>NC_037334.1:63258307-63565352 GCF_002263795.3 Bos taurus
TACATCCATAATGAAGTACGTTTTTTTTTTCTCCTTAGCGGAGGGATCTTCCGAATTCAATGAGAGAAGCAGACTTCATGCAGCCAGAAGGATTTGGATTAGACAGTCAAGGACTTCCTGCCTGTTAAATGATCAGAAGGTAAGGCTTTTCTTGCTGGCTTCCATGTCCTCTGACATGAGCCAGGCACTCTCTGATCTGAAGACAGAGGTGCATGAAGAAAATCTGGGAGGTGCTTTCATCTCAGGAATCTGCTAACTGCCAGAACAGGAGGTAGGAAGGAGGGGAGGAAGAGTCTATTAAAATCCACTCTGTTACAGAGAGGTTCAATAGAGAGGCTGGCGTCTGGGCTCAGAGTGACTCATGCCCTTGCTGATGTCCTGACAGCTAGAGGGTCTTGGCTGGCTTGGGTTTCCCTACTTGCATTGGCTCAGAAGGCTCTTCGAGGTGGAGGTCTCCGGCCGGCTTCCAGGTAGAGTTGGTTAGCACCAATATTCCCTACTCTGGGTTGTGAGAGCGCTTTGGTGAAAAAAAAAAAAAAAGCAATACAGTAAAAATCTTGGCTATCTAAAATACCTCTGGAAATGAAGCATTTGGATAGTGGAATTTTCCATAAAGCTGAGGATTTTTCCATTTAAGTCGAGACTTTTATTTTGTGTGTTTTTTTAGATAGATTGAATCAATATAACATTTCTGGTTTACTTGGAGACAAGAAGTGAATGATAGTTGGTCCATGCCATTAATACAGTCATTCCCTGGGGGTTAATGAACTACATTGTTTGCCCCAAAAGTAAATGCTGACACCTTTGTGTTTATTGAGCTCCTCTGTCTGCTTTTTTGTTTTTCTGACCCTCCTTGCTTTAGGAGATCTCACCTCTCGTTCCTTGCCAATATCAGTGCATCTGATTCTAGTGCTCTCAGTTTTTCTTTGCATTTGTCTCTTTTTTCCCCATTTGTAGATCACAAGCTACTGGTGATTTTACCTATTTTTGTCCTTTACCTGGTATGGGATCAAAAATTTAGAGGCTCATTATTTATATTTATATTAATTTATTTGTTCAATAAGCAAGTATTGGGCGTTTACGCTGTAGTAGGCAACATGGTAAGTGCTGAGGATATAATGATGAAAAACTCAGATGAACCGGCTGACTTGTTTTGTGATCTGGGAATTCACTTCTAAAGGAGGCTGGCTCAGCCCTTCCCGCAAGTCCACTCCTGTCTCACTACCCTCCAGCCTCATGGCTCTCATACTGCGTGTGCCCTGGAATCACCTGGATGACCTGTTAAACACGCACATACACACACACAGCTGGGCTGCACCCTTGGAGTTTCTGACTCTTTCATGAGACCCAGGAATGCTTCCTTCTCGTCAGTTCCCACGTATGCTGATGCTACTGGTCTGGGAGGGTCACACCAGAAGCACCAATTTCGCCACATGACCTTCAGTCTGCCCTTCAAGTGCTCAGACTCGCTCCTACCTCCAGGAGCTGGCTTCTGCTGTGCCCTCTGTCTGATCTTGGCCCCGAGGGCTCGCGTTCATCCTCTGCTCAGAGAGGCCTTGCCTGAACATCCAAGAGAATATTGTTTTCCCCTTCCCAGCCCTCAATGTCACATTCCTTGGTTTCGTTCCTCCTTAGACTTCTGTCACTCTCTGAAATTACCTTTGTGTGGTTGTCTCAAGGGTAACTGTGACTGATGAAGAGATACTAACACACCCGGACAAAGGATGCACGTTTCTTTCATGTAATTAAAAGACATAAATAAGAGTTTCCGTGCGTGAGGACGGCTACAAAGCTGAGGCGGGGGTTGTGGGTTGTGGCGGGAGTGCGGTGGTGGGTGGGGAGCCATGGTTTTTCACTGAAAGTCACAGCCCTGTGGCTGGTGTGTCAGCTGGCTGAGGTGAGGATCCTCTCCGTCCTCAGGGAGCTCCGCCTTGTCTGTTCTTAGGGTCCTCTCACTCTCCGGACTCCTGCTTACTGCTCTGCAGACTAGAGCGTTTCCTGCAAGCCCAGTTTCCCAGGTGAAACAGCCTCTTGGCAGGATGGAATTCCAGATTTGCTTGCATCTGTTCCTTTGCAATCTTGTATTTTAATTTTTTGTCTTATCTATCTTGTTGTTGTTCAGTCACTTAGTTGTGTCCAGCTTTTTGTAATCCCATGAACTGCAGCCTCCCAGGCTTTCCTGTCCTTCCCTAGCTACTTGAGTTTGGTCAAACTCATGTTCATTGAGTCAGTGGTGCCATCCAACCATCTCATCCTCTGTTGTCCCCTTCTCCTCCTGCCCTCAATCTTTCCCAGCATCAGGGTCTTTTCCAATGAGTCAGCTCTTCACATCAGGTAGCTTTGGCTACCTGTGTATTGGAGCTTCAGCTTCAGCATCTGTCCTTCCAATGAATATTCAGGGTTGATTCCCTTTAGGATGGACTAGTTTGATCTCCTTGCTGTCCAAGAGACTCTCAAGAGTCTTCTCCAGCACCACAGTTCAAAAGTATCAATTCTTCAGCTTATCTATCTTATCTGTTTGTTTATCTGTCTCTCTCCCAAGAGTGTATAATAGCCATGGCAGGTGAGTGAGAGGTGAGGGGATTGGCTTTCCTCTTTGCTAGTGTTTCCTCAGTTCCCAGAGCCTTGCAGGGAAGGGACATTTACTACTTGTAAGCTCCCTCCTCCTTCCTTCACCTAATGGGGAGGTAAGTATGTGCCTGTTGAATGTAATTTAATTCTTTCAGGGCCACGAGCATCCACCCTCCAAAGACAGTCCCCTCTGTTACCCTGCAGCTCATTTCAGAGAGTGCCAGGAGGAGAAAGGCAAATGGGAGCAAGAGCACACGGTCCTTCCTTCCAATCTTTACGGAGCATGAGCTCTCAGGCAAGAGCCGTTTGTTCATGTTCTGCTTTTTTTGTTTTTCTCCCTCTCATTTCCCCTGCTCTGGTGTGTTGCTCTGACTTCAGAGCTGTAATAACAAACCTATTACTACAGTAAGACACCAGAAGGGGGAAATGAGACTAAGTTACCAAGGAAGAAAGAGACTCAGCACCAACCCTGAGCCTAGCTGTAGAGCCTGCAGGCTGTCGGTTTAATTGCAGCTTTCCCCCCTTGGTATGGTCGAGATGCATCTGTTCCTTGCTTCTCTGTGTTCTCTATTAGGTTCACAAATTATTTTGCCATAAGATGCTAATAGTGTCTGCAAAAATGAAGCATAATTTTGGAGTTGCTATTCTTGTGCCTTTTATCCTCTTCCCTGGCTGCTCCTTATTCTAAAGGTTTCTGTATGGGATGAAAAGCTCTTTGAAGACAGGGACCATCTCTTCTGGGTTACCTGATGATTCTGGGTTCCTCTCAGAAGCAGGTACAGAGTTGGCACGTCATCCACCTCTGCAGATTCCTCTGGAACCATGTTCCACATTTCTCCTCACCTCTTCTCTTTTGTCTCTGTTGCTTGTCTCAACTGAAGGAGGTGATGAGTAAATGTGGACTTCCCTTCCTGGCTTTTCCCTAGAAAGGCTGAGGGATATGTTGTGATGTGTTCATTTACTCGTATATATTTATTGGAAACCCTGCTAGGTGTCAGGCGCTGTGTCAGGCATGGGTAGATAATGGTGATGAAGACAGACTCAGTCTCTACTCTCTTGCTGCTTACATTCTAATAGGGGAAGCAGACAAAAACAAGTTGACTGATAAGTAGTTATAAACTTGGTATAAGGCGTGAATGAAAATGAAGTTGAATAAGATAGTGGATAGTGAGAAAGGTGACCTCCTTTCCATGAGGTGGTTAGGAAAGGACTCTAGAATTAACTCAAGACCTAAAAACCGAAAATCATCCAGCTGTGTTGAAGATTGAGGGAATAAGCACATGTAAATGTCCTGAGATAATGTCCTGTTGGACAATTTTAATAATATAACTCATGTTAGAATTTTTTTTTACCCTTTGTTATAGGAAACAAAAACCAATTTGCTTGTTTTTATAAAGGGAGGATGACTCATTTGAAGGATATGATTTGTCAAATTTCTTAAAAAATTCTCCTGAAATTTTAATTGGAGTTGCACAGAATTAATAGATAAATAAGGGGAAAATTAGCATAGTTACAAATGTGAAGTAATTGCAACTATGAACATAACTCTCTCTTTCTTCAGTTCTATTATGCCATTAAATTTATCTTAAAATAACAAAGGTATATATTCTTCCTTTATTGTTCTGAGCTATTTTATCATTTTTGTTGCTATTATAAAGTAAGTTTCTCTTTTCTATTGTTACTGCTGGTGTAGACACATGCTATTACATTTTATAGATTTATTGTCAATCTGGCTGTTTTAACAAATTTGATTATCAGTTCTTTTTGTGTCTTGATTATGTTCATTTTAAAAATACAGATGATTATTGTTGCTGTTCAGTCACTCAGTTGTGTCCACCTCTTTGCCACCCTATGAACTGTAGCACACGAGGCTTCCCTGTCCTTCACTATATCTTGGAGTTTGCTCAAACTCCTGTCTATTGAATTAGGGATGCCATCCAACCATCTCATCCTCTGTCATCCCCTTCTCCCTCTGCTTTCAATCTTTCACAGCATCAGGGTCTTTTCAGACCTGACCAGAGTCTTATCAGAGCCAGTGAGTTGGCTCTTTGCATCAGATGGCCAAAGTATTGGAGCTTCAGCATCAGTCCTTCCAATGAATATTCAGGATTGATTGACTTTAGGATTGACTGGTTTGATCTCAGTGATGTTCAAGAAACTCTCAAGAATCTTCTTCAGCACTAATAATGACAATTTTGTCTCTTTCCTTCTAATATTATGCATTTACCTTTCTTGTCTTATTGATTGGGCAGGGTTTCCTGTATTATTATGAATGGTACTGGTGATAGTTGGAACCTTAACTTACTCTTTTTTTTTTTTTTTAACTCATTCTTGATTTTAAAAAGATTTGAAGATTTGAGGGAAATATATCTAAAGGGTTTTCATTAAATTGAATATTAGATGTAGTTATATGGAATATAGCTTTTGTCAACTTAAGGAAAGTTCTTTCAACTCCTGGTTTTCTGACAGTTTTTCATAGTTAAATAGGTATTGAATTTTATAATGCCTTTTCCTTTATTGAGATAAGAATGTGACTTTTTCTTATTTTGTGCATGATAGTGGAAAATGATATTGATGATTTTTTGTTGTTGTTGTTATTTAACCATATTTACTTTTCTTGAATAAATCATACTTAGTCATGATAGACTGGAAAAAATTAAAAGCTAACATTTTATTCAAAATTTTCATATATATGGTTAAATGAATAGACATATAATTTTTCTTTACTTGTAATTTTCTTTCCTAGCTTTTGGCAAAGTTTTTAAAAGCCTTAAAAATTAATTGAAAATCTTTCTCTCTCTCTTTTTTGTTTAAAAACAACAACAACAACAACAACAACAATTTGTATAAGAGAGGGATTGCTATCTCTTCCTTAAAAGTTTGTTAGAAGTTGTCCATTAAGTCACCCAGTCCTCAGGATTTTTTTGAAGAGAAAGAAGTATTTTTATTACCTTCTTAATTTCTTTAATGGATAATTAGATTACTTGAGTTTTATATTTCTTTTTTGGTACTAATTTCAGTAATTATGTATAGTTTAAAAAATTTATATGTTTGATTTAGATTGTCTTGTTTATTCACATATAGTTAAGAATTTAAAAATTAAAAAAATTATATTTGATATCAACCTGTGGTTTTAAAACTTTGCATGGTATCTTTTAAATTTTTAAATCAGTCATTCTACAGTTTACCCACATTATTACTATTTTCAAGCTCCATTTTGAATTTTTTCATTTTCGTTATTAAATTTTTTTTTTATTCACTGGTTTCTATATTTTTAAAAATTCGTGTTACTCTCCTTTGGTATATCTTATGCTCTTTTATTTTCTTAAGTTGGACACTTAGCTTGCTACTTCAGCTTTTCATTGTTTCTGTTAATTATATTTAAAGCTACGTGTGTGCATGTGTTCTTAGTCGCTTGTCATGTCCAACTCCTTGCGATCCTATGGCCTACAGCCCACCAGTTTCCGCTATCCGTGGGATTCTCCAGGCAAGAATACTGGAGTGGGTTGCTGTACCCTTCTCTAAGGGATCGTCTTTACCCAGGGATCAAACTCATGTCTTCCAGTAGAACTCATTTCTCCTGTGTCTCCTGCATTGTAGGCGGATTCCTTACCCACTGAGTCACCTGGGAAGCCCACTTAAAGCTATAATTTTCCTTTTACTACTGCTTTGCCATTTTCTACAAGTTTCAATATGCATTGATTTCACTGTTCTTTGATTAGAAAGCGAAAGTGAAAGTCACTCAGTCATGTCCGACTCTGCAACCCAATGGACTATACAGTCCATGGAATTCTCCAGGCAAGAATACTGGAGAGGAAAGGGTAGCCTTTCCCTTCTCCAGGGAATCTTCCCAACCCAGGGATAGACCAGGGTCTCCTGCATTGCAGGCAGATTCTTTACCAACTGAACTATGAGGGAGTCCCTAAGTGTTTTATAATTTCATTCTTGGATTTCTCTTTAACCCAAGGATTATTCAATAGCAATTTTTTCATTTTTGTTTGCAGTCACATTGAATTTTTAAGCTGTACTTAAAAATTGTTAATTTTATTCTACAAAGAGCATATTCTAAATAAAGTTGATTCTTTGAGATATTGAAATCTTCCTTTGTGTCTTTTTTTTTTTTTTTGTAAAAGTTACATAAGTGCTTGAAAGCACTGATGCTCTTCATTTGTTGGGTGCTAAATTTCACTTATTTTACTAGGTCTAGAGATGTCCTTTTCATTATAGGGGACTGGAATGCAAAAGTAGGAAGTCAAGAAACACCTGGAGTAACAGGCAAATTTGGCCTTGGAATACGGAATGAAGCAGGGCAAAGACTAATAGAGTTTTGCCAAGAAAATGCACTGGTCATAGCAAACACCCTCTTCCAACAACACAAGAGAAGACTACACATGGACATCACCAGATGGTCAACACCAAAATCAGATTGATTATATTCTTTGCAGCCAAAGATGGAGAAGCTCTATACAGTCAACAAAAACAAGACTAGGAGCTGACTATGGCTCAGATCATGAACTCCTTATTGCCAAATTCAGACTTAAATTGAAGAAAGTAAGGAAAACCACTAGACCATTCAGGTATGACCTAAATCAAATCACTTATGATTATACAGTGGAAGTGAGAAATAGATTTAAGGGCCTAGATCTGATAGAGAGAGTGCCTGATGAACTATGGAATGAGGTTCGTGACATTGTGTAGGAGACAGGGATCAAGACCATCCCCATGGAAAAGAAATGCAAAAAAGCAAAATGGCTGTCTGGGGAGGCCTTACAAATAGCTGTGAAAAGAAGAGAAGCGAAAAGCAAAGGAGAAAAGGAAAGATATAAGCATCTGAATGCAGAGTTCCAAAGAATAGCAAGAAGAGATAAGAAAGCATTCCTCAGCAATCAATGCAAAGAAATAGAGGAAAACAACAGAATGGGAAAGACTAGAGATCTCTTCAAGAAAATTAGAGATACCAAGCGAACATTTCATGCAAAGATGGGCTTGATAAAGGACAGAAATGGTATGGACCTAACAGAAGCAGAAGATATCAAGAAGAGGTGGCAAGAATACACAGAACTGTATAAAAGATCTTCACGACCCAGATAATCATGATGGTGTGATCACTGACCTAGAGCCAGACATCCTGGAATGTGAAGTCAAGTGGGCCTTAGAAAGCATCACTAAGCTAGTGGAGGTGATGGAATTCCAGTTGAGCTATTTCAAATCCTGAAAGATGATGCTGTGAAAGTGCTGCACTCCATATGCCAGCAAATTTGGAAAACTCAGCAGTGGCCACAGGACTGGAAAAGGTCAGTTTTCATTCCAATCCCAAAGAAAGGCAATGCCAAAGAATGCTCAAACTACTGCACAATTGCACTCCTCTCACATGCTAGTAAAGTAATGTTCAAAATTCTCCAAGCCAGGCTTCAGCAATACGTCAACCGTGTACTTCCTGATGTTCAAGCTGGTTTTAGAAAAGGCAGAGGAACCAGAGATCAAATTGCCAACATCCGCTGGATCATGGAAAAAGCAAGAGAGTTCCAGAAAAATATCTATTTCTGCTTTATTGACTATGCCAAAGCCTTTGACTGTGTGGATCACAATAAACTGTGGAAAATTCTGAAAGAGAGGAGAATACCAGACCACCTGACCTGCCTCTCGAGAAATCTGTATGCAGGTCAGGAAGCAACAGTTAGAACTGGACATGAAACAACAGACTGGTTCCAAATAGGAAAAGGAGTACGTCAAGGCTATATATTGTCACCTTGCTTATTTAACTTATATACAGAGTACATCATGAGAAACGCTGGACTGGAAGAAACACAAGCTGGAATCAAGATTGCTGGGAGAAATATCAATAACCTCAGATATGCAGATGATACCACCCTTATGGCAGAAAGTGAAGAGGAACTAAAAAGCCTCTTGATGAAAGTGAAAGTGGAGAGTGAAAAAGTTGGCTTAAAGCTCAACATTCAGAAAACTAAGATCATGGCAACTGGTCCAATCACTTCATGGGAAATAGATGGGGAAACAGTGGAAACAGTGTCAGACTTTATTTTGGGGGGCTCCAAAATCACTGCAGATGGTGACTGCAGCCATGAAATTAAAAGACGCTTACTCCTTGGAAGGAAAGTTATGACCAACTAGATAGCATATTCAAAAGCAGAGACATTACTTTGCCACAAAGGTTCGTCTAGTCAAGGCTATGGTTTTTCTTGTGGTCATGTATGGATGTGAGAGTTGGACTGTGAAGAAAGCTGAGCGCCGAAGAATTGATGCTTTTGAACTGTGGTATTGGAGAAGACTCTTGAGAGTCCCTTGGACTGCAAGGAGACCCAACCAGTCCATTCTGAAGGAGATCAGCCCTGGGATTTCTTTGGAAGGAATGATGCTAAAGCTGAAACTCCAGTACTTTGGCCACCTCATGTGAAGAGTTGACTCATTGGAAAAGAGTCTGATGCTGGGAGGGATTGGGGGCAGGAGGAGAAGGGGACAACAGAGGATGAGATGGATGGCATCACTGACTCTATGGATGTGAGTCTGAGTGAACTCCAGAGTTGGTGATGGATAGGGAGGCCTGGCGTGCTGCAATTCATGGGGTCGCAAAGAGTTGGACACGACTGAGCGACTGAACTGAACTGAACTGAGGTTATTCATTGCATTAAGAACAGCTTCTATATCTTTATTTTTTGTTCTTGTTGATCTATCAGTTTTGAGGGGGGTGTGTAAAATCTCTGATTATTCTCTATATAGTTCTGTATGATCCAATGGTGAAATAAATATAAAGTCTACTTTTTGAATTTTTTTTTTTTTATTCAGTAGAACCCTCTGTCACATGAACTATACGGAAAAGTGTTAGATGCTCAGCTGTGTCTAACTCTTTGCGACCCCATGGACTGTAGCCTGCCAGGCTCCTCTGTCCATGGAATTCCCTATTTCCTTCTCCAGGGTATCTTCCTGATCAAAGGATCAAACCCCAGTCTCTTGCTTTGCAGGCAGATGCTTTATCATCTGAGCCATGAGGTACTGTACAGAAGCCTCGTTTAAAAATGGATAAAGGCTGAACAAGCCTGGTTGGAGGGACAATATTATGGAGGACTTTAGTCCCTCCTTATCATCTTCTTCATTCTGTAGGGACTCCCTCCAAGCCTTACAAAGCCCCAGCACTACAGGCAGCTGGCTTTTAAAGCCACTGGGGAAGGGAAGACAGAACAGACTTGAACTCAACCCCTTTTCTGTTTTTAATTAGTTTCATCCTCCTAACCAAATTATTTTCCTCTCCATACCAATTAGAGGGTTGAGACAGGTGTTTTCTGAAGTCAAGATGTAAAGTTCTTTCATTTTAAATAGTTAATGATCTATTTAGATTAATGGGCACTACTAAGTGCCCAGCACTATAATCATGTTTGCTTATGTGTTAGCACCAATAATCTCTACACTCTGTCAAGGGGCTTTTCTTCCATTATCTCATTTAATCTTCATCATATAAGATTCACTGGAGATGCCACAGGGAACAAGATGGACCCTGTCCAGAGCTCTCTGTCTCCAATCCATTTGGAATGGTTAACAGAAGAGAGAGGAAAAACTTTGTAGTTAAGACGATGGGGCTTGGATCAGGGCTCAAATTCCATCCCTGCTACTTATTATCATAACTGTGTGTCCTTAGGCAAGCTACTTAACCACTCTGAGGTTGACAGTGATTTTCCTCATCTGCAAGATGGTGGTAATAATAGTGTCTAGCATTGTGCTTGACACAGAGTAGATGGCCAATAAGTACTAGGGAGTCGTCCTTTAAGAAGTAGAGATTCTAGCTTGGGAGACACAAACAACTCTTGGCAAACAAACTATGGAAGACCATTGTGCTCAAGCATCAGGAGAAATGAACGCTGGAGCTTCCTGACTTCTAAGCTAGATGTGTAAGTCTCAGACACATTTCCCTAGCACCTCTGGCCTTCGCGGGTATGAACTGCCCTCTACGCAGGCCTGAGTTTTGGTGGATGAGAGAAATAGCACAGAAACTCCAGAGACCTTGGCTTCAGGTCTCTCTGCAGGTCTGCTTAAGGCACACCCAGTCCAGGTTCATTACACAGTCACGAGGAGTCTCCAGTACTGAGCCGACCTTGTTAGAATTAATGGATGGTGGGGTAACAGGTCTGTGCGAATCATTAGATGCAGAAAAAGGATTCAGCTTTTCTACATTTAATTTAATTGAAACTCTAAAACATTTATTACTTTGGGCACATGGCAGTAACTTGCATTTTTAAATATCAAAGTGATACTTTCAGCTGTTTCCAAAAGGAAAAATGGGACTGGAGAGGGCAAAGCAAAAAAAAAAAACTCAGGGGAGGGGGAAATTCTGGTCGAGAGCATGGGAATTTGGAGGTTTGGGGTCTGTTTTGGTAGAATTTTGGCGAGTGACTCACACAAGTCTCTTTACCTCTTAAGGCCACAATATACTCAGGATGAAAAGGAGACTGTTTTTTTTTTTTTTTAATTAATTTATTTTAATTGGAAGACAATCACTTCGCAACACTGTGGTGAAAAGGCCACCATCATTACCATTACCTCCACTGTTCACAAGTGCAGAGAGCTATTCTGAGCCTTAGTAAACTCTCATCCAGTTATTCTCTGAAAGTTTATATATCTTGAAATTTACTGCATCCCTTTAAGGGGGTGAGATTTAGATGTAGGAAGAAAGTATTAGCTAACATTTTGTTACAATTTCTTCCAGGCTGCTATCCATGCTCCCATGCACTTTTTTTTTTGGACCGCAGTTGAAAGTATATGTATGTCATCTTATATCCCTTTTCCCATCTCCTAACTTAGAAATATTAGCATTTCCAAAAGTTACTAAAATTTCCTCAGGATCATCATTTTTAATACACATTTCAGATATGCAGATGACCCCACCCTTATGGCAGAAAGTGAAGAGGAGCTGAAGAGCCTTTTGATGAAAGTGAAAGAGGAGAGTGAAAAAGCTGGTTTAAAACTCAGCATTCAGAAAACGAAGATCATGGCATCCAGTGCCATCACTTCATGGCAAATAGATGGGAAAACAATGGAAACAGTGACAGACTATTTTCTTGGGCTCCAAAATCACTGCAGCCATGAAATTAAGAGATGCTTATTGCTTGGAAGAAAGCTATGACAAACCTGGACAGGATATTAAAAAGCAGAGACATTACTTTGCTGACAAAAGTGCATCTAGTCAAAGCTATGGTGTTTCCAGTGGTCATGTATGGATGTGAGAGTTGGACTATAAAGAAAGCTGAGTGCCAAAGAATTGATGGTTCTGAACTGTGGTGTTGGAGAAGACTCCTGAGAGTCCCTTGGACTGCAAGGAGATCAAACCAGTCAGTCCTAAAGGAAATCAGTCCTGAATATTCATTGGAAGGACTGATGCTGAAGCTGAAACTTCAATACTTTGGCCACCTGATGTGCAGAACTGACTCATTGGAAAAGACTGTGATGCTGGGAAAAATTGAAGGCAGAGAAGGGGACGACAGAGGATGAGATGGTTGGATGGCATCATCAGTTCGACGGACATGAGTTTGAGCAAGCTCTGGGTGTTGGTGATGGACAGGAAAGCCTGTTATGTTGCAGTCCATGGTGTTGCAAAGAGTCAGACAAGACTGAGTGACTGAACTGAACTGATCATTTTTAATTTCTGCCCAGGGCTCAGTTGTAAGGAGGCATCGTCATTTACTTAATCAATCTCTTATTGTTGTACATGGAAGTTATTTACAATTTGTCACAATTGTAAAGGATAATATGAACATCTTGGGGCATAAAGCATTTTAAATAATAATTTTATGTTATTTCTTTAAGATTGACTTCTATATTTTAAAATATTTTCTGAGTTATAAATATAATATGAGGGTTTTTTAGAAGATTTGAAAAGGAGGCAGAGATTGAAAAGATTGTCAAAGAAGCTCTGAACACAGGGAATACCTCTGTTTTCCAATCCAGACAGCTCTTCAGATGCACAAATTCTTCTTGATGGCACATTGTGAGTTTCTTCCCATGAGATCAAGCCCTGAGCCTTTGGAGTGGGAGCACTGACTCCAAGACCTTAGACTACCAGAGAACTAATCCTAGGGAATATCAAACAGTGAGAACTCACACAAAGAAAGTCACCTGAATGCAAGACCTGGCATCACTCAACCACCAGTAGCACCCTGTGCAGGACGCCTCATCTAAACAACAAATAAAACAAAAATACAAACCCTATCATCAGCAAATAGGGTTACTGCCTCTCTCAGCCTCACTCATCAGAGGAAAAACAAGCAAACAAACAAAAACTCAGCACAAATCTTAGCTGATCTTTCAGCAGAAACTCTGCATGCCAGGAGGGAATGGCAGGATATATTTAAAGTATTGAAAGGGAAAGATCTACAACTAAGATTACAGTACCTGGCAAGGATGTCATTCAAAATTTATGGAGACATAAAAAGCTTTTCAGACAAGCAAAAGTTAAGAATTCAGTACCACCAAACCAGCTTTACAACAAATGCTAAAGGGACTTATATAGTCAAGAAATAAGATAAGAAAAAAGATCTACAATATCTACTCAAAACAATTAAGAAAATGGCAATAGGAATATAACTATATCAATAGTTACTTTAAATGTAAGTGGATTAAATGCTCAAATCAAAAGACACAGACTGGCTGAATGAATTAAAAAATAAGACCTATATATATGCTGTCTACAAGAAACCCACTTCAGACCTAAAGACACTTATAGACTGAAAGTGAGAGGATGGAAAATATATTCCATACAAATGGGAAGCAAAAGAAAGCTGGAGTAGCAATCCTCATATCAGACAAAACAGACCTTATAATATAGAAGATTACAAGAGATAAGGAAGAACACTATATAATGATCAAGGAATCAATCCAAGAGGAAGACGTAACAATTGTAAATATCTATGCAATGGCACCCCACTCCAGTACTGTTGCCTGGAAAATCCCATGGATGGAGGAGCCTGCACCTCTGCAGTCCATGGGGTCGCTAAGAGTCGGACATGACTGAGCGACTTCACTTTCACTTTCTACTTTCATGCATTGGAGAACGAAATGGCAACCCACTCCAGTGTTCTTGCCTGGAGAATCCCATGGATGGAGAAGCCTGGTAGGCTGCAGTCCATGGGGTCTCACAGAGTTGGACACAACTGAAGTGACTTAGTAGAAGCAGCAGCAGCATGCATCCAACACAGGAGCACCTCAATACATAAGAGAGATGCTAACAGACCTAAAAGAAGAAATTGACAGTAAACAATAATAGTGGGAGACTTTAACACCCACTCATGCCAATGGACAGATCATCAAAACAGAAAATTAATAAGGAAACACAAGTCTTAAATCATACATTAGATGAGATGGATCTCATGGATATTGTCAGGACATTTCATCCAAATGCAGAAGAATACACCTTCTTCTCAATTGCACATGGAACATTCTCCAGGATAGACCACATCTTGGGTCACAAATCAAACCTCAGTAAATTTAAGAAAATTGAAATCATATCAAGCATCTTCTCCGACCACATGCTATGAGACTAGATATCAGTTACAAGAAAAAAAAAAAACTGTAAGAAACAAAAACACATGGAGATTAAACAACATGTTTCTAATTAACCAACAAGTTACTGAAGAAATCAAAAGGGAAATTTAAAAAATTCTAGAAACAAATGTCATGAAAACATGACAATTCAAAACCTATGGGATGGAGCAAAAGCAGTTCTAAGAGGGAAGTTTATAGCAATACAATCAAACCTCAAGAAACAAGAAAAACATCTAGTAGACAGCCTAACTTTATACATAAAACAAATGGAAAAAGAAGAACAAAGAAACTCCAAAATTAGTAGAAAGAAAGAAATCATAAAGATCCAAGCAGAAATAAATGAAAAAGAAATGAAAGAAGCAATAGTAAAGATTAATAAAACTAAAAGCTGGTTCTTTGAGAAGATAAAATTGACACACCTTTAGCCAGACTCATCAAGAAAAAAATAAAGAGAAGAATCAAATGAACAAAATTAGAAATGAAAAAGGAGAGGTTACAACAGACAATGCAGAAATACAAAGGATTATAAGAGACTATTATAAACAACTATATGGCAATAAAATTGATAACCTGGAAGAAATGGACAGATTCTTAGAAAAGTTTAATCTTCCAAGACTGAACCAGGAAGAAATAGAAATTATGAACAACACAATTACAAGCACTGAAATTGAAGCTGTGATCAAAAATTTCCCAAAAAACAAAAGTCCAGGACCAGATGGTTTCACAGGAGAATTCTGTCAAACATTTAGATAAGAGCTAATGCCTATCCTTCTAAAACTCTTTCAAAAAATTGCAGAGGAAAGAACACTTCCAAGTTCATTCTACAAGGCCACCATCACCCTGATACCAAAACCAGACAAAGACAACACACAAAAAAGAAAGCTGCAAGCCAATATCATTGATGAACATAGATGCAAAAATCCTCAACAAAATTTTAGCAAACAGAATTCAGCAACACATCAAAAAGCTCATACACCATGATCAAGTTGGCTTTATTCCAGGAATGCGAGGATTCTTCAATATATGCAAATCAATGTTATGCACTGTATTAACAAATTGAAAGATAAAAATCATATGATCATCTCAATAGATGTAGAAAAAGCCTTTAACAAAATTCAGCACCCATTTATGATTAAAACTCTTCAAAAAATAGGCATAGAAGGAATCTACCTCAACATAGTAAGGGCCATATATGATAAGCCTACAGCAAACATTATTCTCAATGGTGAAAAACTGAAAGCATTGCCCCTAAGATCAGGAACAAGATAAGGGTGTCCACTTTCACCACTAATATTCAACATAGTTCTGGAAGTCCTGGCTACAGCAATCAGAGAAGAAAAAGAAATAATAGGAATCTAGATCAGAAAAGAAGAAGTAAAGCTCTCACTGTTTGCAGATGTCATGATACTGTACATAGGAAACCCTAAAGATAGTATTACTAGAGTTAATTACTAGAGCTAATCAGTGAATTTAGGAAAGTTGCAGGATACAAAATCAATACACAAAAGTCACTTGCATTTCTATATACTAACAATGAAAAATCAGAAAGAGAAATTAAGGAATCAATCTCACTCACCATTGCAACAAAAAGAATTAAATATCTAGGAATAAACTTACCTAAGTAGACAAAAGAACTGTACACAGAAAATTATAAGACACTAATGAAAGAAATCAAAGATGACATAAACAGATGGAGAGATATTCTATGTCCCTGGGTAGGAAAAATCAATATTGTGGAAATAACTATACTACCAAATGCAAAGTACAGATTCAGTGTGATCCCTATCAAATTGTCAATGGCACTTTTCACAGAACTAGAGCAAAACTTTTCACAATTCACATGGAAACATAAATGACCCAGAATAACCAAAACAGTCCTGAGAAAGAAGAATGGAGCTGGAAAAATCAACCTTCCTGACTTCAGATTATACTACAAAGCTACAGTCATTAAGTCAGTATGATACTGGCACAAAAACAGAAATATAGACCAATGGAACAAGATAGAAAGCCCAGAAATAAACCCATGCACCTATGGGTACCTTATTTTTTGAGAAGGAGGAAAGAATATACAATGGGCTAAAGACAGCTTCTTCAATAAATGGTGCTGGGAAAACTGGACAGCTATATGTAAAAGAATAAAATAGAACACTTCCTAACACCATACACAAATATAAACTCAAAATGGATTAAAAACCTAAACATAAGACCAGAAACTATAAAACTCTTAGAGGAAAACATAGGCAGAACCCTCAATGACATAAATCAAAGCAAGATCCTCTATGACCCACCTCCTAGAGTAATGAAAAAAAAAAAAGTAAACAAGTGGGACCTGGTTAAACTTAAAAGCTTTTACAGAGCAAAGGAAACTATAACAAAGGTGAAAAGACAACACTCAGAATGGGAAAAAATAATAGCAAATGAAACAACTGAAAAGGATTAATTTCCAAAATATACAAGCAGCTCATACAACTCAATGCCAGGAAAAAAACAACCCAATCAAAAAGTGGGAAAAAGACCTAAACAGACATTTCTCCAAAGAAGACATACAGATGGCTAACAAACACATGAAAAGATGCTAAACATCACTCATTATTCAGTTCAGTTCAGTCGCTCAGTCGTGTCTGACTCTTTGCAACCCCATGAATCGCAGCACTCCAGGCCTCCCTGTCCATCACCAACTCCCAGAGTTCACCCAAACTCATGTGCATCAAGTTGGTGATGCCATCCAGCCATCTCATCCTCTGTCGTCCCCTTCTCCTCCTGCCCCCAAATCCCTCCCAGCATCAGTCTTTTCCAATGAGTCAACTCTTCGCATGAGGTGGCCAAAGTACTGGAGTTTCAGCTTTAGCATCATTCCTTCCAAAGAAATCCCAGGGCTGATCTCCTTCAGAATGGACTGGTTGGATCTCCTTGCAGTCCAAGGGACTCTCAAGAGTCTTCTCCAAAACCACAGTTCAAAAGCATCAATTCTTCAGTGCTCAGCCTTCTTTACAGTCCAACTCTCACATCCATACATGACCACAGGAAAAACCATAGCCTTGACTAGACGAACCTTTGTTGGCAATGTCTCTGCTTTTGAATATGCTATCTAGTTGGTCATAACTTTCCTTCCAAGGACTAAGTGTCTTTTAATTTCATGGCTGCAGTCACCATCTGCAGTGATTTTGGAGCCCCCCAAAATAAAGTCTGACACTGTTTCCACTGTTTCCCCATCTATTTCCCATGAAGTGATGGGACCGGATGCCATGATCTTAGTTTTCTGAATGTTGAGCTTTAAGCCAACTTTTTCACTCTCACTTTCACTTTCATCAAGAGGCTTTTTAGTTCCTCTTCACTTTCTGCCATAAGGGTGGTGTCATCTGCATATCTGAGGTTATTGATATTTCTCCCAGCAATCTTGATTCCAGCTTGTGTTTCTTCCAGTCCAGCGTTTCTCATGATGTACTCTGTGTATAAGTTAAATAAGCAGGGTGACAATATACAGCCTTGACATACTCCTTTTCCTATTTGGAACCAGTCTGTTGTTCCATGTCCCTAACTGTTGCTTCCTGACCTCCATACAGATTTCTTGAGAGGCAGGTCAGGTGGTCTGGTATTCCCCTCTCTTTCAGAATTTTCCACAGTTTATTGTGATCCACACAGTCAAAGGCTTTGGCATAGTCAATAAAGCAGAAATAGATATTTTTCTGGAACTCTCTTGCCTTTTCCATGATCCAGCGGATGTTGGTAATTTGATCTCTGGTTCCTCTGCCTTTTCTAAAACCAGCTTGAACATCAGGAAGTTCACGGTTGATGTATTGCTGAAGCCTGGCTTGGAGAATTTTGAGCATTACTTTACTAGCATGTGAGAGGAGTGCAATTGTGCAGTAGTTTGAGCATTCTTTGGCATTGCCTTTCTTTGGGATTGGAATGAAAACTGACCTTTTCCAGTCCTGTGGCCACTGCTGAGTTTTCCAAATTTGCTGGCATATTGAGTGCAGCACTTTCACAGCATCATCTTTTAGGATTTGAAAGAGTTCAACTGGAATTCCATCACCTCCACTAGCTTTGTTCATAGTGATGCTTTCTAAGGCCCACTTGACTTCACATTCCAGGATGTCTGTCTCTAGGTCAGTGATCACACCATTGTGATTATCTGGGTCGTGAACATCTTTTTTGTATAGTTCTTCTGTGTATTCTTGCCACCTCTTCTTAATATCTTCTGCTTTTGTTAGGTCCATACCATTTCTGTCCTTTATCAAGCCCATCTTTGCATGAAATGTTCCCTTGGTATCTCTAATTTTCTTGAAGAGATCTCTAGTCTTTCCCATTCTGTTGTTTTCCTCTATTTCTTTGCATTGATCACTGAGGAATGCTTTCTTATCTCTTCTTGCTATTCTTTGGAACTCTGCATTAAGATGCTTATATCTTTCCTTTTCTCCTTTGCTTTTTCCTTCTTTTCTTTTCACAGCTATTTGTAAGGCCTCCCCAGACAGCCATTTTGCTTTTTTGCATTTCTTTTCCATGGGGATGGCCTTGATCCGTGTCTCCTGTACAATGTCACGAACCTCATTCCATAGTTCATCAGGCACTCTCTCTATCAGATCTAGGCCCTTAAATCTATTTCTCACTTCCACTGTATAATCATAAGTGATTTGATTTAGGTCATACCTGAATGGTCTAGTGGTTTTCTTTACTTTCTTCAATTTAAGTCTGAATTTGGTAATAAGGAGTTCATGATCTGAGCCACAGTCAGTTCCTGGTCTTGTTTTTGTTGACTGTATAGAGCTTCTCCATCTTTGGCTGCAAAGAATATAATCAATCTGATTTTGGTGTTGACCATCTGGTGATGTCCATGTGTACAGTCTTCTCTTGTGTTGTTGGAAGAGGGTGTTTGTTATGACCAGTGTATTTTCTTGGCAAAACTCTATTAGTCTTTGCCCTGCTTCATTCTGTATTCCAAGGCCAAATTTGCCTGTTACTCCAGGTGTTTCTTGACTTCCTACTTTTGCATTCCAGTCCCCTATAATGAAAAGGACATCTGTTTTGGGTGTTAGTTCTAAAAGGTTTTGTAGGTCTTCATAGAACCATTCAACTTCAGCTTCTTCAGCATTACTGGTTGGGGCATAGACTTGAATTACTGTGATATTGAATGCTTTGCCTTGGAAACGAACAGAGATCATTCTGTCATTTTTGAGATTGCATCCAAGTACTGCATTTCAGACTCTTTTGTTGACCATGATGCCCACTCCATTTCTTCTGAGGGATTCTTGCCTGCAGTAGTAGATATAATGGTCATCTGAGTTAAATTCACCCATTCTAGTCCATTTTAGTTTACTGATTCCTAGAATGTCGACATTTACTCTTGCCATCTCTTGTTTGACCACTTCCAATTTGCCTTGATTCATGCACCTGACATTCCAGGTTCCTATGCAATATTGCTCTTTATAGCATCAGGCCTTGCTTCTATCACCAGTCACATCCCCAGCTGGGTATTGTTTTTGCTTTGGCTCCATCCCTTCATTCTTTTTGGAGTTATTTCTCCACTGATCTCCAGTAGCATATTGGGCACCTACTGACCTGGGGCGTTCCTCTTTCAGTGTCCTATCATTTTGCCTTTTCATACTGTTCATGGGGTTCTCAAGGCAAGAATACTGAAGTGGTTTGCCATTCCCTTCTCCAGTGGACCACATTCTGTCAGATCTCTCCACACTCATTATTAGAGAAAGCAAATCAAAACCACAATCAGATATAACCTCACACTAGTCAGAATGGCCATCATTTAAAGTCTACAAACAATAAATATTGGAGAGGGTGTGGAGAAAAGGGAACATTCTTGCACTGTTGGTGAAAATGTAAATTGATATAGCCACTATGGAAGATAATATGGAGATTCTTTACATAGCTAGGAATAAAACCATCATATGACCCAGCAATCCCACTCCTTGGCATATACCCTGAGGAAACCAAAATTGAAAAAGACACATGTATCCCATTTTTCATAGCAGCACTATTTACAATAGGTAGAACATGGAAGCAACCTAGATGTACATTGACAGATGACTGGATTAAGAAGTTGTGGTACATATACAGAATGGAATATTACCCAGCCATATAAAGGAACACATTTGAGTCAGCTCTGATGAGGTGGATGAACTTAGAACCTATTATACAGAGTGAAGTGAATCAGAAAGAGAAAGACAAATATCGTATTCTAATGTGTTTATATGGAATCTGGAAAAATGGTACTGAAGAATTTGTTTACAGGGCAGCAGTGGAGAAACAGACATAGAGAATAGACTGATGGACATGGGGAGAGGGGAGGAGAGGGTGAGATGCATGGGAAGAGTAACATGGAAGCTTACATTACCATATGTAAAATAGATGGCCAACGGAAATTTGATATATGGCTCAGGAAACTCAAACAGGGGCTCTGAATTAATCTAGAGGGGTGGGATGGGGTGGGAGATGGGAGGGAGGCTCAAAAGGGAGGGGATATGTGTATACCTATGGCCGATTCATGTTGAGGTGTGACAGAAAACAACATTCTGTAAAGCAATTATCCTTCAATAAAAAAATAAATTAAAAAAAAGTAAGGGAGAAAAAAAAAGGAAAGAACCTACATTTATTATTATTACCTAATGCTTATAAAGGGCATTCTAGGTACCTGTAACTATTCTAAGCACTTTTCATAAATTAGCTTATTAATTGCCATAACAATCATTTGAGATACATACATATATACATAAATATTTTTGCTATTTCTTGATTAGTTCCTTAGGAAAGAAAATTTCTTTAAAATATATAAATATTTTTAAGATCCTTCAGCTATATTACAAAGTTGCTTTTCAGAGATATGGTAGCTGTTTATCCTCAAACCAGTAGGACGTGTGTCCCTCTCTCTGCACTTTCACCAGCACAGTGTTTTATCATTTTAAAAAGTGTTTGGAGTCCTGAGTGTTTTCTACTGCATCATTATACCTCCAAGGACCTTCAAAACTTTATGCTGATGATATAAATCTCCAACTGGTAAAATCTCAGCAGTTACTTGCGGTAGCTACTAAGCTGTTTGTACTTTGCAGGAGTGGAATCTGGGAGCTGAGTTGAGGACAGGGTGGTATCCAGGAAACAAGGGTGTGTACACATCTCTGGTGTCCAGCTGTCAAGGATGTGGAAGTACAGGATTCTCCTTGTGTCTGCTCCTCTAGGGGAAAACTCCTAAGAGCTCTAGGAAGATGTGAAACTCATGTTTCTGGTGCGTGTGTGCGTGAGTCTTCAGTCACTCAGTTGTGTATGACTTTTTATGACCCCCTGGACTGTAGCCCACCAGGCACCTTTGTCCATGGAATTTTCTGGGTGGGTTGCCATTTCCTATTTC
The DNA here is from genome assembly GCF_002263795.3 of Bos taurus. Lineage (NCBI taxonomy): Eukaryota > Metazoa > Chordata > Mammalia > Artiodactyla > Bovidae > Bos > Bos taurus. The sequence continues at coordinate 63,279,783 of NC_037334.1, forward strand.
AGATGATCTTCCCAACTCAGGGATTAGACCTGAGTCTCCTGCATTGACAAGTGGATTCTTTACCCCTGAGCCACCTGGCAAGCCTGCATATATAGAGAAAGGTAAAGACAGTAGACAAATGAATCTCATATTTAAGATGCAAGGGAAATAGCATAGACATTCATTTTGGAAAATAAAATCCATCCTGAGTTGTAACAACATAGTCTTCTTGCTTGATCTCCTGGAACCTAGCAGACTCTGAAGGGAGAAGAAACAGGTAATTCAGAGTCATGATCTATTAGGTCAATGCCATACCTAAAATTCCTAATATCCATAAAGAACCAGGCGTGATCCTGGAAACTGTAAACATGTAGGGCACTTCTATCTATTTTGATCAAAAATCGTAGATCTCTCTATCTTTTTTTCCCCTTTCTTCTCCCTTTTTCTCCCTCTTGTCTGTTCCCTCCCTCCCTTCCTTCAGCATTATTAGATTTTTCATATTATGAAAGTTATGCATATTTATTTTTATCATATCAAACAATTCAGAGGTGCATGAAGGAAACATTAATAATCTTCCTCTTTAATCCCCTCCTCCCCAGATAATCAATGCGAATAGTGCAGTCTGTATTTTTCCACACTTTATTTTAATGCTCTTACAACTGTATAAATTTCTTTTCCCTTGTATTTTTTAAAATAAGATAATAAACCAAACTCTACACATTATTTGCTTTTCTGACTTAAAGACATATCAGAGAAAATGCTCTAGGTCAGGATATATAAATCTCATTCAAATAATAATACTTTCATAATATTTCATCATATGGATACATACCAGAAATTTATGTTGCCAGTCCACTATTGAGGAACATTCAAATAACTTTCAAATTTGTTATCCTTTTCCTTTCCTCCATCCCTTCCTATACCAACTGAACTGTAATAAGCATCTGCATACATAATTCCTTTCATACAGATACTTAAATTTTTATAGGTTTGAATTCTAAAATATGGAATTATTAGGACAAAGGAAATATAAATTTTAATCTTCAATAGTTTGTCTTGCCTCTTTCAGTTACTTATTTTTTTGTTGAGCACTTTCACCTTATTATTAGATATTTATGTCATCTTCATGCAGTAGACAAGGTGAAAGACATTGCCTTTGCCTTGCAGGTGAAGGTAAGTGACTTGTCCAAGGTCAGTCAGCAGATGGCTGGGCCCTCTTAGAGCTCTTGTGCCTCCGAGACTTGTCCTTGATCCTTTAAATATTTCTTCTCTGCTTCTCCTTAGTTGTATTTTCTGAAGATTCCTTAGGAAAAGAAAAAGGGCTCCGTCAGAAAGATGACCCCATTTATTTAAAGGATGCTGCTGATAAAGGGCAGGTGTGCATGTATATATGTCTGTGTGTGTGCTCAGTCGTGTCTGACTCTTTGTGACCTCATGGACTGTAGCCCACCAGATTCCTCTGTCCATGAGATTTCCCCAGCAAGAATACTCAAGTGGGTTGCCATTTCCTTCTCCGGGGGATCTTCCTGACCCAGGGATTGAACCTGTGTCTCCTGCATTGCAGGTAGGTTCCACTGCACCACCAGAAAAACCTCATGAAGGACATACTGGCCTGTAATTAAATGTTCAAAGGAAAGAGAGAAGAGGGTTCTTCAAAGTTTGGTGTTGGGTTTTCAACAGTAGTTTTTAAGTTTTAAGAATTTTCAGTGTTAGATGATTCCCTGCTTCTGGCTTCTTAGCCTAAATATCCAGCAGAATGAAGAGACAAAACTGGCCTCTGGTCACCTCCATCTTTTGTCTCTGTGTCCACCCGCCCCCCTTCCTGGAGCCTCCCCAGTGTCTGGTTTCTCACATTTGGGAGGCTATTCATGAACACCTGATGCCCTCTGAAGGGCTGATGCCTCTGGGGGATGCTCGGTTTCCAAGCAAAGAGAAATCTGAGACTCTCAGGGGAAACAAGTCTGGATTCAACACTGAGGAAAACTGTGCAGAACATGCCTCCACCCTTACCGCTCTCATCCCTCACTAGATGTGGCCCAGTTTCTTTCCCTGCCTTCACATACCTTTGTGCCTTGGGACCTCCTTCCGTGTCTCTGTCAAACTCTGCCTGCAAAAGAGGATCTTTCATTAGTCTTTATTCTTGAGCATGACTGCCAACCTGTGGTTCCCTCTCCCCGAAGGATTTGCATTTTAACATCTCTTGGGGAAAATATTCATTGTTAAAGAAAGAATTAATGATAGGTGAGGAAGGGACTTCGGGAACAGGGAGCATTTTCAGACTTTCTAAAATTTTTACCAGGATAACTAGCATTTTACTGAGCACTTACATTGAGGCGTGTTAATCACTCAATCAATCATGTCTGACTTTTTGTGACCCCGTGGACCCACCAGGCTCCTCTGTCCATGGAATTTTCCAAGCAAGAATACTGGAGTGGGTAGTCATTCCCTTCTCTATTTCATTTTCATATCCACCCTATGAGGCCTTTAATATCCCAGTTTTACCAACAAGGAAACTGAGGTTCACCCTGGTTGAGTGACTAGCTCAAAGTCATATACAGTGCTTCACCAGTTTGATAAGTAATTAATGGTGGCATTGATTGTAAGATTCACCATTATTTTATTTACACTGAGAAAAAGAAATACTGCCAGTTACACTAAGAGATGACTTTCCAAAATGACAAATGTGGGAAAAAATTACATTTTAGAACCCATGGCTGTATATGACAGAAATGGGGTTTTGAAGCCCAACAGATCAGCTGCTGTATTTAATAGTTTTTCTACTGTGTTACTCAAGCCATAGGCAGAGTCATTTTTGATTACTATTTTATTAAGTCAGCATTCCTCAAAGTGTTTTGAAAGAGGAGTAGATATCATGGTGGAAAATGTGGGCTGAGTAAGTTTGGGAAAGTTTGCATTAAATGGGACACAATGGATTCTTCTGCTGTAGGACTTCAAGGACTACAACATCAGCAGATGTTTCATACTTCTAGGAGAAGCGTTTAATGGATCCTTTGCCCTCTGGGACACATTCTGGAATACTTAGTGATAGGTCACTTTTTAAATCTGGCAACATGTGTATAGAAGGCCAAGTTTTGTTTTGCTTAATGAATCCAGTCTTTAGAGGCAATTGCTGTGTGTCAGGCATGGTAGGTCTGTAACGACAAGTTTGAAACTAAGCCTCCATCTCTAGGCGGTTTTCCTTACTTCTGGCCTACATCTTTCATTCAGTATTAATTTTAGACAACATGTTTCCTAGCACATGTGTGCATGTGTGCTAAGTTGCTACAGTCGCGTCTGACTCTTTGTGACCCTCTGAACTGTAACTCGTCAGGCATAGTGTTTTTCAAAGTGTAGTTTATTTTTGGCAGTGGACTGTAAACTTTTAAAGTAAGGCATGCCTCCCAGAAAACAAAATTGTTTTATGCCAACATCGTGGTTACTCTGGGATTGACTGAATGTCCTGATGAATGTGAAGAGCCCTTTGCAGACTAGGAGGCACCAATTTCCATTGTCTGATTAAAAAATTGTTTTGCAGAAACTTTTTGTATAGGTCATGATTGCTTTTAGTTATAAATGACAATGTACCTGATCCTTAATCTAATGATGTTTAAGCAATAAGATGTTTGGTTGTCTAACTTTCTAAACAGAAGGAAATTCGGAGGTAGTTGGTCCAGGGTTCACATATGTCATGAGTGACCTAGACTCTTCTTTTTGCAACCTCTCCTCCCTGCAATCCCACAGTGCTGTCTTGCTGCCTAATGGACATAGGATGCTTGCTACAGTTCCAGGCATCACCTATCTGCCCAAAGCAGGAAAAGGGATAAGGTGGCACTAACCATACTCTTCCTTTTTGTTAAGAAAGCTCAGTGTTCACAATGTTCCTGGAAGTTCCCAGCAAACATCTCCTACTACCTTACTGACAGAACTGCTTGTATCCACAACCATACATGGCTACGAGGGAGCTGGAGGTCAGGACTGCCATGATTATATTGTCCAAGTGATTCTCTAAGACAGCCCTTCAGACCAATAGCATCATCATGACTTGGGGGCTTGATAGGCATGCACATTCTTAGGCCCCACCCCAGACCTATTGAATCAGAACCGAACCCTCAAGAATAGGGACAGTGATGTGTGTGTGTGTGTTATTGAAGTATGGTTGATTTACAGCATCATATTAGTTTCAGGTGTACAACACAGTGTTTCAATATTTTTATAGATGGTACTCCATTTAAAGTTATTATACAATACTGGCTGTATTTCTCTGTGATAGACAATATACCTTGTGCTTATTTATTTTATACAGTAGTTTGTTGCTTATTTTTTATAGTAGTCTGAACCCCTATTGTGTCCCTCCTCATTCCCCTTCCACTGGTAATCAATCACTACTTTGTTCTCTGTATCTGTGAGTCTGTTTCGATTTTGTTATATTCAGTCATCTGTTTGATTTTTTAGTTTCCACATATAAGCGATAACATAGAAGATTTGTCTTTCTGTGCCTGACTTATTGCACTAATCATAATGCCTTCTAGGTGTACTTATGTTGTTCAAATGGCAAAATTTCACTCTTTTATGTGACTGAGTAACAGTCCATTGTGTGTGTGTGTTTTATTTCTACCACAACTTCTTTATCCATTCATCTGTTGATGGACATTTTGATTGCTTCCATGTCTTGGCTGTTTTAAATAGTGGTATAATGAACATTATGATGCTTGCATCTTTTTGAGTTAGTGTTTCCATTTCCTTCAGATATATATACCCAGGAGTGGAATTGCTGGGTCAGATGGCAGTCCTATGTTTAGGATTTTGAGGAATCTCCATACTGTTTTCCATAGTGACTGTACCAGTTTACATTCCCACCAACAGTGAGTGAGATTTCCATTTCTCCACATCCAACCCAATATCTGTTATTTGTGGTCTCTTTCATGATAGCCATTCTTGAAAGTGTGAGATGATATTTTCACTTTGATGGTTCGCAACACTGAGCATTTTTTCATGTGCATGTTAGCCAACAGTGTATCTTCTTTGGAAAAATGTCTATTAGGTCTTCTGCCGACTTTAAATTTGGGTTGTTTGTTTTTCTGATACTGAGTTGTATAAGCTGATTGTCTATTTTGGATATTAACCCCTTTTTAGACCCTGTCTCACACCATATACAAAATAAACTCAAAATGGATTAAAGGCCTAAATGTAAAACTGGAAATTATAAAACTCCTATAAGGGAACATAGACAAGGTATTCTTTAAGTCATAGCAATATTTTTGTGTAGGCTTCCCTAGTGGCTCTGTGGTAAAGAAACTGCCTACAGTGCAGGAGATGCTGAGGCTGATCCATTGGTCGAGAAGGTCCCCGGGAGGAGGGCATGACAACCCACTCCAATATCGTTGCCTGGAGAATCCCATGGACAGAGAAGCCTGGCAGGCTACAGTCCATGGGATTGCAAAGAGTTGGACACGACTGAGCTAAGTACTAATATTATTTTAGATTTGTCTTCTCAGAGGCAAATAAAATAATAAATAAATGAATTGGACCTAATTAAACTTAAAAGCTTTTGCACAGCAAAGGAAGCCATCAACAAGATGAAAAGAAAATCCACTGAACGGGAGAAAACATTTGCAAAGGATATGTTCAATAAGAGATTTGTGTTTTAACAAAGTCTCTGGGTAATTCTGATACTCTCGGTTTTGAGAACCACTGGCTTGAATCAATTATTTGTCATCCATGACTGGGGTTGTTGTGGCCTTAAGAAAACTGAGATTCCCTCTGTAAGGTGAAATTTAGGGTCAGGCATTGGGCAGGTATCTATGTCTAATAGGTATATTAACCTTTGGCTATCGTATATGTTGCCAACAGGGTTGATTATTATTAATGTGAAAGGCTTGCATCAGAAGTCAGCATCCTTAGGCTTGAGAACTGGTGCTTTGTATCTGTTTGCTCTGTGATCTCGGGCAAATCACTGAACTTTTCTCAATCAGCTTCCTGCTCCTTTTAAGGAGAGATATCCTTGCTGGTTTCCTATAAGAATCACTTAATGTGATGAATGTGGAAGGATCCTGAAAACCCTAAGGCTTTATGTCCTGCCTCTTCCCACGTGTGGGCTGATCACCGTCTCTCTGCTCCTTAAGCATCTAGTTCAGCTCTCTTGGCCTGGCCCAGACAGTCCTTGAGCAATACCAATACGGGCCCTGCAGGCATAGCATACCGAGTTCCATCAATGAAGTGCAGGTCTCCTGCTTGCTCCTGCTTGCTCGAGGCAGGGGGTAATGTCTAGGGGAGAGGGATGGAACAGGAGAGGGAACGTACCATGCCAGGATGAGCCTGTGTTTTATTGTTGCTGTGATTGTTCTTCTCTCGGCTCCTTACATGAGTTTCTTGAATTTAACAACCTGGAGCCTTTCAAAACAGCTTGCCAAACAGCTCACAGCCAAACAATGACAATAAAGAAGTTCAAGATGGGATACTGACAGTGGACATGGGTAGATAATTCTCTCCCACCTTCCAGCGTGCTGGCACTTTCATGGTAAGAGGCAGTGGAATGGAATTTCTTTAGGATGTGCTAAACATTTTAAATGGCTAGAAGCTGTTTCTCCCAGTCTGCATGCATATAACATCACCCACTGTACTGTAATCTCAAGCATGTTTACAAGCTTTGAAAGTATTATAACCGTAAAGACCAACTGAGCATAGCTCTCTACAATTCAATCAATTCACTGGCAAGGATTTGTGAAGTGCCTGGGAGAGGGCACACACTGGCATTCTGGCCAAAAAGGGCACAGAAAATGATTATTTTGATATGTTAGCTGGTGGCTAATACATCAGTGGTTGCCTTCAACCAGTTGTAAGAGCCATCTTTGCCTACCAGCCAGAAGCCACAGGCAGTGGAAGAGAGAATGGCAGACCCCAGAGAACTGGGGATGCCACTGTACAAAAATCCCTTGAAATATAGGGTGTCTATTTGAGACAAGGATGACCTTATCAGGCTAAGATGTGAAGATGTTTTGGAAAGAAGTTTGGTGAGTCCATTTCTCAGGGCAGACAGAAGCCCCATGAAGCTCCCTCTTAAGAGAGTGAGAAGTTATGAACCAAGGACCGTAATTAAAAATCTCTGTATGGTTTCAGAATTCTTACAAGTTTTGCTAATTCCTGCATGTGTCCTTATAGCAATTAGCACTCATGGAGAAAGATTTTTTTTTTTTTCCTAGTAGGAAAAGGTGGAGAAGCAGCAAAGAATTAAGGAGAGGGTGGACTGAGGAGATAGTGATAGCCATTAATACTTGAAGAGAATCAACCGGGAAAGACTGGAGGAGAGCATAAGGGACTAGTTTACACTCAAGAAAGATCACTGAGTATGAGCTGTGGAAATTGCCAGGTGGAATCCTGACAATGAGATTGCATATTTCACCCTCAGGCCTCAGTGGGGTCACTGTCCTTCCCTTTTCTGATACTGCAGCAAGAAAGGGGGCTCACCTCATGTGTGTCCGCGCTGCCGCTTCAGTCGTGTCTGATTCTTAGCCCACAGTCTCCTCTCTCTCTGGGATGCTCTGGCAAGAATACTGAGTGGGTTGTCATGCCCTCCTTTGGGGGATCTTCCTGACCCAGGGATCGAACTCGTGTCTCTTATGTGTCACCTGCATTGGCAGGCGGGTTCTTTATTAGTGCCACCTGGGAAGCCCACTTATACCATTTACCAAATCTTGGACCAATAGTTTATTTATTCAGTACCTATTTCATATTTATTGAGTACCTACAAGTGCTGTGCCATATGTAGTGTCACACAGTGGTGAAAAACACCCTACAAAATTTCTGCCTCATGGAGGTTATAAGGAAGACATACAAAAACTTTACAAATAAATAATTATGACTCATCAGAAGTCACATGAAAGAAATAGAGTGATGAGTGAGAAGGTTTCGGTGAGGCCATGTTGAACAGGGTGATCATTGAGCTCCTCTTTGAAGACGTACATTTGCATTGAGAGTTGAAGGCTGAGAGTGAGTCAGCCTTGTAAGGAGTATCAGGAGAGCGTTCCAGAGGTGGGGGAGAGGCTGGCAGGTCCTAGGAACAAGAAAGGAGACCACTGGGTCTGAAGCATGGTGAGCAAAGGCAGGATGGGGAGAATGCTGTGAAATGGGGTGGAGAGTTGAGGAAGACCCAGATCAGGAAGGACTTTGAGAGCCTGATAATGAGTTAGAAGTGTAACCTATGAGTGATGGGATTTTTTTTTTAATGTGATTGATTTACATTGTTGTGTAAAATGTGGCTGGATGACTCCCTCACAAACTACCAACCGATGTGTAACACACGAAAGGTAGAAACAAAGCACTTTTAGGATTCAAAGAAGGTGGAGAATTTTCCCAACCTGTGGGTAGAGGAATGCAGAATCAAAGCCTGAGTCTTAGAAGGTAATAGTCATGATGGGCTTGACCATGTATCTCCAGAGAAAACTATAATTCAAAATGATGCATGCACTCTTCTGTTCACAGCAGCACTATGCATAATAGTCAAGACATGCAAAGAACTTAAATGTCCATCAACAGATGAATGGATAAAGAAGATGAGGGGTGTGTGTGTGTATTTGTATATATATACACACACACAGTCATTGGACGTGAACTTGGGCATACTTTGGGAGATGGTGAGGGACAGAGAGGCCTGGCGTGCTGCAGTCCATGGTGTCGCAGAGTCGGACACAACTGGGTGACTGAACAACAGCAACACACAATGGACTGCTACTCCGCCATAAAAAAGAATGAAAGTACGCAATTTTCAGGAACAGGATGATTCTAAAGATTATTATCCTAGGTGAAGTCACAAAGGGAAAAACATACCACGTGGTATCACTTACATGTGGAATCTAAAATACGACACAAATGAAACAGAAACAGACTCACAGACATAGACAACAGACTTGTGGTTGTCAAGAGGGATGGATTAGGAATTCAGGATTAGCAGATGCAAACTATTATATATAGAATGAATAAGCAACAGGGTCCTACAGTATAGCATGGGGATCCATATTTGATATCCTGTGATAAACCAGAATGGAAAAGAATATGAAAAAGAATGTCTATTATGTATATAACTAAATCACTTTACTATACAGCAGAAATTAGCACAACATTGTAAATCAGCTATGCCTCAGAAAAATAAATTAAAAAAGAAAAAAATATAGGCCTGGCTAGAAGCTCAGGGAGAAGGCACACACAGCAGGAAAGTGCAGCGTGTTATGTGATTGGCTTAGGGCAGAAATTCTCAGAGTAGAGTCTGGGGACACTTTGACGTGGGGAGTCAAAACTATTTTCATTATTTGCCTTTTTCACTCATTCCCTCATGAATGTACAGTTGAGTTTTCTAGAGGCAATATGACTTATGTATTGCAACAGACTGAATACAGAAGCATATATAAGAATCCAGCTATCTTCTATTAAACCAGACATTAAAGAGCTTTGCAAAAAAGCAAAACAATCCTGTGCTTCCCAGTGGTTTTGTGTGTGTGCAGTTTGGGAAACACTGTTACTTTTCCTAAAAATATGTTATTTTTGTTCATGGGCTTATTGTTGGGTTGTGTTACAATAAATACTTTTTTTTTAGTTCCCAATCTGAATTTCTAATTCAGTGAAATAGATAGATAGAACCTACATAAACCAAGCTCTTTGGGATCTTCAAGGATTTCAGGGAGTGTAAATGGTCCTGGCACGAGGACCTGCTGGTCTTATGTAACAGGAAAGTATAGCTAGAGTCCCAGAGAAGGGAAAGGACCTTTTAGATGCAAATGTGGATTGCCTTCAATGTTCAAGGTAGAAGGAGAGCCAGGCTCCTCTCTCTGGGCCTTGTTAGGACTGCAGGGCTTGGTATGTTTACCGAGTGTGGCAGGATTCTCTTGTCCAGCTCCAGGAAGGCTTATTTGCCATCACCTCCTACAGGATGGTGAGTCCTAAAGGTGGGGCTGCTCTGGCAAAGAGTGAATTAGAGCCTTTAGACAGCAAGTACAGGCCTGCTTGTTGTTCAGCCACTAAGTCACGTCTGACTCTTTGCACTCTAACCCCATGGACTTCAGCACACCAAGCTCCCCTGTTCTTCATCATTTCCTGGAGTTTGCTCAAATGCATGTCCATTGAGTCGGTGATGCCATCCAACTACCTGACCTTCTGTCACCCCCTTCTCCTTCTGCCCTCAGTATTTCCCAGCATCAAGGTCTTTCTTTTCCAATGAGTAGAGTCTTCACATCAGGTGGCCGAAGTATTGGAGCTTCTGCTTTATCATCAGTCCTTCCAATGAATATTCAGCGTGGATTTCCTTTAGGATTGACTGGTCTAATCTCCTCACTGTCCAGTCAGTTCAGTTCAGTTCAGGTGCTCAGTTGTGTCTGACTTTTTGAGACCCCATGGGCTGCAGCACGCCAGGCTTCCCTGTCCATCACCAACACCCAGAGCTTGCTCAAAATCATGTCCATAGAGTCAATGATGCCATCCAACCATCTCATCCTCTGTCATTCCCTTCTCCCCCTGCCCTCAATCTTTCCCAGCATTAGAGTCTTTTCTAAGGAGTCAGTTCTTGGCATCAGGTAGCCAAAGTATTGGTTTCAGCTTCAGCATCAGTGCTTCCAATGAATATTCAAGATTGATCTCCTTTAGGATGGACTGGTTGGATCTCCTTGCAGTCCCAGGGACTCTCAAGAGTCTTCTCCAACACCACAGTTCAAAAGCATCAATTCTTCAGTGCTCAGCTTTCTTCACAGTCCAACTCTCACATCCATACATGACTACTGGAAAAACCATAGCTTTGACTAGACAGACCTTTGTTGGCAAAGTAATGTTTCTGCTTTTGAATATGCTGTCTAGGTTGGTCTGGAGAAGGCAGTGGCAACCCACTTCAGTACTCTTGCCTGGAAAATCCCATGGATGGAGGAGCCTGGTAGGCTGCAGTCCATGGGGTTGCTAAAAGTCAGATACGACTGAGAGACCTCACTTTCACTTTTCACTTTCATGCATTGGAGAAGGAAATGACAACCCACCTAATGTTCTTGCTTGGAGAATCCCAGGGACAGGGTAGCCTGGTGTGCTGCTGTCTATGGGGTCGCACAGAGTCGGACATGACTGAAGCGACTTAGCAGCAGCAGCAGCTAGGTTGGTCATAGCTTTTCTTCCAAGGAATAAGCATCTTTTAATTTCATGGCTGCAGTCACCATCTGCAGTGATTTTAGACCCCCCCCAAAATAAAGTCTGTCACTGTTTCTGTTGTCTCCCCATCTATTTGCCATGAAGTGATGGGACTGGATGCCATGATCTTAGTTTTTTGAATTTGGAATTTTAAGCCAGCTTTTTCACTCTCCTCTTTCACCTTCATCAAGAGGCTCTTTAGTTTCTCTTTGCTTTCTGCCATAAGGGTGATGTCATCACCATATCTGAAGTTGTTTATATTTCTCCTGACAGTCTTGATTTCAGCTTGTTCTTCATCTGGTCCAGTATTTCTCATGATGTACTCTGCATATAAGCTGAATGAGCACAGTGACAATATGCAGCTTTGATGTACTCCTTTCCCAATTCAGAACCAGTCTGTTGTTCCATGTCCAGTTCTAACTGTTGCTTCTTGACCTGCATACAGATTTCTCAGGAGGCAGGTAAGGTGGTCTGGTATGCACACCTCTTTAAGAATTTTCCAGTTTGTTGTGATCTATACAGTCAAAGGCTTTGGCTTTCAATAAAACAGAAATAGATGTTTTTCTGGAACTTTCTTGCTTTTTGTATGATCCAACAGATGTTGGCAATTTGATATCTGGTTCCTCTGCCTTTTCTAAAACCAGCTTGAACATCTGAAAGTTCACAGTGCATGTACTGTTGAAGCCTGGCTTGGAGAATTTTGAGCATTACTTTATTAGCGTGTGAGATGAGTGCAATTGTGCAGTAGTTTGAGCATTCTTTGGCATTGTCTTTCTTTGAGATTGGAATGAAAACTGATGTGGTCCAGTCCTATGGCCATTACTGGGCTTTCCACAATTTGCTGAGCTTTCCAAATTTGCTGGCATACTGAGTACAGCACTTTAATAGTATCATCCTTTAAGATCTGAAATAGCTCAACTGGAATTCCATCACCTCTACTAGCTTTGTTCCTACTGATGCTTCCTAAGGCCCACTTTACTTCACACCCCAGGGTATCTGGCTCTAGGTAAGCGATCACACCATCATGGTTATCCTAGTCATTAATATCTTTTTGTAAAGTTCTTCTGTGTATTCTTCTCACCTCTTCTTAATCTCTTCCATTTCTGTTAGGTCCTTGCTGTTTCTGTTCTTAATTGTGCCCATCTTTGCATGAAACGTTCCCTTCGTATTTCTGGTGGTGGTGGTTTAGTCACTAAGTTGTGTCCTACTCTTGTGACCCCATGGATAGAGGAGCCTGGAAGGCTACAGTCCATGGGATTCTCCAGGCAAGAATACTGGAGTGGGTTGCCATTTCCTTCTCCAGGGGATCTTCCCAACCCAGGAATCAAACCCAGGTCTCTTGCATTGTAGGTGGATTCTTTACCAACTGAGCTACAAGGGAAGCCCTTGGTATCTCTAATTTTCTTGAAGATCTCTAGTCTTTCCCATTCTATTGTTTTCCTCTTTTTCTTTGCATTGTTCACTTAAGAAGGCTTTCTTATCTCTCCTTGCTATTCTCTGTAACTTTGCATTCAGATGGGTATATTTTTCCTTTTCTCCTTTGCTTTTCACTTCTCTTCTTTTCTCAGCTATTTGTAAGTCCTCCTCAGACAAACATTTTGCCTTCTTACATTTCCTTTTCTTTGGGGTGGTTTTGGTCACTGCCTCCTGTCCAGTGTTACGAGCCTCTTTCCCAGCTCTTCAGGCGCTCTGTCTACGGTTGCAAAGTGAACAACTCTCACTGCCTTTCCCGTTCTCACTTTGCTACCTGAGAGGTCTTAAAGCAGAGGCTTGTTGTATCCCTTAGTTGCAATTTAGTTGGATTCTTCCATTCGTGGTGAGTGCTAAGTCCTCCTCGTCATTGGGATGCAGCATTGCACTATGATTAAGTACATGAGCTTTATATTAACAGCCTGGTTTTAATCAAGACACTGATTACTGTCTTCTTGGGCTAGTTATTTAAACTTCCTGATCTTTTTTCATTAGTGAATGGAGATGATATTTACCTCATATATTTATTGAAGATATTAAATAACACAAGCTATGTAAAGTACGTAGCAGAGTGCCAGTCACAAAGCAGGACCTCTCGATGGCTTCCGTAGGGTGGAATTATGACCAGTGGGTTGAAACCATAGGTAGGCAAATTTCAACTCCATGAGAGAATGCACGTTAAGATGTTAGTATAGTGCTTGACATCTGATGATCACTTGATAAGTGGTAATTGCTGCTACTGATACAATTTTTTTTAAATGTGAGTTTAAAAGTTGTATGATATAGAACTTCCTTTTGCCTAGTTGTTGTCGTTCTTCAGTCTCTAAGTCACATCCACTCTTTGTGATCCTACAGACTGCAGCATACCAGGCTCCTCTGTCCTCCACTATCTCCTGGAGTTTGCTGAAATTCATGTCCATTCAATCGGTGCTGCCATCTAACCATCTCATCCTCTGCTGCTCCCTTCTCCTTTTCCCTTCAGTCTTTCCCAGCATTAAGGTCTTTTCCAATGATTTTTTCATGGACCTAATATATCTTTTGCCTAGAGTTGTCCCTGAATAAATTTGGATGTATTATATTAGATTGTTCAGTTGTTTATTCATTTGATAAACTTATCAAATGGTAATAGGTACTATTATTTATGCTGGAATTAAAAATTATTTAAAAGAATTGGAAGAATATAAGTAAAGAGCAGGCAATCAGTCATGAGATGCTGTAGAGGAGATTCATGTACTGGATAAGCCAAGGTAGGTCTCAGAGACTTCAGAGAAACTCCTCTGCCTGGTGACTTATGAAACCATACTCTGGTATGACAGAAACACTGCAGAGTGTCAGAGCTGATATCCTGCAATGACATTCAGGTTCCAGAGAGCACTTAGTGTGAGCTATTCCTTGCACAAATAGAGAAATTGAGTCCTTTCTCCCAGTCCAGATCCTGATAATCTCTTTAATGTTTATGAGCCCCAAAGAATGCTGATTTAGATGGAAGGCGACAAGAAGAGGGAAGGATGATGAACTTTGGCCAGCCTTACAGTAGCCAGATCAATCGCTCAGATCAATTCCACTCCAGTGGAAATGTATTGGGCTCAAAGTCTCCAACATGGACCTGTATCCTACAAAGGAGGCAGTGAAGCCACATGGTTAAGAACGCCTGGTAACACTCTCAGATCTCACATTTACTAAATATGTGACCTTGGGAAGTCTTTTTAGTTTTCTGAGGTGAAGTTTTCTCAACTGGAAAATAAAGAGGTAGTTAGAAATTGCATTCAGCTGATAGGAAGAAGAAAAGCCCACAAATGGTGACTTGAACAAATTAGAGTTTTTACTTTTCTCACTTAAAAAGGTCAGTGAATAGGCAGACCAGGGCTTGTATGGCATTCGCATAATTTAACAGTGACTCAGGATCCTTCTCCCTTTCTTCTTTACCTTCCTTAGTGCATGGCTACTTTCTTCATTTTTAATGTGTGGTCATGACATTGCTGCTTCAGCTCCAATTATCACATTAAAGTTTTTTTTTGTAGGAATATAGAGGAAACATAGTGGCTCAGATGGTAAAGAGTCTGCCTACAATGTGGGAAACTGGGGTTTGATCCCTGGGTCAGGAAGATCCCCTGGAGAAGGGAATGGCAACCCACTCCAGTATTCTTGCCTGGAAAATCCCATGGATGGAGGAGCCTGGCGGGCCCCAGTCCATGGGGTCGCAAAGAGTCAGACACGATTGAGCGACTAACACACACAATGGAAGGGAAAGAAGTCAGTTTCATTTTAAAGAATGTTTCTCGAAACCCAGCTCACAAAATTCTTACATTTCATGGCCAGAACTTGGCTATGTGACCATCCCTAGTTACCAGAGGTGTTGAGAGATAGAATGTTTTATCTGGGTCCTTTGCAGCTCTGAATAAAATTGGAGTACACTTAGTAAGGAAGAAAGGGATAATGGATATTGAACAGGTAGCTCACAATCTTCACTATAGGAGCCAAATAATATTGCCTATCCCCTTAGGTTTCCAGAGGATTAAATGAGAAGATGCATGTAAAGCACTTAGCACAGTGCCCAGACATATAGAGAGGATTTATCCAAGAGAAGGTGGACATCCCTATCCTCAGTACATTTGCCCTACAGGAGAAGAGACAGATAGACACGATGGAATAATGACATGATAATTTACTGCAAGACAAGTGTAAAATCCAGTCATTTCACTGAATGACTTCAGCCACAGCCTCTCTGCCCTCCTATCCATCTCAGGACTTTTGTTGTTGTTCAGTCACTCAGTTGTGTCCGACTGTTTGAGACCCCATGGACTGCAACACACCAGGCCTCCCTGTCCATCACCAACTCCTGGAACTTGCTCAAACTTATGTCCATTGAGTTGGTGATGCCATCCAACTATCTCATCCTCTCTCATCCCCTTCTCCTGCCTTCAATCTTTCCCAGAATCAGGGTCTTTTCTAATGAGTCAGCTCTTTGCATCAGTTGACCAAAGTATTGGAACTTTAGCATGAGTCCTTCCAATACATATTCAGGACTGATCTCCTTTAGGATTGACTTGTTGGATCTCCTTGCAGTCCAAGGGACCCTCAAGAGTCTTTTCCAACACCACAGTTCAAAACCATCAATTCTTCGGCACTCAGCTTTCTTTATAGTCCAACTGTCACATCCATACATGACTACTGGAAAAAACATGGCTTTGACTGGACAGACCTTTGTTGGCAAAGTAATGTCTCTGCTTTTTAATACACTGTGTAGGTTCAACATAGCTTTTCAACATAGCTTTTCTTCCAAGGAGCAAGCAGCTTTTAATTTCATGGCTGCAGTCACCATCCACAGTGACTTTGGAGCCCAAGAAAATAAAGTCTGTTGCTGTTTCCATTGTTTCCCCATCTATTTGCCATGAAGTTATGGGACTGGATGCCATGGTCTTAGTTTTTTGAATGTTGAGTGTTAAGCCCAACTTTTTCACTCTCCTTTTTCACCTTCATCAAGAAACTCCTTAGCTCCTCTTTGCTTTCTGCCATAAGGGTGGTGACATCTGTGAATCTGAGGTTATTGAAGTTTCTCCTGGCAATCTTGATTTCAGCTTATGCTTTATCCATCCCAGCAGTTTGCTTAATATACTCTGCATTTAACTTAAATAAGCAGGGTGAAAATATACAGCTGAAAAATCCTATTATTTGACATTTTTTGAGTACTTGTCATTGAGATTCTTTCTTGTTGCTTTACATTCATGATGTCATTTGCCCTCAAGGCAACCCGGGGTGTGAGTGATATGGAGTAGGTACACTGATCTGGAAAGTTAGGCCCTTTGAGGTAAGTATCTTGCTGGAGCCATGCACTTATTAGAGGCTAGCTATGGGAGGAAGCCAGGAATGTGGGACTACGAATCTGGTGTCATGTTCTAGTCCAGGCTCTGCTACCCCCACCCCTCCCCAGGTCCTCTGACAAGTCTTACTCCCTCTCTGAGCCTGAGTTTCCTCTTCAGTAAAACAAATTGAACTAGATGAACTTAAAGGTAGTTTCTAGCTCTGGCCATTCAGGACTCTGTCCTTTGAACTTTAAAAAAAAAAATTGGAAATAAAAAAATGATTCTTATACAGGTACAAAGATAAACTCATATTCCAGATTTTATTTAACTCCTTGAGTGAAGAAACAACTGTGATATTATAACCAGTTCAAAGGAGAATCCAAAGAACAGGAGCAGTTAGAAATCAGACATATTGAAATGAATTTGCAAATGGAGACAGAACTAGTTTTTTTTTCCAACAGGGTAGGGAGGGTTGTTCTCCCACTGGAAAGACTTCATTTGCATGTCTACAGGCAAGAATTATTCGGCACTGTTATCAGTTCTCTACAGTTTATAGAGTATAAACAATTCCCAGAGTCAGATCAGATAAGGCGGGAGGGCGTGCTGTGGACAGTATGTCGTTTTCTGTTGAAACACACATTTTCCCCTACAGAACCACCAGCAGAAGTCTTCTAGTCCAGCCAGCCTGATCCTGTTTCCTGCCCAGGCCTTATGTTTCTGCCTCCAACAAACATGTACTATCTTCTCCATGCTGCTTCATAGATATCTGTGCCTTTTGGGTTTGGTTTGCTTAAAAAAAAAAAAAAAAAAAATTATTGAAAAGTTCATTTACCATGTTGCATCAGTTTCTGTTGTACAATAAAGTGAGTCAGTTATACATATATATGCATAAATATGTATTCTTTTTAAAAAGCATTCTCTTCCAATATCAGTTATTACAAGATAGTGAGTAGAGTGGCTTCCCTCATAGCTCAGATGGTAAAGAATCTGCCTGCAATATGGAAGACCCAAGTTTGATCCCTGGGTTGGAAAGATCCCCTGGAGAAGGGCATGGCAACCCACTCTAGTATTCTTGCCTGGAGAATCCCATGGATAGACGAGACTCGTGGGCTACAGTCCATGGGGTTGCGAAGAGTCAGACACAAATGAGCGACTAACACTTTCACTTTCCGTGTGCTGTACAGTAGGTCCTTGTTGGTTATCTATTTTATATATAGTAATGTGCATATTTTACCCCCAAACTCCTAATTTATTCCTCCCTCCCCACTTTGGTAACTATGTTTGTTTTCTATGGCTTACCGTTTCATGGCTTCCAGAAAGTCTTTATTGTTTAATCCTACTCTCTTTGAAGGGACCAGGAAAACCAGTTGGAGGGTGGTGACAGGTGTCATCCTTGTAGAGTGACAGAACCAGGTGTGTGCTAAGTTGCTTCACTCGTGACTGACTCTTTGCTATCCCATGGACTGTAGTTCACCAGGATCCTCCATCAATGAGATTCTCCAGGCAAGAATACTGAAGTGGGTTGCCATTTCCTTCCCCAGGGGATCTTTCAGACCCAGGGATCGAACCTGCATCTCCTATGTCTGCTGCACTGGCAGGCGGGTTCTTTACCACTAGTGCTACCTGGGACAGAACCAGATGGTCACACAACAAGAAGTTCCTCTAACCACTTTGCTTCCAGGGCTTGGTTCGTGTGGTGGCTCAGTCACCAAATGGTTAAGTAGCCCTGGGCAAGTAGTTGACTAAATTTATCTGGAACATCTCAGAATGCCCCACATAGACTGTGCTGTCTTTGAGAGCTGGGGAGACGTTCTCTCTTTCTCTCTCTCTATCAGAGGGACTTTCGGGATGCCACATGACAGAATTGAAGTGTCTTGACTTTAGTGCAAGATTTGATTTCAGTGTGGTCTCTGTGACTAGCTGTGTGACCATGAGTCAGTCTTCTCACTTAGTTTGCTTAACTGTAAAATGACAATAATCATCCATGTCTGTGGGAGGCTGGAAAATGGCCCTCCCTTAGAGGACATTCTCATCCAGTCCTCAGAACCTATGAATGAATGTTACCTTATTTGGAAAACGGATGTAATTAAGGATCCTGAGAAAAGGAGATTATGCTGGATTAATCAAGCGATCTTACATGCAATCACAAATGCCCGTATAAGAGAAAGGCAAAGGGAGATTCAACACACAGAAGGCGGTGATCTGCACTGAGCAGCTCTCACCAGAAACTGAAAGAGGCAAGGAATAGACATGTTCTTAGAGTCCTTGAAGGGAACATGGCCCTGTGGGGTTTCAGACTGAAGGACTCCAGAATTGTGAGAAATACATTTCTTGTGTTTTCAGGCACCAAGTTTGTGGTCTTTTGTTACTGCAGCCCCAAGAAACTAACACAATGTCTGCTGGCCTCCTGGGATTGCTGTGAAGCTCAAAGGGGAAAAATCCAACAGTGCTTTAGAAATGGTCAAATGCAAACTAGGGTTCAATGTAGGCAAACAATCGGTAAGTCATGTGGAGATATCTGGGCTTCTCTGATCACTCAGACAGTAAAGAAACCGCCTGCAGTACAGGAGATGCAAGTTCAATCCCTGGGTGGGGAAGATCCCCTGGAAGACGGCGTGGCAACTTGCTCCTGCTACAGTATTCTTGCCTGGAGAATCCCCGTGGACAGAGGAGCCTGGCAGGCTATAGTCCATGGGGTCACAAATAGTTGGACTTGACTGAATGACTATCACTTGCACTTTCACGGAGATAATCCTTTCAGTTTTCACATTCACATAGAACTTTGATCAGCAATAATGAAGATTGCATGGAAAAATAAATAGTTTCTCAAGTAAAAATAATATTTCAAGCAAATACTCCCCGTTCACCTCACTTTACATTGCTCTCCTGTTATTGTAAGGGACTGAGGTCACAGCTTCTCCCTTGCAGCTGCCTTGCCCATGGGGTCATGGGATAGACTGCCAGAGGGTGGATCTGTGCCTCCCCAGCATTGCTGGCAACATTGAAATAGTGTTGTTACCACCGGGAGGCCTGGAGTGACAGCGAGAACAAGCAGCTTTTGTTTGGTGGGTCCCATCTCCGGGTGAAAACTGGCACAACAGAGAGACGGTTGGATTGAGTTGCCTTCATCCTGCCAGGACTCAGTGCAGCAGACCGCAGCGGTGGCAGTGCAGCACTGCAGGGCTGAAATGCAATGGTGAGGCTCAGCCTGCCAGCGCCAACCAAATTCCAGCAGTGCAGATGGCAGTCTGGGGAGGGTGCAGTGCCAGGAGCTGTGTCCACCCTCTACTCCCATACTCCCATACTCCCATGCATGCGCACGCACGCGCACACACACACACACACACAATATCTAGCCAAGATACTCTAATGGGCACAAGTCCAGCTTTGCTAATGTACCTCATGGACCTTTACGGGGCTGTATCTTGCTCTTGTTTTTTTTTTTTCTCAACACTTAAGCCAAGACACTCTACTTGCCAAGACACTCTACTGTGTCCTCTAGTTGTTGCTCTTTGGTTGCTAGGTTGTGTCTGACTCTTGCGACCCCATGGACTGTAGCTGCCAGGCTCCTCTGTTCCTGGGATTCTCCAGGCAAGAATACTGGAGTGGGTAGCCATTAATTCCTCCAGGGGATCTTCCAAACCTGGGGATTGAACCCGTGTCTCCTGCTTGATAGGCAGGTTCTTTACCACTGAGCCACCTGGGAGGGCCTGTGTCTGCTAGACCAGTCCTATATTCTACTTCCTCTCTCTGACATGTTCCCACCTATATGCTCTGGGAGCTCACAGTGATCATTATGTAGCTGTTAATTAGTAGTTAATCGATTAACTGCTTACTGAGCATTGAGCACTTACTATAATTCAGGAAGGACTTGCTGGGGCTACTTGGTAGACAAAGCGGATAACACCCCGCCCTCCAGGGAGCTTGTGAGCGTGGGACAGTCTTTAAGCAAATGATCTCTCAAGGAACCTGGCAGTGGTAAACCATGATGTACTGTGGAGAGAAATATAGGGTCCTAAGAGAGAATTTTTCAGATTGGAGGAATTGGGAAGGTGTCTGAGGAAGGGATTTTTATCTGGAGGTTTCATGGATAAGTAGAGTTCACCTGGTATACCAAACCCTTTTTTGGGTTTGATGATTGTATGTAGGGGGTGCTTCCAAGAAGGATAAATAATGGGGACAAAAGCCGAGCTGCACCTGAGGGACTGGAAGGAGGTGATGCGACTTCGTTGGAGTGAGTGAGAGGATAAGAGATGGGAGATGGGAGGAAAGGCCTTTTTAAGCATCTTTGTCTTTATTCAAATGATGCTCATAGGGATCTGTAGGTGGATTTGGAGCAGGAAACTTTATCTGGATTGGCTGCCAGATGGAGAATAGGTTGGAGAGGACACAGAGGAAGCTGAGACAGGAGGTTCTGGAGAAAGAAGGACCATAGGAAACATTGAATCCAACCTTTTCCCACATGGATGGAGTTGAACTGGTAGCCACACTTTCCCAGTGAGTTGGCAGATGAGGCAGGACTTGAATGCTGGTTTAGTGATTTCTAGGCCAATATACTTGCCTCTACACCCCACTGCATTTAAGTAAATGATTTCCTTTCCATAGGGATAGTATAATGGGTGTGTGTCCTTCAATGGCCAATGAAGACATTTTGTGGTCTCATTAAAAGTATTTCAAAGAGAGTGATAAAGGAAAACTCAACACTTGTATTTTTATTAGCTTGTAACCTGACCACATGGGGATGACCACTTTAGGTTCCCCATCATGTTTAAGGCAGGATAATATGTGAGTCTAAGACTTAGGGCTTCCCTGGTGGCTCAGATGGTAAAGAATCTACCTGCAATGCAGGAGACCTGGGTTTGATCCCTGGGTTGGGAAGATCCCCTGGAGAAGGAAATGGCAACCCACTCCAGTATTCTTGCCTGGAGAATTCCATGGACAGAGGCTACAGTCCATGGGGGTCACAAAGAGTCGGGCACAACTGAGCGACTAATACACACACACATAATACTTAGGACTGCAAAGCCAGAGAGGCACAGGTTCAAATCCCAGATCCACTGTTTATTAAACTTTGCTCCCTTAGCAAGTTACTTGACCTCTCTGAGACTGAGTTTCTTCAACTAAAAATGGGCATAATAATGATAGTTTTATATTGTGTTGTTTTGTTGAAAGCAAATATGTGTCTGGGATATAGTAAGTATACAATAAATGCTGGTTATTAGCATGGTGATGATAATGTTGATCTATTTAGTCAAAGACAGAGTGTGTCTTTCTGAAAAGAGTTAATTTCATTTTAATTAGTTCTATAAAATTTAAGGTCTATTATATACAAGGGTTTTTCCTAGGCATGGTTCCTATCCCCAAGATGATTAAATGGAGGGATAAGACAATCTAAAAGTAATTCTAATAACATTTCCTGGAGAAATCCTTAGTGAAATGGAGGTTCAGTGACAGAGGTGTACCATCCAAACTGGTGGAATTCTGAGAGTCTTGGGAAGAAGGTGGTTCCTAAAATGTTGTTTGCAGGATAAGTAAGATTTTATTGTTTTGAAGTTGGGTAGTTAACCATTTTGGATATTTTCCTTTGCACTGCAAAGTTATACTTCATCTGTAGATAATTTAGAAAAAGTTAGTAAACAAAAAGAAGAAAAATCAAAATTCCCTTGTGAAGCCATCAGCTGAGTTAACTAGTTACCATGGATTTGCATAATTTTAGAACATTTTATTATGCAAGTGTATACACACACAGTTATATAAATGGGACTGTGCTACCCTAGAGCCAGTTTTTTTCTTTTTACTTCAAAACATATTTTAAAATATTTTTTCATTCCATTGAAAGTCTTCATTTGTATTCTTTTACGAGATGGCCACAAGAAGGGACACAGTGAAATGTAGAAAAACAAAGTTGATTTTATTCACAAGTCCTGGAGAGTCACTGGTGTACCATGAGAGTGAAATTAATGTATGAGGGAATCCCAGGGCAAGCAGGCTCCGCCAAGCAGCTGAGGAGCTGAGAGAGAGAGCAAGGAGCCGTGGGCTAGTGCCTTATTGGAGGTCAGGGTAGAGAACACAAGCAAAAGGCATGAGGGGATTTCATAGGAGTGTTAGAATGTCACTGGATCACAGTCAGACTTTCCTAGTGGCTCAGACAGAAAAGAATCTGCCTGCAATGCAGGAGACCCACACTGTTCAACGCAGATTCAATCCCTGGGTTGGGAAGATCCCCTGGAGTAGGAAATGGCAACCCACTCCAGTTTTCTTGCCTGGAGAATTCCATGGGCAGAGGAGCCTGGTGGGCTACAATCCATGGGTAGCAAAGAGTCGGACACGACTGAGTGACTGACACAGATTGCAGTCAGGAGAGGACATAAAGGGACCCGTGGCAGGAGGCAGCCTTCTCACTCTGGCGTGCTTGCTTGTCTGGGTACCATACTCATAGCCTGTTTGTGGGAATGTTGAGACAGCAGGAAAATATATTTTATATGTCACAACATGTGAGCTTAGACTTTTTAATGGTTACTGGGTATTTGACTCTTGGAGATCCAATAGTATGTTAGCCAAGCTTCTATGGTTGAACATCTGCAATGTTTCCTGTTTGTTTTTTTGGCTTGTTTGTTGCCTGTACAAACAATACTATAAAAAGCATAGTTGCAGCTAAATAATGCAATCACACATTATTTCCTCAGGCTGATTTTTTAGTAGTAGAATTTCTGGCCCCAAGGGGCATGCCCTTTAAAAAAATTTATTTTCTAAGTTCTGAAAATGGTTAGTAGGCACTGTATTTGTAAGTTTTTATTCTTTCAATTTTTATTAATGTCAAAATATTACATTAGTAATAATTCCTTACATTTTTGTATCATCTTCCAGTTCTGAAAGCATGTTAATATACTTTCCCTTTGATTTGATTCTTGCAGTAACTTTAGAGATAGGCAGGTAGACGCCATTAGCCCTCATTTTTCAGATGAGGGAAACAGATCTCAGAGAGTGAAGTAATTTACTTAGGGTACCACTCTTGCAAGTGACAGAGGCCCTGACATGGAGCCCTGTTGCCTGTTTGTATTATAGGGGCTGCCATCTCACCTTCTCCCCAGTGACTAATTTATCTCTTGTGATATTAGCCTGAGAGAGAGAGTGTTAGACCTATCATACTCACTAGACCTGGTTTTGCAAGTTTTATACTACTTTTCCCTAACATACTTTTGACGTTTATCTGTTTATTGATGTATAGGTGATTTACAATGTTATCTTAGTTTCTTCTGTACAGCAAAGTGACTCAGTTCTGTGTGTGTATATATATTTTATATTCTTTTCCAATATGGTTTATCTATGGGTCTTGAATATAGTTCCCTGAGCTGTATAAGTAGGCCTTTGTTTGTCCATCCATCCTACATGAAACAGTTCGTATCTACTAACCTCAAACTTGTAGTCCCTCCCTCCTGCCCCCGCCCCCCGCCACTGTGTTAACCACAAGTCTGATTTCTATGTCTGTGAGTCTTTTTCTGTTTTGCCGATAGATTCATTTGTGCCGTATTTTAGATTCCACATATAAGCGGCATAATGTGGTATTTGTCTCTTTCTGACTTACTTCACTTAGTATGATAATCTCTAGTTGCGTCCATGTTGCTGCCGCCAATGCATTATTTCATTCTTTTTTATGGCTGAGTTGTATTCCATTGTACCACATCTTCTTTATCCGTTTATCTGTTGATAAGCCCTAAGATTATTCCCATGTCTTGGCTATTGTGAAGAGTACTGCTATGAACATATGGATGTGTGTATCTTTTTTTTTTTTGAATTGTAGTTTTGTCCAGATATGCACAGGAGTGGGATCATATGGTATGCATATTTTTGGTTTTCTGAGGAACATCCATACTGTTTTCCATAGTGGCCATGACAATTTACATTCTTGCCAACAGTGTAGGAGGGTTCTTCTCTAATATTATTTTTTTTAATGCCGTTAAAAAAATGAGACATTTTTCTTGGTGTCATACTACTTTCTCAGGTTATGAATGGGTAGGCTTTTAATAGGCAGTGGAGAAGGAGAGACTATTTTATATAGCAGGTGTGAAGTAGTAAAGGAGTAAAGATGTTAAAATAAAGGCTTGAAACTAGCCACTGTCAGGCTAGCTTTGGCCTACAGAAATATGTTGTTTGTCTATATATAGCATATATATAACATGTTTGAAAAATTATTATTACTTACATTTGACCATCAGGACATTTCATATAGATATATGCATTGCTGAATTCTCTTTATTTAGAAGTTCTGGCAACCCTGAGCCAGCCTTCAACCTGGACCATGATTGTTTTTTCCAGATTAATTGAAATATAATTGACATGTCACAAGGTGCAGGTTTGAGGTGTGCAATGTGTTGATTTGATATATTTGCAAATAGTAATCATTTTGCAAATGATTACCACCATAGCATTAATTGATACCTGTATCATGGCACATAATTGCTATTTCTTTTTTCGAGTAAGCATATTTAAGGCTGAGTCTCTTGGCAGTTTTCAAGTATATAATAGAGTGTTATTAACCATAATCATTATGTTGGTATATTTGGTTGCCAGAACTTATTTATCTTATAACTGCTAGTTTGTACTCTTTGACCAGTCTCTCCCTTTTACCTCCTCCCAGTCTTGGTAACCACCATTCTAGTCTCTGTTTCTATAAGTTTGCCTTTTTTAGATTCTGCATATAAATGAAATCATACAATATTTGTTTTTCTCTGACTTAAGTTTAGTATGATGCCCTCAAGGCCCATTTATATTGCCAAAAATTGGCAGGATGTTCTCTTTTCTCAACGCTTAAGAGCATTCCATTGTATGTGTTTGTGTGTTTGTATATGCATACATACATATATACCGTGTCTTCTTCATCCATTCATCTATTGATGGGCATGTAGGTTGTTTCCATATCTTGGCTACTGTGAATAATGCTGCATTGAATGTGGGAATAAATATATCTCTTCAAGATCCTGTTTTCATTTCCTTTGGATTATACCCAGAACTAGGATTACTAGATCATATGATAGCTCTATTTTTAATTTTTTGAGGAACTTCCACACTATTTTTCCATAATGGCTATACCAATTTACATTCCCACCAACAGTGTGCAAGGGTTCCCTTTTCTTTACTTCCTCTCAAACACTTGCTTATCTTTTGTCTTTTTGATAATAGCCATTCAAACAGGTGTGAGGTGATACATCATTGTGGTTTTGATTTACACTCTCCTGATGGTTAATGACAGAGAGCACCTTTCTATGTACCTGTTGGCTGTTTGGCTGTCTGTATGTCTTCTTTGTAAAAATGTCGATTCAGTTTTCTGCTCATTTTAAAATCAGATTTTCTTTTTTTTTTTGCTATTGAGTTGTATGAGTTCTTTATGTATTTTGGATATAGTTTGTTGTAGTCCCATTTGTTTACATTTGCTTTCATTGCCTTTGATTTGGAGTCATATCCAAAAAATATTACCATTACCAATGTCAAGGCACTTAGCCTCTCTATTTTCTTCTAGGAGTTTCATGGTTTCATTCAAGTCTTACAGTCAAGTCTTTAGTCCATTTTGAGGTGATTTTTGTGTATGGTGTAAGATAGGGGTCTGTTTTTTGTTTTTTTGTATGAAGTTATCTAGTTTTCCCAAAACCAGTTATTAAGGAGACTGTCCTTTCCCTATTGTATATTCTTAGCTCCTTTGTCATAAACTAATTGACCATATAGGCTTATTTCTGGGGAGACTATTTTGTTCCATTAATCTCTGTGCCTGTTTTTATGCCAATACTATGCTCTTTTGATTGTTGTTGTTCAGTCACTACTTAGGGAACTAGTCAGTAGTGGTCACTGCCTCTTTGTGACCCCATGGACTGCAGCACACCAGGCTTCCCTGTCCTCCACTATCTCCCAGAGTTTGCTCAAGTTCATGTCCATTGAGTCCATGATGCTATCTAACCATTTCATACCCTGCTGCCCTCTTCTTCTTTTGCCTTCAGTTTTCCCCAGTATTAGGGTCTTTTCCAATGAGTTGGCTCTTTGCATCAGGTGGTCAAAGTATTGAAGCTTCAGCTTTAGCATTGTCCTTCCAATGAATATTCAGGGTTGATCTCCTTTAGGATTTACTGGTTTGATTTCCTTGCAGTCCCAGGGACTCTTGAAAGTCTTCTCCAGCACCACAACTCAAAAGCATCAATTCTTCGGCACTCAGACGTTTTTATGGTTCAACTCTCACATCTGTACATGACCACTGGGAAAACCATAGCTTTGACTATACAGTCCTTTGTCAGCAAAGTGATGTCTTTGCTTTTTAATATGCTGTCTAGGTTTGTAATAGCTTTCCTTCCAAGAAGCAAGTGTCTTCTCACTTCATGGCTGCAGTTACTATCTGCTGTGATTTTGGAATGCAAGAAAAGAAAATCTGTCACTGCTTCTTTTTTTCCTTTCTATTTGCCATGAAGTGGTGGGACTGGATGCCATGATCTTAGTTTTTTGAATGTTGAGTTTTAAGTCAACTTTTTAACTCTCCTCTTTCACCATCATCAAGAGGCTCTCCAGTTCCTCGTTGCTTTCTGCCATTAGAGTGATATCATCTACACATCTGAGGTTGTTGATATTTTTCCCAGCAATCTTAATACCAGTTTCTGACTGTTTTGATGACTACAGCTTTTAGTACAGTTTGATATCAAGAATTGTGATGCCTCCAACTTTGTCCTTTCTCAAGATTTTTTGACTACACAGGGTCTTTTATAGTTACATACATATTTTAGGATTGTCTTTTTCTCTTTATGTGAAAAATGTCATTGGGATTTTGATAGGGATTACACTGTAGATGTAATCCCAAATCTGTAGATTACTCTGAGTAGTATGTACATTTAAATGATATCAGTTCTAATCAATGAGCATGAAATATATTTTCATTTATTTACATCTTCACTTTCTTTCATCAGTGTCTTACAGTTTTCAGTGTACAGATCTCTAACCTCCTTTGTTAAATATATTCCTATAAATTTTATTCTTTTTGATACTATTGTAAGTGGGTTTTTTTTTCCTAATCTCTTTTTGATGATTTGTTATTAGTATATAGAAATTCAACTGATTTTTATATATTAATTTTGTATCTTGCAATTTTACTGAAATTGTTTATTAGCTACAACTTTTTTTGGTGGAATTTTTAATATCTTCTATAGGTAATATCATGTTAATTGCAAATAGAGACAATTTTATTTTTTCCATTCCAATTTGGATGCTTTTTATTTCTTTTCCTTGACTAACTGCTCTGACTACCATTTCCAGTAAACTGTTGAATAAAAGTGGGCATCTGGTTCCACTCTTCTTTTCTAAGAAGAAAAGTGTTCAGCTTTTCACTGTGAGTGTGATATTATTAATAGCTGTGGACTTGTCATATATGGCATTTATTGTGTTGAGGTACATTCACTCTATAACCAATTTGTTTAGAGTTTTTATTATGAAAGGATGTTGAGTTTTGTCAAATGATTTTTCTGTATCTATTATGATCATTGTATAATTATTATCTTTTTTTGTTGAGGTGGTATATCATATTTATTGATTTTTGAATGTTGAACCATCCTGTGTCACTGGAATAAATCTTTCTTGATCATGTTGTGTACTCCTTTTAATGTACTATTGGATTCAGTCTGTTAATAGTTTGTTGAGGATTTTTACATATATGTTCATTGGGGATTGTTATTCAGTCACTAAGTTATGTCCAACTCTTTGCAACCCCATGGACTATAGCCCTCCAGGCTCCCCTGTCCATGGGGTTCTCCAGGGAAGAATATTGGAATGGGTTACTATTTCCTTTTCCACAGGATCTTCCCATACCAGGGATTAAACCATCTTCTGCATTGGCAAGCAAATTCTTTTCCACTGAACCACGAGGGAAGCCCTCATTGGGGATATTGACCTATAATTTTCTTTTCTTATAGTGTCCTTGTCTAGTTTTGGTATCATGGTAATACTGGCCTTGAAAATTGTGTTTGGAAGTGCTGCCTCCTCTTCTATTTTTTTCAGAAGAGTTGGAGAAGGATTGATAATGATTTTTAAAATATTTGATTAAATTTACTCTTGAAGCCATCTGGCCCTAGGCTTTGTTTTTTTTTGGAGTCTTTGATTCATGATCTGATCTTCCTACTGTAATTTATCTATTCAAATTTTGTATTTCTTTATGGTTCAGTCTTGGTAGACTGTGTATTTATGGGAATTAATCTATTTTTTCTTTGTTGTCCAATTTGTTGGCATATATTTGTGTGGTAGTCTCTTATGATTTTGTATTTTTATCTATCAGTTATAATATCTCCTTTCTTCTAGTTTTATTTGAGTCATCTTTCTGGGAAGCCATTAAGATTTGTCTATGTTTTTAAAAAGTCAGCTCTTAGATTCATTGACCTTTCCTATTGTCTTCTTAGTCTGTTTTTCATTTATTTACCCTCTTGATCTATGTAATTGCCTTCCTTCTGCTAACTTTTGGCTTACTTTGTTCTTTGTTTTTTTGTTCCTTGAGGTGTAGAGTTAGGTATCAGCTGGGCCTTGATTGATTGGAGCTAGGAAATTTCTACCCCTGTGAGGTCAGAAACATTCCAGTTTGCCTCAGGCCTCATCAGTTCAGTTCAGTTCAGTCACTCAGTCATGTCTGACTCTTTGCAACCCCATGGACTGCAGCATGCCAGGCTTCCCTGTCCATCGCCAACTCCTGGAGATTGTTCAAACTCATGTCCATGGAGTCAGTGATGCCATCCAACCATCTCATCCTCTGTCATCCACTTCCCCTCCTGCCTTCAATTTTCCCCAGTATCAGAGTCTTTTGTAAGAGATCAGTCCTTCGCATCAGGCCTCATCACTCTACTGTTTTTCTAAAAGTCAGTAGTCATTAAAACTATGACTGGTATATTGTTTTTCCCCAGCTGACTTTATTCCATCGCTTTTCTGGCTGGATCTTTTAGGCATCTGAATATGAACCCCTTAGCTTAGAGTATGCATAGGGAATAGTTCATTTTGGTTGGAGGCTAGAGAACATGCAGGTGAGTAGTGAGAAAAAAAACTGGAAAGGCAGCTTATGATGGAGAAAGGGAGAGTCTTGAAACCAGCCATCACACCTGGGCTTTATTTTTTAGGCATGAGGAAGCCACTGAGGGATCTGAAAGTCTTTTAACTGACATCCTAGCATCCTGTCCTAGAACAGCTTCCTCCTGTTCATTTAAATATTCTTTCCTTTTGTTGCATTTTCTTCCTACCATCTCTGATCCCAACGGGGAGTGTTTTCAAAAGGCTAGACAGCTGTTTACATCTCCTTTTAAATGGAGGCATTGTGGTTCTTCCCTCCCTCTAAGGACATCTTGTAAATGGCTCTGTTTACAGTAGAGCAGCCCTTGCGTCTCTGTCTGTTCCACCTCCCTGGGTGGAGGCTGGGGCAAATGGGACAGCAACACTCACCCCACTGGTGTCCTCATTGATTCCCCGGGACTTGAGGGAAAAAAGAAAAATAGAAAGGCCTTTGTTAGCTGTTGTCAAGCAGTTGCTTGGTTGAAATCCATCTGTGGAGTGACTGGCTTGTTTTATTCCTAGGCGAGGTCCTTGAATGTAACCTGGATGTGATGTAGAAAAGCTCTGGTAGGGAATCTTCTGGTCTTGGCTGTGTAGCTTATGAGCTCTGTGACCCTGTTCACCTTCACCTTGCTGAGCCCTCCTTTGCTCATCTATGAGATTAGGCTAATCCTTGCCTTGTCTCCAGCACAGGGTCAACTTGAGGACCAAGTGGGAAAATATACAAGAGCAGTACCAAGTGTTGCACAGACCACTATGGTTACCACAAAGGTGGGATAATTGTTTCTGCAGAAAGAAATGGGTCCTGGTCCAGCACCTTAATTAAATTAAGGGGCTGAGATAATTTAAGCAGATGAAGTCAAGAGGCTAGAAAAACCCTTTAGGGCAGTATATCGCTGCCAACTCAAATTTGGTGGTCCTGGTTAAAATACAGACCTGGAGGAGGGCATGGCAACCCACTCCAGTGTTCCTGCCTGGAGCATCCCATGGACAGAGGAGCCTGATGGGCTACAGTCCATGGAGTTACAAAGAGTCGGATATGACTGAACACACAGGCTAAGTATATAATAACAAGGTGCTTAAATACATGGACTCTAACCAATAGCTTTATTTTTGGATCACACTCTTTCTGTGTGACAATAAGCCTCATTTTAGTTTATTTTTTTGCAAAGCAAGCATCTTAACAACAGTGTCTATGCCATGAATTTATTGTGAGAGTTAAAGAAGGCAGTATTAGTCAAGCCATGAGCAAGGCCATGCCTGGCCTATTGTAGGTGTCAAATGAAACCTGCTATTGTGAGTGGTTCTTGGCTGCTACGGAGGGGAGGGAGGGGGTGCAGGCCTGCTGGGGAGCAAACTGGAGAAACAGAGCCCCTGACCTGGCAAGGGTATATAATGCTGGTGGTCCTGGGAGTAAGGGGAAGGACATAACTCCTGGAGATGAAAGGTAGGGAATTCAGATGTCACCATATCCAGGGTGTTGTCTGGGAAACCCTGTAGAGGTGACAGACCAGTGCAGTTTAACTCATTTCCTCTCGTCTCAGCAGGTGTTTCCTACCCTTGATGGTGAGGAGGAGGAAGGTAGTCAGGCTGTGGCTTGGGGCCAGGCGACAGTCTCTGGGGAGAAGCATCTGCAGTGGCTTGGTGCTGAGGGATGCAGGAGGCTGGCTGTGCAGGCAATTTATGTCCAGCTGGCTATGGCAGGCACTGGGATTGTGGCGGCTCAGGCTTGCTAGTGGCTGTTTGTGGAAAGCATTATCACTTGCCTACTTTTTTTTTTAAAGTCTTTATTGAATTTGTTACAACATCACCTCTTTTGTTTTATGTTCTGGTGTTTTGGTCTGTAGGGGCATGTGGGATCTTAGCTCCCAGACCAGGGGTTGAACTTGCACCCCCTGCATTGGAAAGCGAAGTCTTAACTACTGGACCACCAGAGAAGTTCCCTATCACTTTCCTTTTTATTGCCAGCTTCCCAGACATTCTCACTACAAAGCTTGTCCCTTTGCCCAGAATCTCCCTCCCTTCTTCCTTGGTCTGTCAGAAACATGTGCTTGTGCTTAGTCACTCAGTCCTGTCCAGCTCTTTGCAACCCCGTGGACCATACCCACCAGGCTCCTCTGTCCATGGGATTCTCCAGGCAAGCCTCCTGGAATGGGCAGACATTCCCTTCTCCAAGGGATCTTCCCGACTCAGGAATTGAACCCAGGTATCTTGCATTGCAGGCAGATTCTTTACTTTAGGAGCCATCAGAAACACAGATCTCAAATGAACTGTGGAAACCAAAAGAAGTATGACACACTTTACACATGTTGCACACAAAACCGTGTGACCCATCTCCTCCTGTACTGCTAGAACCCCCATGGGTGGAGGACAGGGAGCGGGCCCTGATGGGGCATGAAGAAAGCTCCAGTTTCAGCAAGCCTGGCCCAGCTCAGCATCACCCTGACGTTTGTTCTCCCGCCTCCCCCTTTTTCTTCTGCTAAAAATGCAGATGCAGAGATGGACAGTCAGCTTCGCGAAGTCATCAATCCGCACATGTATAGTCTGCATCTGCAGATACCAGGCCCAGCATTCTTAGCACCAAGGACAGTCCAGGTTAGTCTCATTAGAGACAAGGGCCTGCACAGGAACAGGGAAGGGCCACGTGCTGGATGGAGCCTAGTCCTTGTCCTGCTACATCCTCAGCTGTGTGATCTTGCTTCTGTCCTGTGTTTCTGGGTTTCAGTTTGCCCACCTAAACAGTAAATAGTTCGTCCTCGGTGATCTCTGTGTTCCTGTCCCTGCCCCCTTGTATTCTATGATTCTGTTGAATCTATCATCTTGGTTTCCCCAAGCCCCTTCACCATCTCTTCAGAATGAAGGGCTCTTGGTAACAGCCCATATTGTGATGCCTTTCATCCGCCCCTGCTAATGCAGTGTCTCTAGCTCCCAGCAAGGCCCTTCAAGCTATTTCAGAGGGCCCCCAGGGAGAGTCCCAGATGTGCTAGCAAATAAATCTGGTCAGCCACTACCTGACATCTGCCATCTCCCCCTTGTGGACGCTCTGCGATGTTCATAGCTGATGCTCTGCTGTATTCACTGGTAGTGGCTAGTTGCTTCACCAGTTGCCCCAGTGCCCGGAGACGAGCCACCTCCTGCCAAGCCCTGGTGTTTCCTCAGACCCCTGTGGCCTCCAAGGGAGCCCTGTGCTGTCACTGCTCCCACCGTGCCCCGTGAGACCCCGGGACTGTGGGATCAATTCTTCCTTCTGTTAGTCAATTCTGCTTTGTTAGTAGATTCGTCCACCAGTGCAGTGAATGTAGCAAGGATCCAAGGAGCTGTTCCTGTGGGGGATGTGGGGGCAAAGTGGGGAAAACACACCTCTTGTGTTGCTTTGTCTCCCAGGGGCTCATGGAGCTTTTAGTGAGAATTCTGTGTTTGCCCTCCAGATACAAACCTGTAAGAGGCTGGGCTGAGGAAAAATTGGAGTGTGAGATATTGCAGTGGACTCTGAATATTCTATCTTCTAATAATAAAGCCTTGGCATTACTCTGACTTCCAGTAACAAGGCATTTGGTTAAAAAGGAACACAGATTTGGAATATTCTCACTTGGAGTTTGCTTGGGGGATGCAGGGATGTCTACACAGTGTTCTAACCATATCCTTCAGTCCTCATGGCTCCCAAGGGAGTTACGGCGACAGCCGACTGTGGTAAGTGAACAGGCATCGTTTCACCTCAGCGCGGGACACTAGCAGACGGTGAGAGTACACAGGAGGCCAAGGTCTAAAGGGAACTTTTACTTCTTCCTCTTCAAACCTGGATCTGGAGATCTGTCTGTCTGCACAGGTCAGAAGAGAGAGGTGAAGGACCTTGTCCTGAGCACTTACCACGCTACTTGGTATGGAGGAGGCAGACAATCAGTATGTAATGGCTGATGAATGAGGAACTAAATATAGGGAGGAAGAGAGAGAAGAGATTGAAAGAGCTGGGCTCAAGACAGATCAAGTATGGCTTCTTGTCAGGCTGATGAGAACCACTCATTTGTTTCTCTTGGACTGGGTCTGATTTCCAGACTTCCCTTTGTAGGTGACTGATCTTCAGCACATATACACATGGCATGCTCCTTCCTCCCCCAGTGGTAGCTGTGGGAATAAACAGTCTTTGCTTCTTCTGGAAATGTGTTAAGTAAACCCAGGATTAAGAACGGTGCTGGTGATTTTTGTAAATGACATCACCTACTCACAAGTCCTGTTAGCTTGTCACATACAGCTAAAGTTTCTCTGTCCTTTAAGATTAGGGATTAATTGGGACAGAAGCCACAGAAAGACAATTTCATTCAAACATAAAGCAGTGATTTTCAAGATAGGTGATCTTAAAGTAGATCAAGGTAGGTGATCCTAAAGTAGTGAGTTTCCTGTTACAGGAACTATTTAATCAGAGGCTGGATGACTACCTGGTGAGAATATTATGGAAGATTCAAGCACCAAAAGGGAATTAAACTGGTCTCTATGTCTTTTTTAAATTAGCGGGAGTCTAGGTTTCTTGGTTTCTTATATACTATTCTCATGATAAGTATGTAAGAGTACATCACTCAAACCCATGGCTTAGACTTCTTCCTTAAGTTTGATACAAAGATGGGAAGGAAGAAGAAATCCTTTGTGGCCATGAGGTCATCTAATAATCATGACTTATACTGACAAAACTGTGGTAAGGGAATTTTAGACCATCAGTTTTAGCTCCCAGTCCCAGTTCAGGTATAATTTTTCTTATTCACGTCAACTTCCCAGTGGAGACACTGTCTTTGTCTTGATGGCCCCTCACTGGTGACTGATCATCAGTAAGATGGACTTTCTTCACATTAGACTGCAACGTTCACAGTAGAAGAGTCCATGTCTGTTTGATATATGGGTGCATGCTGAGTTCCTAGTGTGGAATGTGGCATGTGGTGGACAGAATCAACAGAGTTGATTCAATCAACATATTGGTTGACTGAATACCAAGTTTCTCCATTTAAGTCTCAGTGTGCTAAACACTATGAATTCAAGGACAGACATTTTCAGACCAATAGCAGAGGTAGGAGAAATATTTCCCACTCCGTTTTAGTCCTTGACCTAGAACATCAGCTTCATCTTAAGACTGGTTGAGAGTCAAGTTATAATGAGAGAGATAAGCATGTAGTTGAATAGGTACTAAATCTTCTGAACTCAGGGTCCTATTGCATTTGGTAGCAATATAAATAATACATCAATACCTTAGGGTTTGTGTGGCTGACTGGTGAAGGGCTAATATTCCCAAATAGTGTGCATTTGAGAATACTAACTGAAGAGGAACCATTTATCCTAGGCTAATTAGGTAAGGAAGATAGAGAACTATGCTGATGAGGCTAAGTTAGAAAGTTTAGGGGGAAGGCGCCAAGATGGTGGAGGAGTAGGACGGGGAAAACACTTTCTCCCGACAAATTCATCAAAAGAGCATTTAAACGTCGAGTAAATTCCACAAAACAACTTCTGAATGCCGGCAGAGGACATCAGGCACCCAGAAAAGCAACCCAACTCCTCGAAAGGAGGTAGGAAAAAATATTAAAGACAATAAAAGAGACAAAAGAGGGAGGGACGGAGTTCCGTCCCGGGAAGGGAGTCTTAAAAAGAGAGAAGTTTCCAAACACCAGGAAACCTTCTCACTGCCGAATCCGTGCCGAGCGTTGGAAGCACAGAGGACAACATAACAGGGAGAAAAAATAAATAAACAATTAAAACTCGCAGATTGCGAGCCCTACGGTAACTCCTCCAGCGGAGAAGCAGCGCAGACGCCTGCATCCACCATTAGCAAGCGGGGGCTGGGCAGGGAGGCGCGGCGCGGGCTGCATCGCTGAGAGTAAGAATCTGGCCTGAATACCCTGAGCACTATCTGAGCGAAATAATTTGGGCTAGCAAACCAGACTGTGGGATATCTACCATGCGAAAAGCCAGCCCTAACCTAAGACACCGCCAGCCCGCGCACGGAACAAAGGACTAAACAGAGGTAGCTGGCTGCAAACCTTCCCCCTCCGGTGACAGGCAGCCAGAGCCGGAAGGGGGCAATCACAGCCCCAGAGAGACATTATCTATAAAACTGGCTTCTTTGCTAACTAAAACTTATTGGGGGTCTGGACGGTCAACATCTGCCTGAGAAGGTGCGCCGGTTTTACACCCAGATAACCAAGTGGAGGGGAGGCGATAAGTCGCAGCATTGGCGCTCGCCAAACACCTCATCACCTGAGCTGCTCGGACCTAGGAAGAGCACAAAACACAGCCCCAACTGAGTCTGTGCCTCTGAGGACTACCTGAGTGCCTGAACCTGAGCGGCTTGGACCTGGGAGGTGCATGCAACCCAGGGCCAGCCTCGGATTGTTCCCGGCGGAACAACCTAGAGCCTGAGCAGTGTGGGCAGGGAGGCTACATGCGCCGTGAGCAGGGGCAGACCCAGTGTGGCTGAGGCACTGCGAGCGCACGCCAGTGTCATTTGTTTGCAGCATCCCTCCCTCCCTCCCCATAGCGCGATTGAACAAAGAGAAGAAATACAGCTCCACCCACCAGAACACCGACACAAGCTTCCCTAACCAGGAAACCTTGACAAGCCACCTCTACATACCCACACACAGCGAGGAAACGCCACAATAAAGAGAACTCCACAAACTGCCAGAATACAGAAAGGACTCCCAAACTCAGCAATTTAAACAAGATGAAGAGACAGAGGAATACCCAGCAGATAAAGGAACAGGATAAATGCCCACCAAACCAAACAAAAGAGGAAGAGATAGGGAATCTACCTGATAAAGAATTCCAAATAATGATAGTGAAATTGATCCAAAATCTTGAAATTAAAATGGAATCACAGATAAATAGCCTGGAGACAAGGATTGAGAAGATGCAAGAAAGGTTTAACAAGGACCTAGAAGAAATAAAAAAGAGTCAATATATAATGAATAATGCAATAAATGAAATTAAAAACACTCTGGAGCCAACAAATAGTAGAATAACAGAGGCAGAAGATAGGATTAGTGAATTAGAAGATAGAATGGTAGAAATAAATGAATCAGAGAGGATAAAAGAAAAACGAATTAAAAGAAATGAGGACAATCTCAGAGACCTCCAGGACAATATTAAATGCTACAACATTCGAATCATAGGGGTTCCAGAAGAAGACAAAAAGAAAGACCATGAGAAAATACTTGAGGAGATAATAGTGGAAAACTTCCCTAAAATGGGGAAGGAAATAATCACCCAAGTCCAAGAAACCCAGAGAGTCCCAAACAGGATAAACCCAAGGAGAAACACCCCAAGACACATATTAATCAAATTAACAAAGATCAAACACAAAGAACAAATATTAAAAGCAGCAAGGGAAAAACAACAAATAGCACACAAGGGAATTCCCATAAGGATAACAGCTGATCTTTCAATAGAAACTCTTCAAGCCAGGAGGGTATGGCAAGATATACTTAAAATGATGAAAGAAAATAACCTACAGCCCAGATTATTGTACCCAGCAAGGATCTCATTCAAGTATGAAGGAGAAATCAAAAGCTTTTCAGACAAGCAAAAGCTGAGAGAATTCTGCACCACCAAACCAGCTCTCCAACAAATACTAAAGGATATTCTCTAGACAGGAAACACAAAAATGGTGTATAAACTCAAACCCAAAACAATAAAATAAATGGCAACGGGATCATACTTATTAGTAATTACCTTAAACGTAAATGGGTTGAATGCCCCAACCAAAAGACAAAGACTGGCTGAATGGATACAAAAACAAGACCCCTACATATGTTGTCTACAAGAGACCCACCTCAAAACAGGGGACACATACAGACTGAAAGTGAAGGGCTGGAAAAAGATTTTCCATGCAAATTGGGACCAAAAGAAAGCAGGAGTCACAATACTCGTATCAGATAAATTAGACTTTAAAACAAAGGCTGTGAAAAGAGACAAAGAAGGTCACTACATAATGATCAAAGGATCAATCCAAGAAGAAGATATAACAATTATAAATATATATCCACCCAACATGGGAGCACTGCAGTATGTAAGACAAATCCTAACAAGTAATATCATAAAAAAACAAAGAAAGGCTGTAAAAGTGTTCCAGATTAAAAGAGACTTTATCAACATGACAATGAAATGCAATATCTGATCCTGGACTAGATCTTGTACTAGAAGGAAAAAGTGCTAAAAAGGACACTGAGGGTCAGTTAACAGTATTAGAATACAGACAGTAGATTTAATAAAAGTATTTTATCCATGTTAAATTACTGAAGTTGACAACTGTACTATTACAGTTATTAACTGAATATCCCTACTCTTAGGAAATTCAGAAATATGTACTGAAGTATGTGGGATACTTCATGGGAATAAAAACCATGATATCTGCAGCAGGCCTTCCAAGAGTTTAGAAAAAAACTTTTTGGGTGGGGAGCAGACAAATAATAAAGAAATGGGGTGAAATGATAAGAACAAGTGAAAAATCTGGGCAGAGATTATATGGATATTATTTGTATTATTTTTGGAACTTTTCTTTAAGCTTGACATTAAAAATTAAAAATGTGCAAAAAAAAAAAAAAAAAGAAAGAAAAAAAAAAAATGCTTTCTAATCTTTAGGACAGCACACAGCCCTGGTTCTCTTCCACCTCCTGAGAGATTCTCACCAGAACCCTTCATTGACTTTCTCCTTCCATCTGCTCCCCAGGCTCTATCCTGACTCTTGTTTTCTTCTCACTTTGTACTCTTCCAACTCTTCCAGTGATGTCCAGGCCTTACCAGGACCTTTAATGACTCCTTCCTCCCAGTAGAAAAAAAAAAAAAAAGAAAGTTTAGGCTTCATTAAAAGTCATTTTGGAACAACTTCTTTCATAGCCGAGCAAAGTTGCCTTAAATTTGGCCAGCTCTTCTGCAAATGCATGTCTTTGATCCCAGAAGGATAGGCTGAGAGAGTATTAATGATTGCATGAACTCCATGCAAGCAAATGTTGACAATGTAGAATATAATGTAGTAACTGTTTCTAGAGTTTTCCAGTCTCAGGTGAATCCTCCATGCAGCTTAGTTATCCTTCTGCATGTTCCAAATCATATTTTGCCTTTCTTGATATCTACAAGCTTATCTCATTCCATATAACTTCCTTCCTTCCTCCTTATCTCAGAGAAGAGAAATTCTTTCTCCTGGGAAAGGGTGATATCTTTGCCTGCCTTTCAGTACCATCATCACTTATAAACTTTATTATCATCACTCTCTTATAAACTTTATTCTTCCTGTTATCCACTTTGTGGTCTTATCCTCAATTGCTACCTCCATAATACTTGTGATTTTTCTTTAGTGTATAAATATCATCAATCCTATATTCCCCATGAGCTACAGTTTGATTTGTTTCCTCCCCTTCAAGGCCATTTTTCTTCAAAAGTAGACACTGGTTTTCAACATTTTTATCATAGCTCATTTGTGAGAACCCAATTACTCCTCTACAAATATCATGCTCTCTCCTCTCTCTCCACACACATTTAAACTGTTCCTCTTAACTGATAATAACATCTTTCCAGGTCCTATGGATACTTCTGCCTTTTCCCTTCTCAGCCTCTTGGTGGCATTTACCATTGACCATCTCCTTTGGTTTCTGTAGCACTGCTGTTTCCTGGTTTTTCTCCTATCTCCCCAGAAGTCTTTCTTAAATAGGGATCCTTACCTGAGACACAGAGTACAGAATATGGCCTTAGGAACTATTTACTCAATTCTCCCGAGGTCACATATGTAATTAGTACCATCCTAGGTATCCAGGAGAGAAGTTATATCATTACATACAGTGGATGCTGTAGGGCACTGGAGTTTAATTTTCTCCATGTCTGAGAAAGGAGTGGCATCGCCTGCTCTCTTCATAAATTTCTTTTTTCTTCTCTCCCCACTCTGATCCCTTTATTCTTCTAATTTTAAACACTCTCCCTGGGTGACCTTTTGTTAGCCTTTGGGAGAAACTATCAATTATAATTTCATGGCTCTGAAAATGAAACTCAAAAGCACACCTCTTGTGGTAATGGCCACACCCAAGTTTCTGTTTGTCTGCTAGACAGCTCCCCTTAGATATCTCACAACTCTCTCAGATGCAACATTCAGAACAAACTCATCATCTTTCCCCCACACTTTCTTTTCCCCTGAACGGTATTATCATTTACCCAGATACCCAAGCTGTAGATTCTTGATTCCATCAGATCAGATCAGATCAGTCGCTCAGTCGTGTCCGACTCTTTGCGACCCCATGAATCGCAGCACACCAGGCTTCCCTGTCCATCACCATATATCTCCCCAATGCAGTTTTCCACTAAATTCCTTATTACTTGCTTTCTTAATAGCTTGTGATTTATTATCTTATTCTGAATGTAATTCAGGCCCATCATGCTTAGATTTAAATTGGGTAGACGCTTCCTAAGGGTCTCCTTTTTTCAAAGTACCCTTCTTTCCTCCCTTCTAATAACCACAGAACTGTTAATGTATATTCAATATGGTTATCCCTCTTCCTGCTTAAATAATTTCAATGTCATCCTTCAACCCGCAATGACTTTAATCTGTCAGATGTATTGCAAACTCCTTACCTTGTAGGCAAGGTTCTCTACAATTGACCTTTACCCCTTGTGTGATGTCTTTGTCTTCCCACACAGCATTTATCCCAACCGTCTCATACACTTGCCCATTCTGGCCTTTCCCTGAGATACTTGTTCATTCTATCTATCTATCATCTATCTATATGTATAACACAAGATTCACCCTCTTAACGAACTTTAAAATGTACAATATGTTATTATTGAGTTGTTGTTTTTCAGTCACTCAGTTGTGTCTGACTCTTTGTAGCCCCATGGACTGCTGCATGCCAGGCTTCTTTGTCCCTCACTATCTCCCGGAATTTGTTCAAACTCATGCCCATTGAGTTGATGGTGCCATCAACCATCTTATCCTCTGTTGCCCCCTTCTTCTCCTGCCCTCAATCTTTCTCAGCATCAGGGTGTTTTCCAATGAGTCAGCTCTTCGCATCAGGTGACCAGAGTATTGCAGCTTCAGCTTCAGCACCAGGTACTGTTTTGTATGGCAGATCTCTAGGGTTTATTCTTGCTTGACTGAAACTTTAAGCTAGTTGACTAATAACTCCTCATTTCTCCCTCTT
Organism: Bos taurus; assembly: GCF_002263795.3. Classification (NCBI taxonomy): domain Eukaryota; kingdom Metazoa; phylum Chordata; class Mammalia; order Artiodactyla; family Bovidae; genus Bos; species Bos taurus. The sequence continues at coordinate 63,320,401 of NC_037334.1, forward strand.
CCCAGACCCTGACAACCACCATTCCTTTTTTTTGGCTGCACCGCTTAGCTTGTGGGATTCCAGTTCCCTGACCAGAGATTAAATCTGTGCCCTCAGCAGCGAAAGCATGGAGTCCTAGCCACTGAACTGACAGGGAATTCCCACAATTTCATTCTTTGATTCCATACATTTAGTTATTTTAGATACTTCATATAAATGCAATTAATCTTTATATAAACTGGACATTATATTAATATGTCCACTTTATATTAATCTTACTCTGTCCGGTTTATTTAACTAATCCATATTGTCATATATTGCTGAATTTTTTTCTTTTTAAAGGTTGCATAGTATTCTATACTTTGCATATATTTCATTTTCTTTATTTTTCTGTTGATAGGTTGTTTCCATGTCCTAGGACTGTTATGACTAATGCTGCAATGAACATGAGGATGCAGATATCATGAAGATGCAGATCAGATGAGATATTGATTTTGTTTCCTTCAAACATATACAGAGAGGTAGAGTTGCTGTATCATATGGCAGTTTTATTTTCAATTTTCTGAGGAACTTCCAAACTATTTTCTATAGATGTTGTACCAATTTAAATTGCAACCAACAGTGTACAACAGTTCCCTTTTTCTATTAATATGTATACTTGTAAGCCTATAGTTTTCTTGTAGTATCTTTGACTTTGTTTTCGTTATTCAGTCCTAAGTCAAGTCTGACTTTTGCGACCCCATGGACTGCAGCACTCCAGGCTTCCCTGTCCTTCACTATGTCCCAGAGTTTGTTCAGACTCATTTCCACTGAGTCGATGATGCCATCCAACTGTTTCGTCCTCCGTTGTCTACTTCTCATTCTGCCTTTAATCTTTCCCAGCATCAGGATCTTTTCCAATGAGATGACTCTTCTCATCAGGTGGTCAAAGTATTGGAGCTGCAGCTGCAGCATCAGTTCTTCCAATGAATATTCAGGGCTGATTTCCTTTAGGATTGACTGGTTTGATCCCCTTGCTGTCTAAGAGATTCTCAAGAGTCTTCTCCAGCACCAGTTTGAAAGCATCAATTCTTTGGCATGCAGCCATCTTTATGGTCCAACTCTCACATCCATACATGACTACTGGGAAAACCATAGCTATGACTATATGGACCTTTGTCACTGAAGTGATCTCTCTGCTTTTAAATATGCTGTCTAGGTTTGTCATAGCTATTTTTCCAAGGAGCAAGCATCTTTTAATTTCATGGCTGCAGTCACCATCCGCAGTGATTTTGGAGCCCAGGAAAATAAAGTCTGTCACTGTTTCCATTTTTTCTTCATCTATTTGCCATGAAGTGATGGGACCAGATGGCATGATCTTAGCTTTTTGACTGTTGAGTTTTAAGCCAGCTTTTTTACTCTCCTCTTTCACTCTCATCAAGAGGTGTTTTGTTCCTTTTCTCTTTCTGCCATAAGGGTGGTGTCAGCTGCATATCTGAGGTTATTGATATTTCTCCTCTGCAATCTTGATTCAAGTTTGTGCTTTATCTAGCCTGGCATTTCACATGATATACTCTGCATATAAGTTAAATAAGCAGAGTGAAAATATACAGCATTGATGTACTCCTTTCCCAATTTGGAACCAGTCCATTGTTCCACATCTGATTCTAATGGTTGCTTCTTGACTTGCATACAGGTTTCTCAGGAGGCAGGTAAGGTGGTCTAGTATTCTCATCTCTTTAAGAATTTTCCATAGTTTGTTGTGATCCACACAAAGGCTTTAGCACAGTCAATGAAGCAGAAGTAGATGTTTTTCTGGAATTCTCTAGCTTTTTCTGTGATCCAATGGATGTTGCCAATTTGATCTCTGGTTCCTCTGCCTTTTCTAAATCCTGCTTGTACATCTGGAAGTTCTCAGTTCACACACTGTTGAAGCCTATCTTGAAGGATTTTGAGTATTACTTTGCTCACGTGTGAGATGAATGCAATTGTGCAGTAGTTTGAGCATTCTTTGGCATTGCCTTTCTTTGGGATTGGAATGAAAACTGACCTTTTCCAGTCCTGTTGTCACTGCTGAGTTTTCCAAATTTGCTGGCATATTGAGTGCAGCACTTTAACAGCATCATCTTTTAGGATTTGAAATAGCTCAGCTGGAATTCCATCACCTCCACTAGCTTTGTTCCTAGTGATGCTTCTTAAGGCTCACATGACTTCACACTCCAGGATGTCTGGCTCTTGGTGAGTGATCAGACCATCATGGTTATCTGGGTCATTAAGACTTTTTTTTGTACAGTTCTTCTGTGTATTCTTTCCACCTCTTCTTAATATCTTCTGCTTCTGTAAGGTCCATACCATAACTGTCCTTTATTGTGCTCATCTTTGCATGAAATGATCCCTTGGTATCTCTGATTTTCTTGAAGAGATCTCTAGTCTTTCCCATTCTATTGTTTTCCTCTATTTCTTTGCATTGGTCACGTAAGAAGGCTTTCTTATCTCTCCTTGCTATTCTTTGGAACTCTGCATTCAGATGGTTATATCTTTCCTTGTCTCCTCTGACTTTTGCTTCTCTTTTCTCAGCTATTTGTAAGGCCTCCTCTGACAGCCATTTTGCCTTTTTGCATTTCTTTTCCTTGGGGATAGTCTTGGTCACTGCCTCCTGTAAATGTTATGAACCTCTGCCCATAGTTCTTCAGGCACTCTGCCTATCAGATCTAATCCCTTGAATCCATTTGTTACTTCCACTGTATAGTCTTAAGTGACTTGATTTAGGTCATACCTGAATGGCCTAATGTTTTACCTACTTTCTATAATTTAAGCCTAGATTTTGCAATAAGGAGCTCATGATGTGAACCACAGTCAGCTGCTGGTCTTGTTTTTGCTGACTGTATAGAGCTTCTCCATCATTGACTGCAAAGAATATAATCAATCTGATTTTGGTATTAACCATCTGGTGATGTCCATGTGTAGAGTCATTTCTTCTGTTGTTGGAAGAGGGTGTTTGCTATGACCAGTATGTTCTCTTGGCAAAACTCTGCTAGCCTTTGCCCTGCTTCATTTTGTACTCCAAGGCCAAACTTGCTTGTTACTCTGGGTATCTCTTGACTTCCTACTTTTGCATTCCAGTCTCCTATAATGAAAAGGACAGCTTTTTTTGGTATTCATTCTAGAAGGTCTTGTAGGTCTTTGTAGAACCATTCAACTTCAGCTTCTTCAGCGTTAGTCATTGGGGCACAGACTTGGATTACTGTCATATCCAATGGTTTGCCTTGGACTTGAACAGAGATCATTCTGTCGTTTTTGAGATTGCATCCAAGTACTGCATTTTGGACTCTTTTGTTGACTATGATGGCTACTTCATTTCTTCTAAGGGATTCTTGCCCACAATAGTAGATATAAATGGTCATTTGAATTAAATTCACCCATTCCTGTCCACTTTAGTTCACTGGTTCCTAAAATGTTGATGTTCACTCTTGCCATCTCCTGTTTGATCACTTTCAATTTACCTTGATTTATGGACCTAACATTCCACGTTCCTATGCAATATTGTTCTTTACAGCATTAGACTTTACTTTCACCACCAGACATATCCACAACTGGGTGTTGTTTCTGCTTTGGCAACCTCTTCATTATTTCTGGTGTTATTTCTCCACTCTTCTCCAGTAGCATATTGGGCATCTAGCAACCTGGGGAGTTTTCTTTCAGTGTCATCTTTTTGCCTTTTCATACTGCTCATGGGGTTCTCAAGGTAAGAATATATCTTCATACAGTCCAAAGCTACATGTATGACTCATGTGTTCTAGTGTTCTGGAAGTAAAGAATAGTCAGGCTAAGTATCTTAGCAGAATAAAGCATCTGATATTATGTTGCTATTCACCAGAAGGCACAGTAGAGGAAAAGGCAACACACACCCCTGTAGTGTAAATTAGTTCGTTCATTCCATTAATCTTTATTGAGAAACTATATAGAATCAGACACTGATCTAGGTGCTAAAAGACATATAGACAATCAATGAAAATGAACTATGCCTTCAAAAATATATGTGTAATCTAAAAAAAGGGTACAAATGAACTAATCTACAAAACAAAAATAGAATAATAGAGATATGAAACAAATTTAAGGTTACCAGGAAATAAGGTCAGGGAGGAATAAATTAGGAGATCGGAACTGACATATACACACTAAAATAAAAAATAGGTAATAAGGAGCTACTATACAGCACAGGGAGCTCCACTCACTACTCTGTAATGACCTATATGGGGAAATAATCTAAAAAAGAGTGGGTATATGTATATGTATAAGTGACTCACTTTGCTGTATACTGGAAACTAACACAATATTGTAAATCAACCATATTCCAATTAAAAAAAGTTTCAGTCTTGGAAGGAGCTGCTGCATGTCACTTTCTACTTTTCATTGTAGGTCTTTATGCCTAAATCATGAAAGAGGTGTAGATCAAAGGCTAGTGGAGGGATCCTGGAAGACTCCAGTGAGGCAGTGACATTGGCCTTCAGAGATGGATGTGATGTGGAAATACAGGGCAGTGGGAGTGAACGCTGGCAAGTTGCATTGATGCCACTAGTGGTTTCAAGAGTAGGTCAGAGTGACTTAAATGAAGGTAGTCAGAGAGAAAAGTGAAAAACAAATAGGAATAGTAAATTGGATCTTTAAGACTTAGATATGAATAAAATAGATGTAGTAGAGGATACAGTCTTGTAGTTTTTAGTTGTTGGCATTTTCCTCATTAGGAGAATGAAAGACCAGAGAGGGGAACCTGATATTTGTGCTCCAACTTTTGTTAGTGATGCTCCGAACTCTTCCTGTTTGGCCTAGCATTGGTTCATAATCCCCATTGTGGAACTGCTAGATGAACTTAATAATGCTTACCTTACCTCTCAGGGGTGTCATGGAATTATAAATGAATACATCCCAGCCAAAGCATTAATTGGGTGTTTCAGGTAAAAGGTGCTCAGTAAGTGAAAATGCTAATGCTATTATGAATTTTCCCCCTTCTCTGTCATCCTGGGAAGCAGAAATGATGTTTACATAGCAATGTGAAACTATCTTCTTCAGCACTGTAACCTTATGGGAGGATAAAAATATGCACAGTAATAACAATCAAGCTGAGTTTGAAGCCTTGAGGTACAGAGCCTGCCCACTGGATGGTTCCCTGGGGCAGGGAACTTGTAAACCCTCTTCTGATCTTCATCAATGGAAGAAATGGTTCTTAAAGAGATCAGTATTAAAAAGTAGTAAAGTGCCTGTTCTTGCAGACTGACAACACCACTGACAAGCCAATAGCATTAGCTTTGTTTGTTGAGGATTTTCAGTAAACCATGGAAGACACAGCATCTTTTTATTTGGCACTTTTGTGGCCCTGCTAAAGTCTACCTGCCTGGTTATTTTCCTATGGAAATTCTCCAGTCAAATGCAGAGACATTAACCATTCACTTCCATCAGGAAAGACTGTCAGCATATATTCTCCATGTTTCTTGTATTTCTGCCTATCTTTTGAGTGAGAGACAGCTACAGCTTTGTTCAGAACTATCTTTTCAAGGATGTTTTTTAGCAAACAGCCTTAGAAAATACAGACAGCATCTCCCCTGATGGCAGAGAAAAGATTTCTTTCTTGACCAGGAAAATGAAATAACATCTCACTCGGGGGCAAAGATTGGGCATGTCTGCTAATACTGAGTTATGAAATTGGAGGTTTCCTAGGTTTGGGGGTTCCTCAGCTGTCTCACAAACACACTGTGTTGGCTGCATTCACCTGGGTCCCATAAGACTTGAGGGGCAAGGGAAGCTGAGGCAGACTTGAAGCTCATGCTGTCTGCTGTATTTTGAGTAACAAAGTCTTTTGTCTCTGAACTGGGTTCCGTCAGCATCTATGAAGTTGTGGCAGACTCAATTATTGTTTTACAAGATCTCCTACTCTTCCCAGTTCTTGACGTCCTGTTTCTTATCCAAATAAAGAGCTTGAAATGTTCTCCCATCTATTTTCTTTGTTTTCTTTTTTCCTTACAACCATGGGAGCTATGTGCTGCCTTAAATCAGTGCCTTGTTACAGCGCCCTGGGCTAGGGAGTGCAGTAGCCTCCTGACTGCTTTCTTGCCTCTAGTCTGGCTCCACCCTTTGTGCTTATTCTACACTGTTGCCAGACTCTAGTCCCTAGAGCACAGCTTTGATTACGCCTCTCCTTCACTCCTCAGCATCTAATGGCTCCCCGTTGCAGAAATGAATTATAAACCCCTTAGATGGAGGAGCCTGGTGGGCTGCAGTCCACGGGGTCGTGAAGAGTCGGACATAATTGAGCGCCTTCACTTTCACTTTTCACTTTCATGCATTGGAGAAGGAAATGGCAACCCACTCCAGTGTTCTTGCCTGGAGAATCCCAGGGACGGGGGAGCCTGGTGGGCTGCCATCTATGGGGTCGCACAGAGTCGGATAGGACTGAAGTGACTTAGCAGCAGCAGCAGCAGCAGTAGGCAAAATAAATACTTTCTAAAGTTGGGTTTCCGTGTCTGTCTCTGGTCCTCAACTTTCACTCTTCCTCCTCTTTTAGTGCTGCATCCTCTGACCATGCCAACAACCCATGGCAATCCCAACCTGCCGTTTTCTGCTTCGTATCTTTGTTCATATTTCTTTTGCCTGAAATATTCATTTTATTCTTCAGGTCTACTCTCACAATTCCTTCTTTTTCATCCATGCTTAAATGCTAACTTCCTCAAGAAGTTAACTTCCTCTCATTTTCCACCCTGCACCCTGACTAAAACTATAATTTCTTTCATTAAAAAAAAAAAAAAATTAGTGAGAGTGAAAACCATAGTAGTTCTGTTTTTGTTTTTTGCTCACACCAGACAACATGTAGGGTCTTAGGTCCCATGTTCCCTGCCCTGGATGCATGGAGTTTTAACCACTGGAGTGCCAGGGAAGTCCCCAAACTGTAATTTTCTCATGACACTCTTCTCATTAGAATTTTGTGTTATAGTCACCAGTGTTTGTCTTATCTTGAGTTTAGGGCAAGGTCACATTGTCCTCTTCTTTGCATAACTTTGTCTTGCTTATTAGTGTCTTTTGATTAGACAATCAAGGACTGTTAGTTGAATTTTATTGAGTCCAGAGAGGTGGGGAGCTTTGTTCAAAGCTGCAGGGCAAGTAAGGAAGAGTGCTTGAACCAAAATCTCTGTCTTCTGATTCTAAGCCCAGGAATCTGATTTTAAGCTAGGAATGTTTCATTTCATGGGGTGCCTTATTTTGGCATTCTATGCCTTTAAGGAGTTGACAATTATACACTGGAGGTGAAATATCATATATGAAATGAGTCGCCAGTCCAGGTTCGATGCACGATACTGGATGCTTGGGGCTGGTGCACTGGGACGACCCAGAGGGATGGTATGGGGAGGGAGGAGGGAGGTGGGTTCAGGATGGGAACACATGTATACCTGTGGCAGATTCATTTTGATATATGGCAAAACCAATACAATATTGTAAAATAAAATAAAATTAAATTAAAAAAAATCTAATCCAGAACTTTACTATCATATTTATTTTGATTCTACCTATAAATTCACAAATGAAAACCAATGGTGTAGACATTAATTGTGGACAAGTGTTGTGGGAGGAGTGACTTTCCACAGGTCTCTATAATTGAGCTCTAGCCTGCTCATCGCTGGTAGCCAGGTTCTTGGAACACTGTCCTCCTTGCCTGTTGGGGAGCAGAGTAAAGCAGCTGACAAAACTGCCCCAGGACAAATCCACTGACATCCCAGTCTGTTTAGGAGCGGGGGAAGGAGACTGATTTCATCATATTGTTTTGCAGAAAGAAAGACATATGGTCTTTCCTTGGGCTGTGTCTTCCATGGAGATGAAGACTGCCTGACTCAGGGTCAGTCCTTCACCGCCTGCTGTCCCCAGCAGAGAGGTGATAATTCTCCCAAAGTGCAACGTTCCTGACCATCAGCATCTTTTGCAGTGGATGAAACAGTGAGCTGGTTCTCTGATGGTAACAGTCATTGGATGTTTGCCATAGGCTCATCCACAGACTGTTGGAGTGGCAAGAAACCATGGGTCTTGTCTAGCTCAAACCCCATCCTTTATGTATAAGGCAGCTGAGGTCCAGAGAGGTCTCTTGACTCTGATATCTTCTCCATTCCTGTTCCAAGGCCATCATCTTCAAGGTGACCTTGAAAGGAGAGGGTGACATTGATTTGGGCCATCAAAGATAGAGAAATACCACAGAAATAGTCCAGGAATTCAGAGGGTGTGTGCTGCAGGTGGGCATGCCTCTTGCTAAGAAAAATGGACTGCATTCCCAGAAAAGACCACGAAGTAGATCTTAAAACAGAGGTAATTCATAAACTTGTAACCCAGATATGAGACCCTTTTTCAAAGAATAAATTAAGAAGCATATCTTGCTCTCTGAACAAAAAGCTGGAAAGGGTAACAGGGTGAACATGAGGAACTGACCCTGCAGACTTATAAAAATTTCAGCACTACTTTGTGCCGTATTATGTTTATTAGGGAGAGTCTGGGGGAGCTTTTGTCCATGCCCCGAATCACAATGGGAGCAGTGGAATGTCTGTCATTAAAATTTGAAGGTAGATAAACAGTAAATATTTCCAGGGATAATTACTTAGAGCTGGGGAAACCTCAGAGTGTTGGAAGTTCCAGCTCCTGTTGGTTCCACGCCACAGATCAGGGTGTATTTATCTAAAGCTTATCTGAGTCATCTGAGCAGCAGAGGTAGGTACGATTTGGCAGACACTCTTCACATGGTTGTGTTTGAGAGGTTTAATAATAACAATTAAAAAAAAAACAAAAACCTTTCCTAAGGAGACATTTATTATTCGTACAAAGTCACCACTGGCAGAATCAGTCTTCCCTGATCCCTCTGGCCAGCACTTCCACCCCATCAGTCCTCATTTACAAATTGCTACAAAACCAGCAAAGCCTGGTTTGCAAGATGAACATTTTTCCATGGAATTTGTTTTTTTTTGGAGTGGAGGAGGAGATTCTGTATCCACTGGAATCTTTTAGCAACTGAACCAGAGACATGGCTGTTTATTCTTGAGTATTTCAAATTGGAGTTGTATTCATTAAATGTTCTTACATCCTTATGATATAGAAAACATATGGCAAAATGAAAGATCTCTACCAACCAAGAGACTCTGAGTTCAGAACCACTTCCGCCCCGCACCATCATCATATGGGGATTTAACCTTGAGCCAGTCACTTTAAAACCTGAGTCTGAGCTTTGCCATCTACCGAGTAAGACGATGGATCAGATAATCATTAAGATATTTTCCAGTACTAAAATACACACAGCTTCTGCCAGAGCTGGAATTTGCAGTTTACTTTGTAGATAGGGCAGTGGGATTGAATGGGACAGTCACCTTGCCTCTTTGGATATCAAGTTTAACAAAGCAAGAAATCTATGAAAGAGGTGGTTATGTTACCACTCAGAAAAATTATTTATGTACTTTTTAGATATGTGGTCCAGAAGCAAAATCAAACTTTAGAATTAGACATTTCTGGAAGGCTTCATGAAAGAGAGGTGGGACTTACTAGAAGAAAGGAAAAAATGGTGGGTCTGGACAGCTTCAGCAAAGACACTGAGATGGGGACGTGGCAGGCTTGTGTGAACTTGATATACATCAAGGCAGCATGGCCTGAACTACAGGCTGAGTGTCTCTGCTGGTACTTCCACCATAGTTTTAAGTGGTACACCAACTGGGTCTTCAATAATGTAGAAACGTGTTATGAGACTTATTTTCTTTTCAATTCTCATTTAATCCATCTCATCTTGTCAGGGAAAAAGACTCATATTTGTGCTAATATATATTTAAGACCCTCAATAATTCCTTCCTACCTTTTTCTTTAACTAAATAAAGATTGAGTCTTAGGCTCAGAAACACTTTCAGCACCAATGCCTCTTAAATATAATAACTTTATCTTGTTCTTTATTTTGAAGTTTCTATTGAACTTCAAGCAATATAGTTTTTCCATTTAAACTTCTTTTAAAAAAATTTCCACAGCAAATGTTGTCATTTTGAATTAAAATACTAGGTAAATAACCATGCAGGTAGTATAGGGGTCCAGAAAAATCCAGAGTGTGACATGGAAATGGTGTCATTTAGGAACCCCCGAGGTACTTGTTAAAGAGCCTGGGCTCCTGGAACAAGTCAGGCCTGGGTTCTAACCCTTCCTTTGATGTTTACTAGCTTTGTGACATTGAGCCTGATCTTGAGGGTTCCATGGAGGAAGAAGAATGAAGAAGGATGATGATGGCTCCAGGAAAGCGTTTACAGGATTAGCTCATAAGGTGAAGAATCTGCCTACAATGCAGGGGACCCCAGTTCGATCCCTGGGTCTGGAATATCCTCTGGAGAAGGGAATGGAAACCCACTCTAGTATTCTGGCCTGGAGGATCCCATGGACAGAGGAGCCTGGTGGGCTACAGTCCATAGGGGCGCAAAGAGTTGGCCATGGCTGAGTGACTAACACTACTATACTGCAACATGATGTGAACACAGCTTTTTCCATGCTTGTCCTTGCCACAGGCTCTGCCCCTTTGGAAATAGATGCTTTCCCTTAGCCCCTGGCCCACCTACCTTCAGGGCTGGGCTGTTTTTATTCTCCTTTAGCGCCATTTGCTTTCAGTGAGGCCCCTGCATTCTACAGAAGGAAAGCTGTCTTAGCATGGGGAAAAGAACTGTGGACCTGAACCTGAGAGGCTAAATGCTGAACACAGAATCTGCTACTTACTGACTATTGATATTTCAGAAAAATTTTCCTTAGCCTCTCTGACTTTAACATTGATGTTAACAAAAGGGAGATGACTGTATCACTCTCCAGGGTTATTGTGAGAATGACATCAGTGCACAGGACCTTCCTGGCACACAGTAGGTCTTCAATAAATGGCTGCTACCTCTCCTCAGTCATGTATCATGTAGAACCTATCAGCTTATCTTGTTGGAGTGTTTGTCTATTTCATTAATGCTATGACATCACAAGAGTCGCAGACTTTCCTGTAGGCAGCTAAATTTCTCAGGCGAAGACTATAAACTGTTAAAAATGCTCAGCACGACTGGCCAAAAGGGCATTTCAACAAATTGTTCTGCAACTTTGTCTGGCAGATTCTTGACATTGGCATGATCTTTACTCTACAGTTTTCCCCTTCTGACTCCTGACCTACAGGAAAAAAAAACCTATGGAGACATCTAAATCTAAAGCTTTATATTATGTGCTATATGTAGCAATCTCACTTTCTGGATAGATTGCATATTCTCAGATCTTTTTCAGTTACAAGTGATAGAAATGGGATACAGTAGGATTAATGGAAACAGGGAACTTTTCAACCCCTGTAAATTAAAAAGAGGATGTATCTGAGTCATGACACTGGAAAATCTGGGGGATTGTTGGCTTTAGGCATGGCTAGATCCTGGTGCTCAATGATATTATCAGAATTGATGAGTAATACTAATGTGATCTTCAGAGAAGGCAATGGCACCCCACTCCAGTACTCTTGCCTGGAAAATCCCATGGGTGGAGGAGCCTGGTAGGCTGCAGTCCATGGGGTCGCGAAGAGTCGGACACGACTGAGTGCCTTCACTTTCACTTTTCACTTTCATGCATTGGAGAAGGAAATGGCAACCCACTCCAGTGTTCTTGCCTGGATAATTCCAGGGACGGTGGAGCCTGGTGGGCTGCCATCTATGGGACTGAAGTGACTTAGCAGCAGCAGCAGCAATGTGATCTTACCCTTGATCATCTAAACAGAGTAGCAAATACCATGGTAGACATGTGAGATATTACAGTGTTAGCAACACTGCTGTGATTACCTACCCTGTGGCATCATCATTCCTAGTGGATGACAATGGCTGGACATTCACCATGTCAACAGCTAGCTAGTCCATCGGATATGGTTAGAGATGTAGGATGGTTTATACTGTGAAGGAAAAATGGAAAATCTGAAATCCCACAGGAACATCAAAATGCCAAGATATATTCCCATTTTTGTAAGAACATAAAATGCTATGATATTAGGGCTCAAAATGCCAAAAGGAACCAAGCTTTCTCCTTGGTTTTGTGGGAGATACAATCAAGGCTCATAGAAGCTAAGTGATTTTCCCAAAATTGTATAGAAATCCAAAGATATATCTGGCTTTATAACTCAGACTTCCTGGGTCTCAGTTGAATATACCCTTTTCTTCTATATTTTGCTACACTTCTGGGTGGCTTAGCCTCCAGGTTGCTGAATCTGGCTGTCTCTCTTATTTAACCTAAATGCATCTGCTCAGGGCTTAGGCTCCTCTGAAAACATTTATCCTGGCCCCAAGTGGACCTCTGCCCTGGGACACAAGCCAAGGCAAGACACGAGGAGTCAGCTAAGTGGGGCAGTGCTGACCAGACAGACCCAGGCAAAGGGAGAGCTGGAGGGCACAGGGCGCTCTGCAATGTTCTGAGACTTCTGTCTTTTCTAAGGAAAGGCCATGGGAACTGGTTTGCTGAGATGGTTCTGGCTTATGCTCCTTTTGCTTGCTTGAGGATTACTCTTCTCATTTACATTCTCAAAAGTGTCACCCATTAAGTAGTAACCCGTTGGCAAGCCCATTGATTTCGACTCTTGCACTTCTGGACCCTGGCTCCTCTCTGCAAAAGTCTTAGTAGTTCAGACTCCCAGAGGTTTGCCTCTATATACTTTTTGACTCCTGGTGTCAAGATTTGGAGGTTGATTTTTTCGAGAGAACTAGTACATTCTTTTAAATTATAGCTGAGGAAATCAAGGCTTAGAGACATTAGGTAACTTGCGTAAGATTGACCTTCAATTCCTTATTCCATAATCTTTACACTGGATCTTGCTGCCTATGCGTGTCCCTTGGGCCTTGATGACTCCCTCTGGCTAATCTTGGACTTGCCTCACATTTCGTGACTTCCGTGGTAGTGACAGGAGACACACCTGACTGTGTGTCCATTTTAACCCTTGGTCAGCACTGTGACTTGTGTATCTCTGGGTTTCTGGCTACCTGCTCACACATGGCTGCTATTTTTAAAGCACTGCCAGTGGGCTCAGATGTTCCAGTGAGCAGTATAGTGGCAAGTACATGCTTGCAACTGACGGTGGAGTCACACCATACGTGTGGTCAAGTTTCATTTTTTTTTCACCATTACTTTTAAAAATATTTATTTATTTATTTTATTTGGATGCACTGGGTCTTAGCTGTGGCATGTGGGATCTAGTTCCCTGACCAGGGAATGAACCCAAACTCCCTGCACTGGGAGTGTGCAGTCTTAACCACTGGACCACCAGGGAAGTCCCTGTGGTCAAGCTTTAAAATCAACATGTAAGTAGAAAATTTTACATAATAAAAATGACCCTAGAAAATACTTTAAATTGTCTATAATGTTCAAAAATAATTCCATTTCTTCCATTATTGGGCACAGGCAGTTCGTCCTTGAGCATTGGAACAGATGTCTATTTCTTTGATTGAGCCCCAAGTGAAATGGTTGCCTTGTGTTTAGAAACCGTTAATACCAAAATAATACTGTGTCTTTAAGCAAAACAATCACAGTCATCTTGCTAAGATGCCCATGCTCAGAGAGGGCTACAGGGACAGACACTGCCTCAGGGACCAGCAGGCTAATGTCTCTCACCTCATGCTCACAGAGGGGCACGCTCTTGCTGGGGGGAATGGCAGGGACACCTCTCAACTACTTAAATTCTTTCTCTTTCTCTGCCGAACACATGCCAATGAATTAATGTATATTAATTATGCATATTGCATAAGTCTACTGTACATGATAGGTAATATGAAAAATCAAAGGTATTCAGGAGTCCATAGCACTTTTGATGCTTGAGGTTAAGGCTCAAGAAGATACCCCAAGGATTCTTCCTTAGTTCTGTGTTTACTATGCTGCTGTCCATACTCTTTCTTTTTCCTTCTGTTTAGCTAACTTTCTCTAGTGAACTGCAAACCCTTTGTGCCTGAAATCATGTCCAAAGTGTTTCTCTTCTCTCCATACGTGTGCCATAATGCTGAACTCACATCCAATACATCATTGCTCTGTGATTGCCTTGTTGAAGGCATTTTGGGCATGGGCTTTGGATTTAGGAAGTCCTGGTTACAGGTCCTCACCCCCGACTCTTCCAGCTGTATGATCAACTCTCTAAGGTTTTATTCCCTCAGTTGAATAGATTAGATAGCCATACCTAGTTTCAAAGTTTTGTGGGCACTTAGACATGCTATGTCAGGATGCTTGAGATATGGTGGGGTTAAACAATTGTTCAGCGCTCAGATTACTATTGCTAACTGTGTTGGAAGAGCATGGTCTCTCCGGGTTCCCTCTTAGACAGTTTCTTAAGCCTCTGGACTAGAATCCCAAGACTCGGGGACTCTGGTCCTCCTTTAGTCACTGATTACTCTCAGTAACTAAAACCTCACTAACTAGCTCAGGCGCCTCAGCAAACTCATTTGACTTCTTGGGGCCTCTCTTTCATCACTTGTCAAGAAGCACTGATAATTAGTCCAATTTCTCCCTTCCTGGATTTTTGTTAGATGTTTCACATGAGAAAAAACATACACAAAAGTGTGTTGTGATTGGGAGGATGTGGGTCCACAGAAAAGCCTGGGTCTGAGGTCCAGCACACTGACCTCCAGCAAGTGAGCCCCTTTCCTCACCCCTACCCACCTCTGCAGGTTATTTGGAAACATTAAAGAGAGGATGAATGTGAAAGTAGGTTATAACTTCTGAAACAGTACGTTCATGTAAAGAACAATTGTGTCATTATTAATAAAAACATTAAATGCTCTCAAATACCAGGGACATTAGCAGCATCATCCCTCAAAGGAGAAATGACATCACGGGACTCCATGAACTGTTTAAAGATCCTTTTGGACTAATTTTGTCCTGGGAGGAGAGAGGGGTTTAGGAAGACCTCACTTTGGCTCCGTGGAGTCTCTCTGGGTTAGGAGTGATGTTTTCATTTTTGTTTGGTTTTGTTTTCTGAGGAGTTGGCAGCAGGTCTAATTAATGCCATCAAAAGCATGACATTTAATTAACTAAATCACATGTTGAGCCTAATGATAACATATTTCAGCACCCAGCGGGCGATGATGGTCTCTTGGGCCATTTCTAAGGAGGCCTGTGATTTGATTAAGAGAAACTCTTCTCAGCTAAATCAGAGATCCCCTGAGAGCAGGCAGAGAAGGCATAGCAAGAGTGCAGATTGGGCGCCTTCTCTTATCTCCCAGACCGGCTTGGAGAAACCCAGGAACAAAGAAGAGAAATGGCAGAGAGCAACGGGCCGCTAAACGGCCTCTTTGTCTTTTAAGAGAGTTGGTTAGAAATCCAGAGGCAAAGAGGAAAAAACGTTAAGTTTCTCAATTGCCTATCCCGTGCCTTGGTTGTTCCAATTCCCGCTGGCAAACGGAGCAGGGAAAACAAAGCAAGACAGAGGAGGACCTCGCAGGGGGCTGTCTGAAGCGATTGCCGAGTTAACAGTCCCTCCAAGCAGCCAAGTACATGGACATGGGGGCCCTCTGCTGGACACTGGAGAATCTACAGTGATGCTTATCTGGGCGCTCACCCAGGGGGCAAGGAGCCTCTCTATCTGGAGTTGAACCTTTCGAGTAGAATTCTCAGGGTCTCATCAGTCACAGCAGAGCCCACCAAGTTGCCCCCAATAAATTGATTTTTAGGTCATTCTATGTCTTGGTTTCATCACTTCATGGGAAATAGATGGGGAAACAGTAGCTGACTTTATTTTTTGGGGCTCCAGAATCACTGCAAATGGTGATTGCAGCCATGAAATTAAAAGACACTTACTCCTTGGAAGAAAAGTTATGACCAACCTAGATAGCATATTAAAAAACAGAGACATTACTTTGCCAACAAAGGTCCGTCTAGTCAAGGCTATGGTTTTTCCAGTGGTCATGTATGGATGTGAGAGTGGGACTGTGAAGAAAGCTGAGTGCTGAAGAATTGATGCTTTTGAACTGTGGTGTTGGAGAAGACTCTTTAGAGTCCCTTGGACTGTAAGGAGATCCAACCAGTCCATTCTAATGGAAATCAGTCCTGGGTGTTCATTGGAAGGACTAATGCTGAAGCTGAAACTCCAGTACTTTGGCCACCTCATGCAAAGAGTTGACTCACTGGAAAAGACTCTGATGCTGGGAGAGATTGCGGGCAGGAGGAGAAGGGGACGACAGAGGATGAGATGGCTGGATGGCATTACGGGCTCGATGGACATGAGTTTGAATGAACTTCAGGAGTTGGTGATGGATAGGGAATCGTGCTGCGATTCATGGGGTCGCAAAGAGTCAGACATGACTGACTGAACTGAACTGAACTGATGTCTTGGTTTTTGCACATCTCACTGCTTTTCTATCCTATGTCCATTATGTTCACTGAGACACTCATATCGCTTTAAATTCCACCATGTGCAGTTCTTTTTCCTTTTGGCATCTTTGTAATACATTCAGTGAAATGACTTGTATATGGGATCCCAAACTACATCAAGGTGGGTCATCTAATTTAAGCACTACTTTTAGAGAAATTTAATTATAGAGAAGAGTCAAAGAGAGACTTAGGGAGGTGGAGTGACCTAACCAAAGTGACCCAGAACATCAGTGGTGAGACTGCCTGACTTCCATCTCCTCCCCTTTTTCTTGAGGTGCTGTCTCCTGCTCTGTACCTCATGGTGTGTGTGAGAGGTTATGGGGAACTTCAGAGGAAGACGGTATATCCAGAGGGCTCAGGTTCTGGAGATAGAGGTTCTGGGTTTGAATCCTTGCTTTGCCTTGTGTTAGCTGTGTGACATGGGGCAAGGCACCTGACCTCTTGGTGCCTCAGTGTCCTCATCCAATAGGGTGGCTGTCGGGTTGAATAATGTAAAGCAGGCAAAGCACTCAGTACAGTGTTTGGCGCATAGCAGGTACTCCATGATTCTTGTCATTACTTCTGCTGTGACTGCTCAGTAGTATTGGTTGGAAGAGGTTATCTGTGGTTTTATAAGGGAACTACCATTTTAGGTACTAAGGAATAGCCTAGTTTCTTTTTTTAAACAAGAACCATGAAAGGCTGCCTTCCTCCCAATGTAGGGACATTCTTGGTGGAGTTTTAGGAAAATTATATATGTGACTGAGGTTCCTTGAGAGAACAGTGGGGTTGAGGATGAGACTGGAAAGGCAGGTTGATCCTGTGGCCTCCAATGGTGGGAGCTTGGCTGTTTCCTGCACCTGGTGGGGACATGTGGCTGATTCTGGAGCAGGGCAGTTTTCCATGTCTCTTGAAAGACTTCTTTCTCGTGCTCCTCTGATGTGAAGGCTATCAGGAGCCCGAACGACGGCTGCCCCCGTCATGTGTGCATTCACATGCACAGGAACACACCCGCTACCAGGGGGAATTCAGTATTCCAATAACCTTGAGGTTGTCGCCAAGGAAGCTGGAGTCACTTGCAGCCATGTCAGAATGAGGAACGAGCTGGGCCATCATGGTTGGTTGCTGGCAGGCACTTGTCACTTCCAGACTGAGTGGCTGTTCCCTTGTATGGAAATCTCTTGGTGTGGGTGCAAAGATGCTGAGGATGCTCAGACGGGGAGGAAAGGGGGCAAGAGGCTGCTTGTGTACAGAGAGAGGAGAAAGACTCCTTCCTGAAACTGCTTTCAGGCTTGTCCCCAGGAAAGTGGCAGTCAGGCACTTGAGCAGAGGTTGCCTCTGCCTTCTCACTCCTGTTGCTGACTCCAGTTAACTGGATCCCTACCTCTTTCCTTTGCTTGGTATTTTATTTCCTGGATTTTGCCAGTTCTTATTTGCTGGAATGAGCAGATACGTGGCTGAGAGGAAACAGGGAGAAGTCTGATGGACGTTGCATATGAAATGGAATTTGGTCTTTGGGTGATGCAGTCCCCAGTACCCCCACCAGGGCTCAATGGGATGAGTCCTGGTGGCCCTCTTGGTTAGAGCTGGCAAACTGGCAGCCCTGCAGGCTACTTGAGGGTGGTTTTGGCTTGGCACCAGAGTGCATTTTTTTCAGTATTTAGAATGAGATGGCAAGATTTTAAAGTTGAGTTTTTTGATATAAAAATAGGGATTCCAGCCCCTCTTGAAAACCAGGCCATTTGGTGACACTGGTCTGCATTTACCCTTGGCACCAGTCTGCAAGGAATAGATAGATTCTGTCCTGCTCTAAATAGGGCAAGACTTCTTGAGTTCCCCACCATCCCCACCGGTCCCTGGACCATTAACTTGACTGGACTGGCCCTGTCAGCGTGAGTTTGTAAGCCCCAACGTGGGCCAACCTCTTCTTTTTAAAAGCTAAAGCACAGGTTCAGAGAGGGACTGTGATTCACCTAAGGTCACACGGCTTCCCCCACGAGCAGAGTAGGTTTCCCTTTTCATGATATGATTTGAAGGGTAGTAGAAAATACTTTTTTTTCTCACTTCCTTGTAAAAAATCGATCTCCCATCCTTGCCATCTGTTCCATAGAAGCCTGCAGTGGGTCCAGGGAAGAAATATTCAGCCATATTGCATATCTGGCCTCCTTTACATCTCACCCCATATCTTCTGCTGCTTCTACTTGCTGGCACAGTCAACCTCACTGTGCCTCTCAGGCTCAAGTAGGAGGATGGTGTCACCTCTGGAGCTGGGTAGTAGAGCAGAGGCCTGGAATCCTCAGCTCTAGTCTGAGCCTGAGTCTCCTCATCTGGCAGAAGGAGGTCATACCCTCGGGAGGTTTTTGTGAAAATGAAAACAAAGTGCAGGATGTGACTTGCATCGTAGTAATCACACTGGCGAAAAAAAAAAGATAGTAACCAACATTGTAACTTATTATTCTAGACAGACTCAGAGCTGAAGGTGCCCCAGGAGATCGTATTGTCCAACCGGCTCATTTTTATGGTTAGCGCTCTAACACGTGCTCACGGGAAAAATCAAAGGGTGGAGAAGAATGTAAAGTACCGTGTAAAAGGCTTTCTCTCTTTCATCACCTACATCTCAGTCTCATTTCCCCAGAGGCAACCACTGTTTGCTTTCTTGTGTATCCTTCCAGAAATTTTATTTGCATACACCTCATAGATAACTTGCCTTCCATATTTTGACACAAATGCAATCAGACTACTCATGCTGTTCAGATACCTGCATTTTTATTTAGCAGTATGTAGTAGATCTCTTTTCATGTCAGTGCATACGGATATCTTTTTTTTTTTTCTTTTCATTTTCAGTGGCTGCTTTTTCACAGAAAAATTATACAATAGCTCATGGGTCAAGAAACTTATTCTGTGAAGAGCCAGTATTTTAGGCTCTGTGGGTCATAGGGTCTCTGTACTATCTCCTCCTCCTCTTCCTTCTTCTTCTGACAATGTTTTCAAAACAGGAAGACTATTCACAGCTCACAAGCCATCCCCAAACAGACCACGGCCAGATTTCAGTTCAGTTCAGTTCAGTTGCTCAGTCGTGTCCGACTCTTTGCGACCCCATGAATCGCAGCACGCCAGGCCTCCCTGTCCATCACCAACTCCCGGAATTCACTTAGACTCACGTCCATTGAGTCAGTGATGCCATCCAGACATCTCATCCTCTGTCGTCCTCTTCTCCTCCTGCCCCCAATCCCTCCCAGCATCAGACTCTTTTCCAATGAGTCAGCTCTTCGCATGAGGTGGCCAAAATATTGGAGTTTCAGCTTTAGCATCATTCCTTCCAAAGAAATCCCAGGGCTGATCTCCTTCAGAATGGACTGGTTGGATCTCCTTGCAGTCCAAGCGACTCTCAAGAGTCTTCTCCAACACCACAGTTCAAAAGCATCAATTCTTCGGTGCTCAGCTTTCTTCACAGTCCAACTCTCACATCCATACATGATCACAGGAAAAACCATAGCCTTGACTAGACGGACCTTTGTTGGCAAAGTTATGCTATCTAGTTTGGTCATAACTTTCCTTCCAAGGAGTAAGTGTCTTTTAATTTCATGGCTGCAGTCACCATCTGTAGTGATTTTGGAGCCCCCCAAAATAAAGTCTGACACTGTTTCCACTGTTTCCCCATCTATTTCCCATGAAGTGATGGGACTGGATGCCATGATCTTAGTTTTCTGAATGTTGAGCTTTAAGCCAACTTTTTCACTCTTCACTTTCACTTTCATCAAGAGGCTTTTGAGTTCCTCTTCACTTTCTGCCATAAGGGTGGTGTCATCTGCATATCTGAGGTTATTGATATTTCTCCTGGCAATCTTGATTCCAGCTTGTGTTTCTTCCAGTCCAGTGTTTCTCATGATGTACTCTGCATATTTAGTCCATGGCTATAGCTCATTTATGCAGTCCCTTGGATGGCCACATAGGCTTCTACTTTCAACAAGGCTGCAATGGATGTCTTTGTGCTACATCTTTCAGCGGTTGTTGACTTTATTTGGAGGATGAATTCATCAGAGTGCAACTGCTGGGATGTACTTTTGAGTTATGACAGATATTGTCCCAGCCTCCTCATTTTAAAGATAGTTTCAGAAATCCAGTGAAAGTCCAGGGCCCCCAGCATATCAGTGGCAGAAGATGGACTTGAAATGACTTCCCCAGCCCTTAACCACGGTACTGTCCCCCATAGTTCAGGCCCTGTCCCTGGCTGAGACCTCACATGGAACTTGTTTTGGGACATGGAATCAGAAAGATCCAGATTCCCTCAAGCCACAGAGCAGGATTACAGCAACCAGGAACCTGAATGTTCTCAGATCCTCTCTCCTTTCTGCTTCTTATTTCTGCTCTAGGCATCCTTGTTCCTGCTTTAGATCCACTGTTTTCTGTGATGAGGGGCTGTGATCACAGTTATGCTGTAAGGACTGCCAGCAGCTCCAAAGTCAATTTGTAGCATCACTGTGGCCAGAAGAAAAGAAGCATGCATCACAAAGAAGGCTTTGGGCTTCAAGTAACAGTAAATTCAGGCACAAATTAATGTAAATAAAAAGGGAATTTATTATACCACATAATAGGTATTCTGGTCAACACACAGTCAGTGTGTGGTGAGTCCTCATGGACCCTGGGTCTTCCCATTTCCTGTTTTTATCCTCAGTGTTGGCTTCATCTTTTTTTTCTTTAGATTGAAGTATAATGGTTACACAATAAAATTATAGTTGTACGATATAGTGATTAACAATTTTTAAAATTTTGTACTCCATTTATAGTTACTATAAAACAACTATATTCCCTGTGTGGTATCCTGGTAGTCAATTTTACACCTAATAGTTTGTTTCTCTTACTTCTATACCCCTATTTTGCCTCTCTCCCCTTTCCTCTTCCTACTGGTAATTGCTGTTTTGTTCCCTATATCTGTGATTTTTTTTTTTAACAGTCACTAGTTTGTTGCATATTTTAGATTCCACACATTACTTATATGACACATTATTTATCTTTCTCCTTCTGACTTATTTCATTAATATCCTTCAAGTCTATCTGTGTTGTTACAAATTGCAATATTTTTTTTAATGGCTAATATTCCATTGTATGGCTTCCAGGTGGCTCAGTGGTAAAGAATCTTCCTGCTAGTACAGGAGATGTAGGTTCCATACCTGGGCTGGGAAGATCCCCTGGAGGAGGAAATGGCAACCCACTCCAGTATTCTTGCCTGAAAAATTCTATGGACAGAGGAGGACACAACTGAGTGACTAAGCACATTCCATTGTGTGTGTGTGTGTGTGTGTGTGTGTGTGTGTGTGACATCTTTATCCATTGATCTGTTCACGGACACTTAGGTTGCTTCCATATCACTAGAGTGCATGTGTCTTTTCAAATTAGTGGTTTTTTTTTTTTTTCCCCAGATATATATCTAGAAGTGAAATTGCTGGATCATATGATAGTTCTATTTTTAGTTTTTTGAGGACCCTCCACACTGTTTCCCACAGCGGTGGTACCAGTTTACATCCCCACCAACAGTGTACTAGAGTTTAGTGTTGGCTTTATCTTTAAACCATTTGTAGGGTGTTTGGATGAGGTCCCAGTGTCACATGCAGACCCAACAGCAGTCTGTGGCTTCCTAGACATATACTTAACACTCTTCCTCCCATTGGCCGGAGCTGGGTCACATGGCAGGCATGAACTCAATTACTGATCAGAGGGATGAAATTACTGTCATTGGCCTAGAAAAATTCTCTGGTGTTGAATGGATTTAGGACATTTGCCATGCAATCTATTATAAAGAAATTTTCTTTCAAATTCGGTCTAGAAAATTACAGAGAAGGATTTGGATTGGCTTGTCTTGGGTCATATGTCTATCTCATGATTCAATCCCTGTGGTCAATAAGATGGGACATTAGAGTTGCCAAGCTTGGATGAGTTAGCTACTCCTTGACTGATTTGCTCCAGTATAAGAATGGTGCCCATTTTGAGAAGGGGCAGAAGATAAGGAGAATGTGCTTCCTTCTGATAAGGGCACCCTGGTGAGTCTACCACATCTTTCAGGAGGTCCCAGGTCTTAGGAGGCATAAGGAGAGGAGGAGCACTGAACTTGAGTCAGGCTTCTTGGCTGAACACTGGGGCTGTGTGGTCCGCTGCACTCGATTTGCTGTGTCTGTACCTGAGTCTGTCCAGTGTGGGGCTCATTGTGCCTAGGCAGGCTGTTCACAGGTGCCTTGCAAGGATAAATGAGAATATGGTGAAAAGAAAGCAGGTGAGCCTTCAGATGCTATAACTTAAGTGAGGGATCCTGGCTGGCCCCGGGATGTCTCTGGGTAACACGGGGAGGGGCTCTTTCTCTCGTGGCTCAGTGAACTCATAAACCACTGTTGTGGGGAAGGGGTAGACTTGGAGGGGAAGAGGGATGGCGGAGGCGCTGAGGCAGAGATAGAGCTGCAGAGCGAGGCTTCCCTCAGTCTCGGTTGACCCTGCTCACCTCTCCAGAGACCCTGCAGAGCTGCTCCTGCCTTGTTTCTTTGTTTTTGTCTCCTTCTGACATCTTTTTATTTGGGTACCTGAGTGAGTAGAGTGCCAGTTGCCGACAGATTGTTCCCTTATCCTTTCTTTTTAATGATTGCTTTGTTAGAATTGAAAAGATTTATTCAACCAAACTCTGCTTTTGACCTTTTGGCTTTCTGCTAATAAGTTTTATTTTAAGCTGCAAAGGTTCCTTCTCTTTTGCATCTTTAGAATGTATTTGAGACATAACTGCAGAATTCAACAGTTCTACTGTACATTCACTTCATTCATGCCTTCATCCCATTCATTTATTCAGCAAATATTAATGATGATCTGTGCCAGGTTTTAGACATAGAAGGAGAAAACAGACATGGTTCCTACCGTGTGGAGCTTATGTTCTAGTGATATAGTGAGCAGTAGGCCACTGTGATTCCTCTTCTCCCTGACAAGGCGCTCATTGCCTTACCTGGAGACGTGGGCAAGCCTTTTGGAGCCAGCGTCCAAGAAAGGGCAGGTGAGAAAATACTGTGTTGTTCAGTCATCAAGTCACGTCTGACTCTTTGTGACCCTATGAACTGAGTACATCAGGCTTCTCTGTCCTTCACTATCTCCCTGAGTTTACTCAAATTCATGTCCAATGAGTCAGTGATGCTATCCAACTTCATCCTATGCCACCCTCTTCTCCTTTGGCCCTCAATCTTTTCCAGCATCAGGATCTTTTCCAATGAGTCAGCTCTTCACAATAGGTGGCTCTTGGAGTGTATTGGAGCTTCAGCTTCAGCATGAGTCTGTCCAATGAGAAAAGATTAAGGACTAAGAAAGCAACTTCTTTCTAAGAAAGAAACATGGTCTCAATGTTTCTTCCCTACAAAGGTTCAAGTAGAATGGCAGCCATCCTAATTCTACCACCTGCTGGCTGCATTACCATGAGTAAAACCATTCCCCTCCCTTAGACTTAGTTTACCCACTTGCAAAATAGAGACGGCAGAGCTTTCTCATAAGGTCACTGTGAAGATTAAATTAGGTCATCCAAGGGAGGCTATGCATCGCATAGGCACAGGCTCAGGCTGGCTCATTCACACCCTGGCTGTGGCTCTCACAGTGTGATCCTGAGCAATCTGGTTTACCTCCCCTGTGTCTCAGTTTCCTGATCTGAAAAATGGGACTAGGAATCATTTTTACCTGATAGGATTGTTGCAGAGATTAAGTGAATCAGGTACAATCATTGGCCCACACCCAGCCTCTAGCAGTGCTCAACAAAATTCGTTATACCTACCTAAAAGTGTTTTTCACCCAATAATACTATTGTGTAACTTGTAAGACATTCTAATGGTATTTGTTTATTTTGCTTTTTGGAAAAGGAGCATCAGTAGAAGGTCCTCACTCATAGCTAGGTCTTTTTCAGCCCTGCCTTCAGGACACAGATCTGCTGTCACTCTGGGTTCATCAATCACTGGGCCTGTTACAATTGAGCCTTCAGTTCCCATGTTAAGTGAGATCTGTGCAGGCAGAGACACGCGACTGATGTTAGGCAGAACAAGATGTGGGAAAGGCTTTCCCACAGCTTGCTTGGAGAAAACACATGCATGTATGACTAAAAATAACAATAAGACACCTTGGAGTGGTCCAGTGGAGGGTAACAAAGGATGCTGAGATTGGAAAGAAATGTATGATGTCATAAACTCATTCCAACAGTTACCATTGCTAAGGTTGAGTTTGGGTAAATTGCTAGACCTTTCTGTGCTCCTGCTTTCTCAGGTGTTGAGAGAGAGGGAAAGAATGAATCATATTTTATTAGAGATCCCAAGTTGGTGCCCACAGATGGGCTTTGTTTGGCTGATAAAATTTTGACTTAGTTGTCAACACTTAAAACTTCAGCGATTTCCTAAGAAACTAGGTATCAGAGCTGCTGGCACTAAGTAGATGGAGTTGAGTAGCAACCTTCCGCCTTTAGGTGATGAATGTTTTCCTAAGCCCTTCACTCCCAATAGACTATTTTCTATTTGCTCACCCACTTGTTTCACTAAGGTTTGCTGCCTGGATCTTGAGAGTCTGTGACATGTTGAACAGGTGATCTCCTCAGTATCTTTTTATTTTCTCATGAGAGTACTAAGTAGGGCAAAAATTACTATATCCTTTTACCTGGAGAGGAAATAGTGAGTGTCAGAGAGATTGCTGTTTGAATACAAGATGAAGGGCATTGGTAGGGCTTGAAAATAGACCTCACCTCCTCATTTATTAGTTTCCTCTCAGCTGTTTGATCCTTTCTCTTGGACACATGACATTCTATTCACACTTCTGATGATGATGATGTTATTAATAATAATAATATTGTTCAGTATGTAGTGTGTCTTCGTTACCTTCTGTCACCTAATTATTTTGAGCTGTTGGTGTCAATAGCCTCATTTTGTAGAAGAGTAGATAGAAGTTCATGCTGCTGCTGCTGCTGCTAAGTTGCTTCAGTTGTGTCCGACTCTGTGCGACCCCATAGACGGCAGCTCACCAGGCTCCCCCATCCCTGGGATTCTCCAGGTGAGAACACTGGAGTGGGTTGCCATTTCCTTCTCCAATGCATGAAAGTGAAAAGTGAAAGTGAAGTTGTTCAGTTGCGTCCAACTCTTCGCGACCCCATGGACTGCAGCCTACCAGGCTCCTCCGCCCATGGATTTTCCAGGCAAGAGTACTGGAGTGGGGTGCCATTGCCTTCTCTGAAAGAGGTTCATAGAAGCCAGTAATCTGTTTGTGGCTACATACTTATGAAGCAGAGAAGCCAACATTTGAACTCAGGTCTATCTGACACTAAATCCCATGTTTTGAACCACATGAGTCACACACACACACACACAGTTGCAAAGACAGGGCCAACCATTTGTTCCATTAAATAACAGTGATATGTGAAGTTTAGGGGGATTAATTTTTCACCTGCAATAGGTGCTCATTTCCCATGCTTTTAGTGTGAGATGCTCTGAATACACAAATCATGAAATGTGAAGCTCTTAGCAATACACTCGCCAAAGAGGAGTGAGAAGCCTCCAGAGAGGTCAGGGGGTATCGTCGTTATGAGGAAGGAGGCTGTGGCTGTCAGGCTGGATATGGCAGCGTAGTGACATGACTCTCAGTGTCAGGCAGAGGTGAAGGCACAGCCTGGCTGAGCTCCCTTCCCGGAAGGAAGGCGTGCTTCCTGAGGCGTGCTCCTGGCGCAGTTTGACTCAGCGGTCTCCCGTGAGATCCTCTGGCCTCGTTTGTCTTGACATCACACATTTATAGGATATTAGGTTGGAAGACACTATAGAGGTCACCAGGACCCATTTTTTCTGCTGGTATCTTTTCTGTAAACATTCAGCTTCAAAAGAAGGAACAAGTTAACTAAATTACTATAAATTCATATGGTATAATAAGGAGTGCACTATATGTTTCTGCTGCTGTTGTTTTCTCAAATTATCAGGCCCAGTACAGTTGCCAAAGTTGTATGTGTTGTTAGCCACTGGCACACACTGGTAGCCCATCCTGAGTTTGTGGTTCATTAAAATTGTTAGGTCTCTCTTTTTTTTTTTTGTGGGATCAGGTGTCAAGCCCATCTTTGGATATAGGTTATCTGGGTTCATATCTAGATATTGTTTTTTAATTTTTTTTAATAGTTGATTTACAATGTTGTATTAACTTCTGGTATACAGCAGTGTGATTCAATTACACACATATATATTCTTTATATATATATATATTTTTTTTCAGACTCAAATAATGTGTACCTTCCTTTTTATTCCTCAGTTTTTTTCTTCTGTCAATTGGGATGATAGTTGCGGTCATCTCAAAAGAATTGCTGAGAGAATTAAGTGATTTGATACATATTAAGCACTTAGAACAATGCCTGATGCATGATAAGCTTTGAATAAATGTTACTTTCATCATCAAGATCATCATTTTTTACATATACAATTGAGCACTTTTTAAAAAAACCTTCCTTCACTAGTACCTTCCTTCACTAATTCTGAATGCCATTGGTACTATGTTCTTGATACTGCTCCCTAAAGCTTTTTTACTCAAAGTGTGGGCTAGAGACCAGTAGCATAAACATCACTTGATAGGTGGTTAGGAATCTCAGACCCCACTCTGCTGCTGCTGCTGCTGCTGCTAAGTTGCTTCAGTCGTGTCCGACTCTGTGTGACCCCATAGACGGCAGCCCACCAGGCTCCCCCGTCCCTGGGATTCTCCAGGCAAGAACACTGGAGTGGGTTGCCATTTCCTTCTCCAACGCATGAAAGTGAAAGTGAAGTTGCTCAGTTGTGTCCAACTCTTCTTGACCCCCTGGACTGCAGCCCACCAGGCTCCTCCATCCATGGGATTTTCCAGGCAAGAGTACTGGAGTGGGTCATTGCCTTCTCCCCACTCTAGACCTACTGAATCAGAATCTGCTTGTGAGCAAGGTCACAGGTGACTTTTGTGTCCATTAAATTTGAGAAGCTCTATTCTGGCCCATCTGTTGATTCTGGATCATTGGTTTCAGCTGGGATGAAGCATGCCTCCCAGCTCTTATGGGGAAGATACTCCATTTTGCACTCTTAACATTAACATATAAGCTGGTGCTGTAGCCCAAAAAAAGCAGGCAATGCTTCCAGGAGCCAACTGGACTGGGAGGAGATTCAGAGGTGAGTTTTTACTGCTAGAATTTGAAGTCAGCTTGAACAGGTTTGGATTTTACTCTATCACTTTGTGTGTGTGTGTGACAAACTGCTTACCTTGAAGGTTTGCTGTGCAGATGCAGTGAGGTGACCCTGTGACGCATTTGGTACATAGTCTGACACATAAAATACTGGCTTGCTCTCTTCTTTCCACCAGTCACATGATTCACATGCAAAGGGTAAGCCATTCCTTGAAGGAAGAAGTCTTTGACCTAACGGGAAAATTTGCTTCAAACAGCTTGGGAAGTTGCAGTTCGTTTGAAAGCTACAGCAAATGCCTCACAGTGACGTAAGTGCCACTGCTTATTTCTCTGGCTGTGTGTTTGTGAATATAAATTGTATTTGACTAGAAAACTGTAAATGGAAGCATAGTGTAATTAAGAAATAAAGAAAGGGTACTGGTATATAAATTCGAATTAAATACCACTGGCGTGCATTATATGTGTACAAGAGTTTGTATTGTGGTTGAAGTTCAGAAGAGGACAATGTTGAGGTTGCTGATTAATTTTGATACTAATTAAAATGCACCAATAAGAGAGGAAGTGATGACTTTTTGTGATCAATAGCTAAAAAATGTTAATCTTGGACTCACCCCAAGGCAGCTCAGGGGATGCTGTAAAACTAGCCCTTTTTTTTCCTCTGTAGTGTAGTGGTTCAGAGCCTGACTGTAGTCAAGGTGCCTGGGGTCAAATGCCACCTGCTGCCACTTAGCGCTGTGACTGAGCAAGTTACCCCACGTTTCGTACAGGCCTCGATCTCCTCAATGGTAAAATGTGGAAGATAATGATATTAGAGGGCTGTGTTCCAGAGGGCCACGTATGCTTCAAAACTCACATATTTCAAAATCAATTTTCTCATAAAACTGACAGAAGAGAGGAGGAGGATTTCTGACTGTGATACTGTGATTTATAATAAGAAATACACATGTGGTCTTCATCCCATTTCTGTCTCAGGGTTCCTAAAACTCTTGGAATTTGGAGGAGAGCAGACATAGGTATCTTTTGTTAAGTGAATGGATGGACTTTAGGACACCATCTAAGGATTGGAGTGAACCATGTGATTAGAGTTGGAGATTTCAGTTCCAGCTGCCCAATTTCTGGGGAGGGAAGAGGGTCTGGAGATTGAACCGATGACCAGCAGGCAATGATTTAGTCAGCTGTACCTATGTAATGCTGCTGCTGCTGCTGCTAAGTTGCTTCAGTCATGTCCAACTCTGTGCGACCCCATAGACGGCAGCCCACCAGGTTCCAACATCCCTGGGATTCTCCAGGCAAGAACACTGGAGTGGGTTGCCATTTCCTTCTCCAATGCATGAAAGTGAAAAGTGAAAGTGAAGTTGCTCAGTCGTGTCCGACTCTTAGCAACCCCATGGACTGCAGCCTACCAGGCTCCTCCATCCATGGGATTTTGCAGGCAAGAGTACTGGAGTACTCTTGTAATGAAGCCTCCATAAAAACCCCAATGAGAGGGTTCAGAGAGCTTTGGGCCTGCTGAACCCATGAAGTTTTGGGAGAATGGCATGCTGAAGCTTTAAGAAATACTATAAACATCATCTATAAATCTTTCAATTCATAATCTTTAAAACTGTGTAATATTTGGCCAACATGGAAGGAGTGAGGGCTGACATTAAGTTCTGTGCAAAAAGTGAGCTTTTACCTTTTTATCATAGTATTTTGAATTTGTCTAAAATTGGTAGGATTGTAAGAAGTAAGTGACATTGTGCAAATGAAATACTTTCCATTGTGTCTTGCCCATAATCTTAGCAACTACTTACTGACAAGTGCCAGGCACTAAATGCTTCACATCTATCATCTCCTCTACTTTTCTCAACTTCCTAATGAGATAGGTATATTAGTTACATACTACTATGTAATAAACTATCCCCAAACTTAGATTTTGTAGTCTCTCACGGTTTCTGAAGTTTGGGAAATCAGGAGGGCTTAGCTGGGTGGTCCTGGCTGAGGGTCTTTCAAAGGGTTGTGGGCTTGGCTGTTGCTTGGGGCTGTTGTCATCTTGAGGCTCAGCTGGGGCTGGAGAATCTACTTCTGAGATGCCCAGGTGGTCTTAGTCTTCACTGACTGTGGACAGGAGGCTGCAGTTTCTCACTTAATTGGCTCATAAAATGGCAGTTGACTTCTTCCAGATCCAAAGATCTGAGAGAGAGGACATGAGAGAGCGTCCAAGGTGGAGGCCATGTTCTCTCACACCCCAGTCTCTGAAGTGAATCCCATCACATCTGCCGTGTTGTGGTCACACAGACCAACACGTCAGGAGACGCTGCAAGGGTGTGAACTCTAGGAGGCAGGCTGTCAGTCTGTTTGGGCTACTATAATTAAAAGCACTGTAAGCTAAGTGCTTAAAACAACAGACATTTATTTCTTAGTTTTGGAAGTACCAGCAGATATGGTAAGGCCCCACTTCCTGGTTCAAAGATGGCTGTCTTCTTGCTGTGTCCTCACATGGCAGAACGGCAAGGGAGCTCTCCAGGGCCTCTGCCGTAAGGGCATCAGTCCTGTTCATGAGGGCTCCAGCCTCATGACCTCATTGCCTCTCAAAGGCCTGTCTCTTAATACTGTCACATTGGGGATTAAGCCTCAACAAACAAATTTTAGGGAGACAGAAATTCAGGCCATAGCACAGCTATTAGGGAGCCACTTTGGTGGATCACATTATTACCCCTCTTCGAAAGTGAGAAAACTTTGGAAAGTGAGGCAGAGAGAGCTTATGCAGGTAATCCAAGGGTGCATATTAATACATTAACAAACCAACCAACCAACCAAGTTTCAAATTTAGGCTGTTCAGTGGCAGCTCCCACATTTCAACCACAGCACTATTCTATCTGCAGGGTAAGTGGCCTATCACCATGAGCCACGCTTGCTGTCTCACTTCCAACAACCAGTCTGCAAATCCATGACTCACTCTAGGCTTGGACTGCACTTGACATTACTGCTGTTTAAAGACGAGAGCTCTGTAGTGAGCTTCTTTCTTCCCCCAGCCTGGTGGTCTGTGTATGCACAGTATACAGAGAAGCAGGGAATAGGACTCTTCTCTGTGTGGAGCATACAGCCTTGCTGGGGCAATAATACCAGCAGGAATGTTTGCCCTTTGAACTGCTAAAGAACTAGTTGCCTTTATGATTATTACTGTTATTGAGACTTCATATACATTCCTGTCTTGTCATTTACTTTTCCCACCTGTGTTTTTGCCTCTAAATGAGATGGAAACTTCTCTTGGGTTGAACTCTGCTCTCTGCTTCACTGGATCCCACCTAGTGTCAGGTAGAGTTAATTTTCACATAATGGAAATCCTCAACCAGTGTTTACTAGTGAAGATTATGTAAGGTTATTGGAGAACCCTAGGTAGTGTGTGATGAAATGGCAAGGCACATAGCCGAGACAAGGATTGCCCTTTCATGTCAAAAAAAGGAGAGTTTGGGTTTTCTTCTTGAAATACACTCCTTTATTTGATGTCCTATCTCTGAGCTGTCTCTGAAGTATGCCCTTCTTTTATCTACAACATAACACGCTCTTCTCTGAAAAAATCTCAGTCCCTGACCTACCAATACTTCTCATTCCCACAATAGCCTGGGTACTCTGGAGTGTCTGTTCCACCCACATAAAGGTCTTTGAAAGGGGTCTTGCTATAGTTTTCCAAAGAAGAACCTTCTAGTTTTGAAATCTGAAATGTCATTGAAAATCCTTTATTCTATTGCCTTCCCTTGAGATACATGGGTGTCCACATCAGGGAACAAAGGCTGTTGATTCTATTTGCGCATTTCACCACAGATTTAAAGACTATCCTTCTTTCTCCCTCATTTCAAAGTCAAATCACCCTCAGTCTTCCTTCTCAGATTTGCCTTTGCTTCAGCATAATGTTCTAACGTCTGGCCATTGCTAAAATTCTTAGAAACCAACACAAGTCTTAATTTATTTTCTTTCCAGTCTTTTCCTGTCCCTTAGCTCAGCAAAATTGCACCATTTCAAAGGCCCCTTTCATGTTCTTTTCTCCCCCTCTAATGCTTTCGCGCTATCAGATCACTCCCCAAAGGTGGTTTTTTTTGTTTTGTTTATATTTGTTGTTTTCCCTCAGGAGGCAGAGACTCCTGCAAGACAAAATGAACAAGGACTCCAGTGATAGTTTCTTGATGTTTTCTCTTTGATGTTCCTTTCTCTTTTCCCTCATCTGTCCAGTCTTAATGTCTGGTCCTGGCATTTCAAGTGGAAGAATGATTTCCTTGAATGTTTCAGTCCCACTGTCTAAGTTTGGAGAATGTGATGCATCAGAGGTAGGGGAAAAGGTGCCTGCATCCCACAGTTCTTTGTTGCTCAGCCTGGTGAGGGTGAGATTATTAACACAACTCAAGGGACCTAGATCTTAGGCTTTCTAAAATTTCTTGTTGTTGTTTAGTCACTGTTGTGTCCCGACCCTTTGTGACTCCACGGGCTGCAGCATGCCAAGCTCCTCTGTCCTCCACTATCAACAAAAGCTCATGTCCTCCACTAGCTACAGAAATTCATGTTCACTGAGTCAGTGATGCTATCTAACCATCTGATCCTCTGCTACCCCCTTCTCCTTTTACCTGTGGTCTTTCCTAACATCAGGGGTTTTTCCAATGAGTCGGCTCTTCACATCAGGTAGCCAAAGTATTGGAGCTTCAGCTTCAGCATGAATCCTTCCAGTAAATATTTAGGGTTGATTTCCTTTAGGATTGACTGGTCTGATCTCCAAGGATAGTCTTTAAAACTATAGCAAGACTCTCAAGAGTCTTCTCCAGCACCACAATTTGAAAGCATCAATTCTTTGGCACTTGGCCTTCTTTATAGTCCAGCCCTCACATCTGTACATGACTACTGGGAAAAAACATAGCTTTGATAATACATATCTTTATCAGCAAAGTGATGCCTCCACTTTTTAATACACTGTCCTGGTTTGCCATAGCTTTCCTTCTAAAAGGTTCACTTTCAAAAAGTCGGTGGTGTAATAGGATGGGAACTCTATTGAGAATTCACAGCTCTGTTCTAGTTCAGCAAGCTGCGAGCTTCTCTAATTTGTCTCATTCATAAAATGGGCAGATCCGTTTGCAGTGTGGACAAATCAAGGCATGGTGTTCGGAGCTGACATCTGGTCCCTGGTGTCCTCCCTATTCTCTTGCTCCTTGACGTCTCTGCTCGTACTCTCTGTTCCATTCGGAAGGTCAGTTCCTCAAGGTGTCCATGTCCTTCTTCCTGTCTCTAGGCCCTGTACTTCTTACTAATCCTTCAGGTTTTTTAACCTCAGATATCATTTGGTTTTGAAAGCCTTTCTTTATTCCTAGGTCTGGATTAAGGGTCCCTTCTATGGGTACCCCATGGTACCCTATATTTGGGTATTTACTTTGTGTCAGGTAAATTTTTTTTTTTTCCCTTTTCTGTCTCCCTTATTTCCTTGGAGTGGAGATCAAGTCTTATTCCTTTTATGTTCTCAGTTCTAACAACGTAGTGATTGTACCTTATATTAAAGATTGTTTGTTCTGTGTTATTTGGTTAAGCATTTCATATCTGTGACCTCAACTAGAACTCAACTCTTTGAAACAGGATCTATTTTGACTTCATTTTACAGGTCAAAGACTGAGGCTCGGTGAAATTAGATTACTTGTTGTAGGTCACTCAGCTAGAAAGAGGTGGACTGGGAATTCACACCCAGTAGTCTGGCACCAGAGTCTCTGCAATACAGCTTAGATATAATATGGTGAGATGCTGAATGAATGAATGGTTCAGTCAGCCTCGGGGATGAAAGAACAATGAATTCTGTGCCAAAAGCCTATGATTTAATTGGAATGTGAGACATGAACACACATAATCTAAGTGTCATGAAAGGTTCTGCCTATCCTGAGAGCTCGCAACACAGCCTAGCATCTCCTGTTCTGAGAGTGTCTTGTCCAGAGCAATCCCCTCCTCCCATTACAGCCCAAGCTGTGTTTTCCATGACTGTGTTCTGAGCTTCCTTGTGTGCTCAGGAGAGCGGGCTGTCTGAGCCCAGTGCATCAGGAAACAGGGGAGGGCAGAGGAGGAACTCGCACGTCCTGGGCATCTACTGGGCCAGTCTCTACTCACCTTTACTCTTTCCAATGGCCCTTAGGAGCAGTTGGTATTTTGTTGATTTTAGAGACAGGGAACTTGAAGCTTATAAAATAAAACTAACATGACTGAGATTGCACAGCTAGTGAAGGCAGGTTCTAACCTCACATATATGATCCTCTAATTACGAAGTAGATTTCTATGGACAAGGAGGATGGGTGAGTATCAATGTAATGGCAAGATAAGCCTACTATAACATAATTCTCCTTTCCACCCCGACTCTTGGCATCCAGATTACCTGCATTTCTCACCATTAATTA
This sequence comes from Bos taurus, assembly GCF_002263795.3. Classification (NCBI taxonomy): domain Eukaryota; kingdom Metazoa; phylum Chordata; class Mammalia; order Artiodactyla; family Bovidae; genus Bos; species Bos taurus. The sequence continues at coordinate 63,354,301 of NC_037334.1, forward strand.
CTGATTTGGATTTTGGGATGCCTTTTTTTTTTCTCTCTCTCTTAAAGTTACTATTTCTTGGATATGAAACCAAAAATCCCTCAATTTGTCAGCAGAATTGGATTATAATGGGAAATGACTTGGAGCAGATGTGTAGATGTGAGAAAGACCTGTTTGGGTCTTTAGGGAAACCCTTGCACAAATGAGGATAGGCATTCAACTGTCTCCCAAGCCTGTTACACTGGTTTGGCTAATTCTCTGAGGAGGGAAATCACGCCCCGTCCTCTCTCTCAGCTTTTCCCCTCTTCCATCCCTGCTCTGTAATTTTTCCTTTCCACCCACCCCCAAATTTCCTTAGTGGATATCTAGTAGCCTAATCTGACAAGAAAAATCTAACTCTTATGATGTTGGATATTGCTTAGAGTTCAGATCTGTTGTCTGTGTGTTTTTTTTTTTTTTGACAAAATGCAGGCCCAAAGTGATGAGATTCAATAAGAAAAGTCCTGACTCCCAAGCTTCTGGGCCCTTCTCCCAGCCACATGGTGGGAAATGGATAGGCTGATGGAAAGGGGAAAAAAAAAACTGTTTCTTCCTTCCCTCCTGATTGTTTTAATTACTACTGAAAAGTTACAACTGGAAGAAGTGGTTTCCAGCTACCTTGCTATTAATTGATTTTCTGTGCTTCCAGCAAGCACACATCCCCTAAGACTTGGATGAGACTGATGGGCAGGGGGGGTCCTTGGCTGGGACCACCTGTGTATGTCCATCACAATACCCTCTGGTCCCCAACCTAATCTGGAAGTGGCAGCCTGAAGCTAGTAGTCTTGGCAGCTCACAAAGTTGCAAGTGAAGAGAGAATAAAGAGAGTCGGTAGTGAAAGTGAAAGTGTTAGTTGCTCAGTCATGTCCAACTCTTTGCTACTGCATGGACTGTAGCCCACCAGGCTTCTCTGTCCATGGAATTCTGCAGGCAACAATATACTGGAATGGGTGGCCATTACCTTCTCTAGGGGCTCTTCCTGACCCAGGGATCAAACCCATGTCTGCTGCATCGCAGGCAGATTCTTTACTGTCTGAACAGTAAAGTAAAAAAGAAAATATAGAAAGGTCATCCTTAGAATGAGTTTATAAAGGCCTGTAATCTACGGACTCTTAATTTTGCAGCCCATAAATGGGCCTCAAGAATTCCACAAGACTCTTGAAATCATATGCAAAACTTGGTGTGTATGGGCATTTTTCTAGGGAGGGGATCCATGGTTTTCATTAGAATCTCAAAATGCTTCATGATCCCCCAAAGTTAAAGTGCAGCAGTGTAATCTACTTACCATTCTTTACAGAAGAAGAAACCAAGGCTAAAGAGGAGGTTGTAAGATATCCAAGGTCATCCTGTAAATTATTGGTGGATCAAATTTGGACTAATACCTCCATATACTTGATCCTATACATTTCCCACCTGCCACACATCCTCTTTGCCCCAGGCTTAAGTTTAGAACTTGGGTGGTATGTTTGATGGAGGTTTGAGGACATAGTTAGTCCCAAAAATACAGTCCATTTGTTATTATTAGTCTGTGAGACCTGACTGTGTTTCTTCTCCACCACCCACTGCTTTGAGGGTCTTACTTTCCATTGGGACCCATTTCTGTTAGTTCACTTTCCAACACCTTGTATCTGTGAAGACCCCACCATATCACCTGATTTACCTAAACATAGTGTGTCCATGGCAGTGCATGAAGTGGCTTTCCATAGTGGGATAAATCAGAGCAACACTTTTTCTGGAGAAATCTTTTCTCTTGCTTCTATCTTTGGGTCAGCCTAACATCTTCATCAATCTTCGGTATCCTTGATTATTTTTTTACTTAATTTTTATTGAGATACAACTTGCACATATTCAAATGTATAAATTGTAAGTGTAAAGCCTGATGGATCTTTACATATGTTTACATCTGGGTAACCACCATCCAGATCAAGGTGTAGCACATTTATAGCAACCCAGAAGCTTTCTTCATGCCCCTTTCCAATCAACAGAAACCTCTCACCTGTAGGCAATCACTATTATAACCTTTATTATGATAAATTTGTCTTTGTCAGTTCTTTAGCAACACATAAAGAGAATTGTATAGCATGTACTCTTTTATATCTAGCCTCTTTTGCTACACGTAGTATCCATGACAGTCATCAATGTTGTAAAGTGTGTCATCAGTCCATTCTTTTTCATTGCTGTATAGTATTACATTGTGTCAATCTAGCATGTTTTATTTATCTACTTTCCTGCTGCAGATCATTTGGATTATCTCCAGCTTTTTAAAAATTATGAAAAAATTTGATATGGGTATTCTTATACATGTCTTTTTATGGACCTAAGTACTTATTTTCACTAAGGAACAGAAATGTTGGATCATTGTATGTACATATGCTTGGATTTAGCAAATACTGACAGTTTTCTAAAGCAGTTTACTCAGCTTTCATGATTTTAAGCCAGCCAACCTTAGTACCTACCTTCAGCCTTTACCCAGATCAACCTGACTGTGTTATTATCAGATTCATCCTTGCCCTAGTTTCTACATTAACCCCTGTCCTAATCTCCAGTCCTCCCACCTTGGCTTTACTGAGTTATAAACAGATAGATATAGAACCACAGCAATCGTGTGGTTCAACTTCAATGTTTCAGAGAGAGAAAAAGTGAGGTCTGAGTGTGGCTGGGTAAGAAAGCTGTCCAGTGATGCCAAACAAGTTCCCAGCTGACCTGGGATGAAGATGCACAGATGTAAACTCTTTGATAGAAGCAGGAAACAGTTCATACTCATTTTGTTGATCTTTCAAGCTTAGGAAAGCACCTGATATATGATTATCCTCAAACCATATTTGTGAAAGGAATAAAAAATGAAATGGAAGGATTCTTAGAGATTATTGAGTTCAGTATTTGTCAAATTGTGAATGTGTAAGTCTGATTTATAAAAAAGCTTTTAGGTGGGATCCTGCTGAATAAAGTCTATCCATTGTAAAAAAGGGGCTTCCCTCGTGGCTCAGATGGTGAAGATGCAGGAGACCCATGTTCGATTATTGGGTTGGGAAGATTCCCTGGAGAAGGGAATGGCTACCCATTTCATTGTTCTTGCCTGAAGAATCCCATGGACAGAGGAGCCCAGTTGGTTATAGTCTACGGGGTGTAAAGAGTCAGACACGACTAAGCGACTAACAGTTGTGATCAATCCCCAAACTTGTACTTAATTGTGAAGAAGAAATTTGCTCTTTGACCCTCCTTTAATCATTGCATTAGCTCAGGGGATAATGTCTCAGTCTCCTGCTCTATGTCACCTCATTAAAAATTGCCAGTTTCTTTTCAAAAAAGAAAAAAAAAAGAAAAAAAGAGAGAGAGTGAGAGCAAGAAGCTCTAGCTAGATTTTCACAATGCTTTGTTTTTCTTGCATTTTTTTTCTTTACCTTTTATGGTGGTTACCTTTTCTTTGGAGGAGGAAATAGACATTTTTCTCTTCATGGCAGTAGTAGAAAGAGTCCTTTTCAAGTATATTTTAGCATAAACAGAAAACAAAAAACAAGTAGGTTCACTGAAGAAAAAGGTTAAGTAGTAAACTGGGTACATGGATGTAGCAAAAAATCATATAAGGCTAATCAACTTTGTCTATTTCACACTCACTATTCACTAGATAGGGAAATGGAGCCCAGGGAAAAGAGACTTGAATGACCCTTGAAACTGGCAGCTAGGGTCCTTAGTACCGTGCTCCTGTGATACATGTCACTTTGGGAAGAAGAGACAGAGTTCTAGCCCACGGTGCCCCATTTATTATTAAGGAGACTCCAGTGGTAAAGATGGAGAAGGCAATGGCACCCCACTCCAGTGTTTTTGCCTGGAAAATCCCAGGGACGGGGAGCCTGGTGGGCTGCCGTCTATGGGGTCGTACAGAGTTGGACACGACTGAAGTGACTTAGCAGCAGCAGCAGCAGCAGTGGTAAAGAATCAGCTTGCCAGTGCAAGAGATGTGGGTTTGATCCCTGGATTGGGATGATCCCTTGGAGTGGAACTGGCAACCCACTCCAGTATTCTTGCCTGGAAAATCCCACAGACAGAGGAGCAAGGAATCGGACACGACTGAGTATGCATGCTTGTGCATGAAGGAGGACATCTTAGAAGTGCTTCCACTGAATAAACTTGGCTTTCATAGAAGCCTCTGGAGTACCTTCTCTTATCTATTCCAATACACATGTTACCAAATGCCTCCTTTCAGGGGCAGCTCTGCTCCCACCTCGCCCCAACTCACACAGATTCCATGGCTCCCAGTCGACTGCCTTAGCCTGACATTCAGAATGCTCACAGCCTGCTTCCCTTCTCAGCTTCATCTCCCATCAGTTTCACCTTCCCTACACTTTCCTATGTTCCAGCCTTCCTGAACTGCACATCTTCCCTAAGGATTCTACCTGTTTTCCTTCCCCTGTGCATCTCTCTTTAGTGTTTCTTTATCTGGAATGCCCTTCCTTAGTCTCTGGTCATCTGCCTCCAATGACTTCCTCTTTCAGGAAGCCTTTTATGATTCCTCCAACTGGATGCGAATTCTCCCTTCACTGTAGGCAGGATCCATTCTTTGCTGAACAGCCTACCTAAATATAGTTGACAAAGTCCCGTTCAAATGAATAAATCATTTTGTTCATATCAAACCTGTGGGCTGGGTATTATTATTAGGATCATCATTTTACAACTGAAAATATTGAAGCAGAGAGAGGTTAAGTAACATGCCCAAGGTCACACTGCTGACAGCAGCAGAGCTAGGGTTTAGACACAGGTCTTTCAGAGTCCAGAACTCACACCCTTAGCCAGGATTCCATCCTGACCACCCTTGCTGCCGGCAGCATTCTGCTTAGAGATGGTTAAATGAATTATAGGGGAGCTCTCTGCTCAACTCTTCCTGAGATGCGGCACTAGTCAGGCATATGTCTGAGGTGAAGATAGAGATAGTAAATGCCTTTTTATTGCTGTCAGTGATTTGGGAAACAGGGTCTGGCAAAGCTGTCTGCCTTGCACCAGCCTGGGTTGTCCACAGAATCACTGTACTGGCAGCTGTAGAGTCCTGGTAAGAAATTGTGGTGGTGGAGGTGGGGGGAAGTGGTGTTGTGGGGAGGCATCAGGGTGCAGTCTTTCTGATCTGATGTAGGGAGCTCCTGGCCCACAGGAAGAGTGGCTCCAGCTTCAAGGAGAATGAGAGCTTGGCTTCTGTCCCTGGGCTGCCGCAGCAACAATGTTGCACAGGCTGCTCCTGCCCAGGGACACCATAAATCGCTGGGCCATGGACTTGACAGCCAGCCGCGATGTGATCAGAAAGCCAACAGGAGCCAATGCCAAGCCTTTGGTGGCTGCTTCCTGCATGTTCCTCTCATCCATCATGCCGGGCAGAGCAGTCACAGGGCCAGTCACCTTCTTCCCAGATGGGGACTCAGAGGGCAGTCAGTCAAGTCCCAGGTGGGGAGAGGGCATTAATTAACCCTTTCAAAGCTGTAATCCTCTATTTTCCCCCTGCATGATCTTACTTAATTCCCATTCATTTATTGAACATGCAGCTACAACACAACTTTCAGGATCCAGGCATCTTTTTGTGGCATCTTTGGAAATAGAGGAGGAAGGAATGTTCCCATTTTCCAGATCAGGGGACAGGGAGAGGAAACTATGAAAAGCAGTGCATCAGGCAAGAGCCTTTAATTTTAGTTCTCAGATTCCTGCTCTCATTTGACTGAAGTTAGGAAAATAATTTCCCTTCTCTGGATGAGAATTTATTTATTGCTTTTCATGAATTGTCTATCTTTCAGTTCAGTTCAGTCACTCAGTCGTGTCCAACTCTTTGCGACCCCATGAATTGCAGCACATCAGGCCTCCCTGTCCATCACCAACTCCCGGAGTTCACCCAAACTCATGTCCATCAAGTCGGTGATGCCATCTTTAGACTTCATTATTTTTAAAAAAGGTATACTTGCATATGAGTGACTTACTTTCACTTTTGCATATGATTGGAATTTAAACTTTGTAAAAGGTATGAAATCAAGCAGAACTCCTCCTCATCTCTCTTCTTGGGTTCTGATTCCTCTCTTCAAACATGACAACTCTTTGGAAAACAGTGTGCATGTGTGTGTGTAACAAATGGAAATATACTATGCTGAACCTTGTGTTTTAGACTAAACAGTATATCTTGGAAACCTTCCCATGTCAGCAAGATTGATCTAACTCATTCTTTTTAGAGGATACTTATTATTACATTGTAGGGAATATACAACAATTAATGGTTTGACCACTGTGGTATTGATAGATATTGAGGCAGTTTATATTTTGTTCTTTTATTGTTGCTTTACAAACAATGCTGCAGTGAATTTCCTTGTGCATATATCTTGGCATACCTTTGGGTAAATTCCTAGCAAAGAAACTGCTGAGTCAAAGGGTAAGTGGATTTTAATTATTGGTAGCTATTGCTTTATTGTCTTCCAAAGTTTGCCTTGATTAACATTTTAATCAACAGAGTTTGTGAGTGCCTATTTCTGAACTTTTGATCATTTTTTGGGCCAACCCTATGAATCCTATTTTAAAATAGGGTATGTAGAATTCTAATGCCTCTAAATTCTCCCTTCAACTTGAATTTTTTTTGTGTTGTTATCTTCTGAGCTGTTATATATGTCTATTTATGTTTAGTTTGTTTTCTTATTTTTTCTATATAATGTTATAAAAACATAATTATTCACTTGTATAATAGTAAAGATTTATTTATCTTAAAAATTTAACAATGTAGGAAGACAAGGCAAATCTGCATGTGTTAACTTCTCAGTTAGCTGAGGCCACAGTAGCCAAAACGTGAGGACAGAAGGGAGAGAGCAGTGCCAGCAAGGAAGCGGTAATTGTTAAGAGTAAGTTCCTGGGGCACTTGACTATTTTACAAGGGTTTGACGCAGATGGATACTAGTCTTCTGACTGGAAGCTTCTAGTAGCAGTGGTCAAGTCACCTTCCATGGTGCTTGCCTCTACAGAACTCAGTCCCAAATGACTGAAGCCCAGATGCTGCACGGATTCCTTGCGCAGACATGGCTTACTGGCAGAGTGCTATGAGCAAAACCTCTGTAAGTCTGAAAACTGTTCAAAGATCTGGTACTTCCTTCTGTCCTTGCTACCTCTGGTTGATCCTGGGCAAGTCTCTTCACTCCTGTAGGTCTCACCTGGATTATCTGTAAAGCTGAGGTAGGGATAAGACTAGGACATTTCTCATGATTGAAGTGCTGTTTGTGACCTGCTGGTGGACCAGAATGTGATTTTTCCTGTCCCCCTTTTAGTTTTAATATCAGATCATATCAGATCGGATCAGATCAGTTGCTCAGTCATGTCCGACTCTTTGCGACCCCATGAATCGCAGCACGCCAGGCCTCCCTGTCCATCACCAACTCCCAGAGTTCACTGAGACTCATGTCTATCGAGTCAGTGATGCCATCCAGCCATCTCATCCTCTGTCGTCCTCTTCTCCTCTTGCCCCCAATCCCTCCCAGCATCAGAGTCTTTTCCAGTGAGTCAACTCTTCGCATGAGGTGGCCAAAGTACTGGAGTTTCAGCTTTAGCATCATTCCTTCCAAAGAAATCCCAGGGCGGATCTCCTTCAGAATGGACTGGTTGGGTCTCCTTGCAGTCCAAGGGACTCTCAAGAGTCTTCTCCAACACCACAATTCAAAAGCATCAATTCTTCGGCACTCAGCCTTCTTCACAGTCCAACTCTCACATCCATACATTACCACAGGAAAAACCATAGCCTTGACTAGATGAACTTTTGTTGGCAAAGCAATGTCTCTGCTTTTGAATATGCTATCTAGGTTGGTCATAACTTTCCTTCCAAGGAGTAAGGGTCTTTTAATTTCATGGCTGCAATCACCATCTGCAGTGATTTTGAGCCCAGAAAAATAAAGTCTGTTTCCACTGTTTCCCCATCTATTTCCCATGAAGTGATGGGACCGGATGCCATGATCTTAGTTTTCTGAATGTTGAGCTTTAAGCTAACTTTTTCACTCTCCACTTTCACCTTTATCAAGAAGCTCTTTAGTTCCTCTTCACTTTCTGCCATAAGGGTGGTGTCATCTGCATATCTGAGGTTATTGATATTTCTCCCAGCAATCTTGATTCCAGCTTGTGTTTCTTTCAGTCCAGCATTTCTCAAAGTTTCAAGATGAATGATTCTGTTCTGTTATTATGAAAAAAATACACCATCCTACCCAATAATCTTAAATAATTAGAATTTTTTTTATCTCTGAATAATATACATATAGGGTCTCCTCATGATTTTTTTTTTTTTAGTTTAGACATTTGTTTTTTATGTCCCACTATGGAAAAATGACAAAACGTGGTCCACTGGAGAAGGGCATGGCAAACCAATTAAATATTCTTGCCTTGACAACCCCATGAACACTATGAAAAGGCAAAAAGATAGGACACTGAAAGATGAGCTCCCCAGATCTGTAGGTACCCAATATGCTGTTGGAGACCAGTGGAGAAATAACTCCAGAAAGAATGAAGAGACAGAGCCAAAGCAACAATAATACCCAGTTGTAGTTGTGACTAGTAGTGGAAGTAAAATCTGATGCTGTAATAAGCAATATTGCATAGGAACCTGGAATGTTAGGTCCATGAATCAAGGCAAATTGGAAGTGGTCAAACAGGAGATGACAAGAGTGAACGTTGATGTTTTAGGAATCAGTGAACTAAAATGGACTGGAATGGGTGAATTTAACTCGACCATTATATTTACTACTGTGGGCAAGAATCCCTTAGAAAAAATAGAGTAGCCATCATAGTCAACAAAAGAGTCTGAAATGCAGTACTTGGATGCAATCTCAAAAATGAGAATGATCTCTGTTAATTTCCAAGGCAACCCATTCAGTATCACAGTAATCTAAGTCTATGCCCCAACCAGTAATGCTGAAAAAGCTGAAGCTGAATGGTTCTGTGAAGACCTACAAGACCTTATAGAACTAATACCCCCCAAAAATGTCCTTTTCATTATAGGGGGCTGGAATGTAAAAGTAGAAAATCAAGAGATACCTGGAATAACAGGCAAATTTGGCCTTGGGAATATGGAATGAAGCAGGACAAAGGCTAATAGAGTTTTGCCAAAAGAACGCACTGGTCGTAGCAAACACCTTCCAACAACATAAGAGAAGACTCTACACATGGACATCAGCAGATGGTCAAAACCAAAATCAAATTGATTATATTCTTTGTAGCCAAAGATGGAGAAGCACTAAAGAGTCAGCAAAAAGAAGACCGGGAGCTGACTGTGGCTCAGATTATGAACTCCTTATTGCCAAATTCGGACTTAAATTGAAGAAAGTAGGGAAAACCACTAGACCACTCAGGTATGACCTAAATCAAATCCCTTAAGACTATACAGTGGAAATATCAAAAAGATTCAAGGGATTAGATCTGATAGACAGAGTGCCTAATGAACTATGGACGGAGGTTCATGACATTGTATAGGAGGCAGTGATCAAGACCATCCCCAAGAAAAAGAAATGCAAAAAGGCAAGATGGTTTTCTGAGGAGGTCTTACAAATAGCTGAGAAAAGAAAAAAAATGCAAAAGGCAAAGGAGAAATGGAAAGATATATCCATTTGAATGCAGAGTTCCAAAGATTAGCAAGGAGAAACAAGAAAGCCATCCTCAGTGATCAGTGAAATAAAGCAAAACAATAGAATGGGAAAAACTAGAGATCTGTTCTAGAAAATTAGAGATATCAAGAGAACATTTCATGCATAGATGGGCTCAATAAAGGACAGAAATGGTAGGGACCTAACAGAAGCAGAAGATATTAAGAAGAGGTGGCAAGAATACACAGAAGGACTATACAAAAAAAGATTTTCATGACCCAGATAACCACAATGGTTTAATCACTCACCTAGAGCCAGAAATCCTGAAATGCAAAGTCAAGTGGGCCTTAGAAAGCATCACTATGAACAAAGCTAGTGGAGGTGATGGAAGTCCAGTTGAGCTATTTTAAATCCTAAAAGATGATGCTGTAAAAGTGCTGCACTCAATATGCCAGCAAATTTGGAAAGTCCAGCAATGGCTACAGGACTGGATAAGGTCAGTTTTTATTCTAACCCAAAGAAAGGCAATGCCAAAGAATGTTCAAACTACCGCAAAATTGCACTCATCTTACATGTTAGCAAAGTGGTGCTCAAAATTCTCCACGCCAGGCTTCAACAATACATGAACCGTGAACTTCCAGGTGTTCAAGCTGGATTTAGAAAAGGCAGAGGAACCAGAGGTCAAATTGCCAACATCTGTTGGATCATACAAAAAGCAAGAGAGTTCCAGAAAAACATCTACTTCTGCTTTGACTACACCAAAGCCTTTTAACTGTGTAGATCACGACAAACTGTGGAAAATTTTTAAAGAGATAGGATTAGCAGACCACCTGACCTTCTTGAAAAACCCGTATGCAGGTTAAGAAGCAACAGTTAGAACTGGGCATGGAACAACAGACTGGTTCCAAATTGGGAGAGTATACATCAAGGCTGTATATTGTCACCCTGCTTATTTAACTTATATGCAGAGTACATCATGAGAAATACTGGGCTGGATGAAGCACAAGCTGAAATCAAGATTGCCGGAAGAAATATCAGTAACCTCAGGTATGCAGTTGATACCATCCTTATGGCAGAAAGAGAAGAACTGAAGAGCCTCTTGATGAAAGTGAAAGAGGAGAGTGAAACAGTTGGCTTAAAACTCAACATTCAGAGAACTAAGACCATGGCATCCAGTCCCATCACTTCATGGCAAATAGATGGGGAAATAGTGGAAACAGTGAGAGACTTTATTTTATTGGTATCCAAAATCACTGTAGATGGTGACTGCAGCCATGAAATTTAAAGATGCTTGTTCTCTGGAAGAAAAGTTATGACAAACCTAGACTCATTTTAAAAAGCAGAGACCTTATTTTGCCAACCAAGATCCCTCTAGTCAAAGCTATGGTTTTTCTAGTAGTCATGTATGGATGTGAGAGTTGGACTATAAAGAAAGCTGAGTGCTGAGGAAAGGATGCTTTTGAATTGTGGTGTTGGAGAAGACTCTTGAGAATCCCTTGGACTGCAAGGAGATCCAACCAGTCCATCATAAAAGGAATCAGTCCTGAATATTCATTGGATTAACTGATGCTGAGGCTGAAACTCCAATACTTTGGCCGCCTGATGCAAAGAACTGACTCCTTAGAAAAGACCCTCATGCTGGGAAAGATTGAAGGTGGGAGGAGAAGAGGCTGACAGAGGATGAGAAGGTTGGATGGCATCACCAACTGAATGGACATAAGTTTGAGCAGGCTCTGGGAGTTGGTGATGGACAGGGTGGCCTGGCATGCTGCAGTCCATGGGGTCGCAGAGAGTTGGACACAACAGAGGGACTGAACTGAATTGATGGAAAAATGCAAGGTAAGCTACCTTTCATCCAAAAGCACCTCCCCCCACCAATGCATACAAGTACATTTTCCATTCTTCCCCCTAATATACTAACTACATAATTAGTGGCCTGAATTTTCCATGTTTATATTCCATAAACACTGTTCACTACTGAGCCATTTAATGACAATTACTTTTCTTTTCTTTTTAACTTTGTTTTTTTGTGGAGTTAATGATAGTCTCTTTTTGATTTGTTTACTTTTTTAAAATGTCATTTTTCAAAATGTATCCCAAGTGGCATATCCTGCCCCCTATGCTTATCACAGTTTCCTCTCATTACATTGATTATACACATTATTTATTCTTCTCAATTCCTCTCAATTCAATGTTCTTAGAGACATTACTCTTGGAAATTTCTGACTTGCTTTAATTTGGACTTAATGTTCTCTGAATCTGCTCAAATTCTGGGGTCTCTCTTTTCATCCTGAGTCATTCTTTCTCTTTCTTGTCTTGAATGCCTGTTCTGCCTCTTTCTCATCTCGATGAAGCATCTCACTCAGTAGTTTTCTTCCTAAAGAATGCACAGGATAAAAATTAATTTGCATGTCTGAAAATATCTCTCATTGGTCTCTATATTTAATTGACATTCTGGTTCGGTATAGAAATACGGTTTGGAAATTACTTTCCCTTATGATTTTGAAGGCGTTTACTTCATTCTCTTCTCGTCTAGTGAAGCTGTTGATAAACCTGAAGCCTATCTGCTTATTGATTTTTAATATGTAACCTATTTTTTCTTTTCCTCTGTGAAATCTCTTAGATCTTTTCTTTATTCTCAATATTGTGAAAATTTCATTATTATGTTTTGGCTTAGCTGTGCTTTTTATCCCTGTGGGTCTTTTTGTGAGTATTTCAATCTGGAAACTCAGGTTTTTTTGGCTGTGGGAAATTCATTTGAATTTATTTCTTTGATTATTTTCTCTCCACTCTTTACTCAGGGCTCTTCTCACATAGATGTTGTATCTTATAGAGGGATTCTCTATTTTTATTGCCTTTTCCTTTTTATTTCCTCCCCCCCCCCCCCCCCGCCCTTCTGTTTGGGTGATGTCTTCAGCTTCATCTTCCAATCCTTTGCTTAGTTTTCCATTTCTCCTGTCATTTTTAATTTCTAAGAGTTCTGTCATGCTTTCTAATTACCCCTTCAACAGATTATATTTTTGCTTTATGAATGCAATATCTTTCCTTCTGTCTCTGAGGATGTTAACGGCAGCTTTTTGTTGTCTCTCTTTTTTTAAGGCTTTCATCTTCCTGAATAGTCTCTGTGTTAGCAAGCCGATTTCCCCCCTTATTCGTCTGCTATCTTGTTATCTGTCATTCATTTTAAAGGCTTTCTTGAGATAATTCATCATCTTTGGCTATCTTTACATATGTAGGAATGCAAACCAAAAAACTAGTTGGAATCTTATGTATGTGTGCATACTTGCATTTTAAATATGCCTGCATATTCAGTGAAAGTGAAAATTGTTCAGGCGTGTCCCACTCTTTGCAACCCCATGGACTGTAAGGCCAGAATACTGGAGTGGGTAGCCTTTCCTTTCTCCAGGGGATCTTCTCAACCCAGGGATCGAACCCAGGTCTCCCACATTGCAGGCGGATTCTTTACCAGCTGAGCCACAAGGGAAGCCCAAGAATACTGGAGTGGGTAGCCTATCCCTTCTCTAGCGGATCTTCTGGACCCAGGAATAGAGCCGGGGTCTACTGCCTTACAGGAGGATTCTTTACTAACTGAGCTATGAGGGAAGCCCAATATTCAGAGATATTGGTTTTATTCATTCTTTTAAAAACTATTTATGTATTTATTTGACTGTGCTGGATCTTCACTATGGCAGGCAGGATCTGGTTCCCGGACCAGGGATTTAAGCCAGGCCCCCTGCATTGGGAGTGTGGAGTCTTAGCCACTCTACCACCAGGAAAGTTTCCGACCCCCTTTTTTTTATTCTTCAGAATAAGCTTCCAATTTTCTGTCAAGGTCAGTAAGGTGCAGTTTCCCAGCTATGCAGATTGGAGGACATGTGGGAGCTATTTTTTTTTTTTTTTTTTTACCCTTTTTAGATGGAAAATTTCAAACATAAGCCAAAATCGAGTATAATGAACTCCCATCTTCCTAACACCCAGCTTCAGTACTTACAAATATTTTCTTTTTCAGTTTCAACTACTTTGATTATACTTATAACCCACCCTCTTCTATTCAGCCCTGCCTTTGCCTCCTTCCAGAAGTGCTTTTGGGGGCTTTTTGGGGTTTCTTCTGTGTAAACTGGATTGCTTTTATTTTCCCCTTGCACAGCCACTTAGAATTCTGCTTTCTTGGTTTTGCTAATGCAGTTACCACTTTTCTTTCTGCTTTACTAGGTTTTTATTGTTATTGTCTCTTCTTCTGAAGTCTTTACCATACTGAAATTTCAGCTTCCCCACACAGGTCACGTGCTCTGATGTCTGTGATTTTAAATAAAGTCCACCTAGAACTTTATTCCCTTAGCTCTTTGATGGGTTGCTCCTTTATGTCTCATTTCAGTCTTCACATTCTTCTAACAATTCTCCCTGACCTCCTGATTCAGGGCCCCTCCTCTGCCTTCTCTTTTCAGCCTTGACTTTACCCCACCCAGCACTTCTCTCACTGCATTGTAATTGCTTTTCTCCCTCAATAGACACGAATTCTGGGAAGAGAGGTATCTGTTCCACCACATACTATAAATATGACAAAGAGTTATTAGATATATACTATATGCCAGAAATAGTTGTGTTTTTCATATACCAACTTGTTTAGCTTTCAATATAATCCTCAGCTGTCACCACTATTATGATTAGTTTTAATTGAAGTAGACTTGATTTACATTTCAGGTGTATAGCCAAGTGAAATGGGTGGGATTCACATCAGGTAAGTGGTGTGAGTAAAGGCATAAGGTTAGGAAATGAGTATGGTGTGTTCATGAGATGGGTAGAGATAGGGTCAGGTTGGAGAGGCCTCTGAATTTAAGAAATGGTCCTTATTCTTCAACAGTGCAGATAGAAATAAAGAGAAATAATGAGGGTGGGTGCATCTTGCAGTCAGAATCTACATTCATTTATTTCTTAGCTTTCATTTATCCTAAAAATATTTATTAAATGGCTACCAGTTATGAGCATGTCTGGATACATGGAATGGACAAAACAGACAAACCCTTCCCTCATGAAGCTTAGAGTTCTGTTCTTGTTCTCAGTTTACTTAAATAGTCCTGAAGTCTAAAGTCACTCCTTTTCTCTCTACCCCCCACCTTACCCCCATTACTTCTTGGGGTTAGTTCTGTGAATGAGTATTTCAAAATACATTTGTCTCTTAGATTATTATTGGGCTTCCCTCTTGGCTCAGATGGTAAAGAGTCTGCCTGAAGTGGAGGAGAACAGGGTTCGATCCCCAGGTAGGGAAATTCCCTAGAGAAGGAAATTGCAACCCACTCCATTATCCCTTGCCTGGAAAATTCCATGGACGAGAAGCCTGGCAGGCTATACTCCATGGAGTCACAGAGAGTTGGACACGGCTGAGCAGCTTCACTTTCTTTCTTTCTTTCAGTTATACATACATATATAAATATATACTTTTCAAATTATTTTTCATTATACGTTATTGCAAGATATTGAGTATAATTCCCTGTGCTATACAGTAGGTCCTTAATTGATTATCTAGTTTATATATATTATTGTGTATATGTTACTCCCCAGTTCCTAATTTATCCCTCCTCTCCTTTCCCCTTTGGTAACCATTAAGTTCATTTTCTATGTCTGTGAGTCCATTTCTGTTTTGTAAATGGGTTCACTTTTATCATTTTTAAAAGATTCCACATATGAGTGGTATCATATGATACTTGTTTTTGTCTGTCTGACTTACTTCACTTAGTATGATAATCTCTAGGTATATCCATGTTGCTGCAGATGACGTTGCTTCATTCTTTTAATGGCTGAGTAGTATTTCACTGTATACATGTACCACATCTTCTTTACCCATTGATCTGTTGATGGACACTTAGGCTGTTTTCATATCTTAGCTATTGTAAACAATGCCACTAAGAACACTGGAGTGCAAGTATCTTTTCGAATTAGAGTTTTCTATGAATGTGTGCCTAGGAGTGGGATTGCTGGATCATATGGTAACTTTGTTTTACAATTTTTAAGGAACTTTATACAGTTTTCCATGGTGGCTGCACCAATTTACCTTCCCACCAGCAATATGGGAGGGTTGCCTTTTCTCCAACACTCTCTCCAGCACTTATTATTTGTAGGGTTTTTGATGATGACTATTTTGACCAGTGTGAGGTGATACCAACCTCATTGTAGTTTTGATCTGCATTTCCCTAATAATTAGCAATGTTGAGCATCTTTTCATGTGCCTGCTACCCGTCTGTAGTCTTTTTGGAGAAGTATCTATTTAGATCTTCTGCTCATTTTTTTCATTGAATTGTTTGTTTTGTTGTTGTTGAGTTATATGAGCTGTTTGTACATTTTGGAAATTAATTCCTTGTTGATCATATCATTTGAAAATATTTTCTCCCATTCCATAGGCTGTCTTTTCATTTTGTTTATGGTTTTTTTTTGCTATGCAATTATTTGTAAGTTTAATTAGGTCCCATCTCTTTGTTTGCTTTTGTTTCCATTACTCTAGGAAACAGACTGGCACTATTATTATCCCTAATTTATATATGAGTAAACTCAGAGTGAAAAAGCTGGCTTAAAACTCAACATTCAAAAAACAAAGATCATGGCATCTGGTCCCATCACTTCATGGCAAATAGATGGGGAAACAATGGAAACTATTGCAGATTTTATTTTCTTGGGCTCCAAAATCACTGCAGATGGTGACTTCAGCCATGAAATTAAAAGACACTTGCTCCTTGGAAGAAAAGCTATGACCAACCTAAACAGCATATTAAAAAGCAGAGACATTACTTTGCTAACAAAGGTCCATCTAGTCAGAGCTATGGTTTTTCCAGTAGTCATGTATGGATGTGAGAGTTGGACCATAAAGAAAGCTGAGCACCAAAGAATTGATGCTTTTTAACTGTGGTGTTGGAGAAGACTCTTGAGAGTCTCTTGGACTGCAAGGAGATCCAAGCAGTTCATCCTAAAGGAAATCAGTCCTGAATGTTCATTGGAAGGACTGATGCTGACGCTCCAATACTTTGGGCACCTAATGCAAAGAACAGACTCTTTAGAAAAGACCCTGATGCTGAGAAAGATTGAAGGCAGGAGGAGAAGGGGAAAACAGAGGATGAGATGGTTGGATGGCATCACTGACTCAATGGGCATGAGTTTGAGCAAGCTCTGGGAGTTGGTGATGGACCGGGAAGCCTGGTGTGCTGCAGTGCATGGGGTCGCGAAGTGTCAGAGATGACTGAGCATCTGAACTGAACTGAAACTAATACAGTGTTATTCAGTAAGTTGCCCAATTTCATTTCACCAATAAGTAGAAGAGGAGCCAGGAATGGAATCCAAGCTATCTACTTCCAGAACCTGTCAAGTAAAGGGTATTTCAGATCCAGTCATAGAATAAATGAGCTTATGAGGTGTGATTGAATCAATCAGGCAGCCAGGGCGCTAATGAGGCTAGGAAGCCCCAGGTGACCACTTCACTAAGAGCACTTCTGTCTTACCCCATGCATTGGATATTTCCAGTTTGAAAAGCATTCAAGGTCATTGCTATTCACAGCTATAGATATTCATCTGCTGCCTGTTCTCTGGATACCCAGGGATGAGACCTTCAGAATCATCACACAGTGGTCTCACAAAATCTGCTCAAATGCAGAACCTGAGTTTAGTTCTTATCAAGAGTTTATCCTCCAAGAGTCTTACAGAGTGCCTCACATTCAGCAGATTTGCAGTACATGTTGAATGTTGCAATAAATCAGTCAACAAGCCAGATCAGTTGAAAATCAGTCCTCAATCACTGAATACCAAGTTAGAAGGCACAGTTCGCCCACTTCATACCTGGAAAATAAACAGTAGGAAATGATAAGGCCAGAAGCTTTCCTAGTGGTCTAGTGGTTAGGAATCTTCCTGCCAATGCAAGAAGCATGGATTCGATCTCTGGTCCGGGAAGATTCCACATGCCAGGAGCAACTAAGCCTGTGCGTGGCAACTACTGACCCCATGCACTGCAACTACTGAAGCTCTGTGCCTAGAGTCAGTGTTCCACGACAAGAGAAGCCACGGCAACAAGAAGCCCATACTCTGTAACCAGATAGTAGCCCCTACTCATTGCAACTAGAAAAAGCCTGCACTCAGCAATGAAAACCCAGCATAATAAAAAATAAATAAATCTTAAAAAAAAAGATAAGGTCAGGGTTTGTCTCCTACCTCCTGCTCCCTTTTAGTATCTACTCTTCCTTGCTCTGGTGCCAGCTTCAAATGTCTTGTGTCCAAATGCTGTTCATTTGTTTGCTTTGCCCATTTCCCCAGAACACCCCACTTGGAATGTCTTCTCTGTGTATCAGTCAACAAGTATTTATTTATTGAAAAAAATGTCTATAAAGTACCAACTAAATGCCAGGAGTTTAGTGGTGAGGAAAAATACCTGTGATCTGTAGGGATTGTCAGGCCCTTGAATTCCTGCTGTGTGCTGTGTCTTAGGCTTGGCTTAGTAAGGGCTACAACTAGGCATGACAGTATCTCTGCTTTCCAAGAGCTTATAGTCTGGGTGAGAATGCAGAACAAGAAATTAGAGCATTGTTAAAAACTAAACTGTGGGAGAATTTGAATAATGCAGCGGGCTCTCCAAAAAGGGAGACAGCAGTGCGGATTAGGGTTTAGCCCTCACCACAGGAATGTGAAACAGAGACTAAGGGTGAGCGTAAAAAATTAGAGTTTCTTTATAACTGTCAAACTTCTCCACTAGAATGCCAAGACCTTGCCTGCTTTGGTTACCCTCTATCACTAATATCTAAAACAGCACTTAGTAAAGAGTTCATGAATGAATGAATGAGTGTGCCTTAGGGTGGAGGAGGAGATGAATGAGGTAGAGGAGACAGAACCAGATGTGGGCTGTACTTTTCTCCCCTGAGGATATGGTTCTGAAGGTCCAGGTGTTAGTAAATTAACTCATAAATTAATCTCTAAAAATCCCTTCCTGCCCTGAGAACCTCTGATTCTGTGAGTCTAATCCCTGTAGAAATGCTAATAGTTGATAATAGCTTAATGTTGTATTCCTCCTAGAGTTATTTGCATTTTAACATTGGACTCCTAAAGATGCCTGCATCCCTAACTGGAGGAATTTTTGGTGCTGAGCCAGAACCAGATGGGGGCATATTGTAGGCTGCAAGTAATGTGTCCCAGACTATTATTAGCTCACAAGGTTTGCTCTGCTCTATCTACCCACAAGGGTGACTCAGGAAGAATGATTTTGGCAGCCATTCTTCTTACTCCAGGGAAAGTGGGAATTTTAGAGTTTCTTCCAGTTTCTTCCTCCTCTCTCCTTCTCTCCCCTTCCCTTACCCCTTTATCCCATCTTTCTTCTGTCCTATCCTCTCTCCTCTTCTCTCCTCCCTCCCTCCCTCCCTCCCTCCCTTTCTTCTCCTCATACTCCTTTGATGCTGAGTCAATGAATGGGCATCTCCCCCTGCGGTTCCCTAAATTATGTTCTCATAACTTGTCTGCCAGCTCTGATTTCCATCAGTGACAGGCTTATAAACCTTAACTCCAGACTGGCAAGTGGTTCTCTAGGTTTATAAGAGAGTAACTGGGCAAGAGGCCCATAGTGAGTGTGTGTATGTGAAAGAGAGAGAACACAGTTCAGTTCAGTCGCTCCGTTGTGTCTGACTCTTTGCAACCCTATGGACTGCAGCACACCAGGCTTCCTTGTCCATCCCCAACTCCTGGAGCTTACTCAAACTCATGACCATCAAGTTGGTGATGCCATCCAACCATCTCATCCTCTGTTGTCCCCTTCTCCTCCTGCCTTTAATCTTTCCCAGCATCAGGATCTTTTCCAATGAGTCAGTTCTTCACATCAGGTGGCCAGAGTATTGGAATTTCAGTTTCAGCATCAGTCCTTCCAATGAATATTCAGAACTGATTTCCTTTAGGATGGACTGCTTGGATATCCTTGCAGTCCAAGGGACTCTCAAAAGTCTTTTCCAACACCACAGTTCAAAAGCATCAATTCTTCAGCACTCAGCTTTCTTTATAGTCCAACTCTCACATCCAAACATGACTATTGAGAAAACCATAGCTTTGACTAGATGGAACTTGGTTGGCAAAATAATGTCTTTGCTTTTTAATATGCTGTCTAAGTTGGTCATAGCTTTTCTTCCAAGGAACAAGTGTCTTTTAATTTCATGGCTGCAATCACTATCTGAAGTGATTTTGGAACTCAAGAAAATTAAGTCTCTCACTGTTTCCATTGTTTCTGCATCTATTTGCCATGAAGTGGTGGGACTGGATGCCATGATCTTAGTTTTCTGAATGTTGAGTTTTAAGCCAACTTTTTCATTCTCCTCTCTCACTTTCATCAAGAGGCTCTTTAGTTCTTCTTTGCTTTCTGCCATAAGGGTGGTGTCATCTGCATATCTGAGAGTACTGATATTTCTCCCAGCAATCTTGAGAAAGAGCATAGGTGCACACAATTGATGGATTGTTGGATTAATGGGTCAGGGCCTTAGGCCCTATTGTATTAATACTTCTTAATGTTTAGAATGACATTCCTGGGTTCACCTGTGTATGTTCTATACCCATTGTACCATCCCATATTGCCTCTTACCATAGTCTTGGAACTGTCTACCATGGTCCTAAAGAGGATCCCCGTTTTTCCTGCATTTGTGCTTTAATTCATGCTGTTTTTTTGATGTATCATGTCCTCTACTCTGATCTCTATGTTGCCAAATCCCACCTATTATGAAATCCTAGCTCATGAAGCCTTTCCTCACCTCCTCCTTATCTGAGTAGAAACTTGAGTGAACAGAAGAGCAATATATGCTAGAATCTGAGGGGAGAGTTTCTGGGCAAAGACTCCATATCTGGAATCTACTCAGTAGACTTACGGACCCACACTTATGAATGTCCAATTCACTTTAGTATTATTGTCAGTGGTGATAAGGTCTCGTGGAAAGAACTGGTCTTATTTCAGTGTTTTGAGGTTTAGACTTCTGAGTGGGAAAAGAGACATTAATGGGGTACTGTTGAGGCTTCAAATGTTTCACATTCATTTTCTCTTTTATTCTCAAAATCACTCAAAATTAGGTGGATATCATTCCCACTCTGGAGATGAAGTTGCTGAAGCTCAGTGTAGCTCAGTGTTTGCTGGAGGCTTTAGACCCAGAGAGTGTTGAGCCGGGGTTCTCTCTGGTGGCAGAGTCAATGCACTTGCCCTTCATTACATCACTTCCTGCATCAATTACACACAGACCAGCCTTCCTGGCTTGTTAGCAGCAGTGATGGGCCTCAGTTTATTACTGAAATTCCTAAAACCCATGCCTGCTTCTATCAGATGCATCTAGAAATATAGGGGGTGTCCAAGTGTGGCCGAACTTCTGCCTCTATACTGCCCTGGCTGAAGTGGCGATGAAGGGAGAACACTTAAATGAGGGGCCAAGAGACTTGGGTTTCAATCTTTGCTCAATGACTTGTTTTTTGGATATTCTGAGCCCCTTAAATTCTTATGGGTCTTAGTTTCCTAACTGCAAAGCAAATGCCCTATTTAGTAATAGAATAAAAATACAATAAAAATGACCACAACAATAGCTACAACTGCTATTTTTCGAACACTCAAACAGTAAAGAATCTGTCTGCAATGCAGGAGACTCAGGTTCGATCTCTGGGTTGGGAAGATCCCCTGGAGAAGGGAATGGCTATCTACTCCAGTATTCTTGCTTGGGAAATCCCCTGGACAGAGGAGCCTGGTGGGCTACAGTCAGTGGAATCGCAAGAGTTGGGCATGACTGAGCAACTGACTTTCACTTTTCAATTTCACTTACTGTGAAGATACCATCTCACTAAATCTTTTGACAGTTTTATAAGGCAGGAATGGATGATAAATGTCTATCTCACCTCCCCAACAGAGAGTGACACTAGTTTTTAGAGACTTATTCAAGGTCACACAAATAGTGACTTTTAGGATAAAGATTGAGATCCTTACCATAGCCTATAAAATCCAGCATGAATTCTTTTCCGACCATGACTCCCCCATCCCATCCCCCACATCTTACTTTCTGTGCTGCACTCTCTTTATTCTCCAATACACTGTGATTTCTTCTATAACTTGTTCTTTCTTGGACCAGGCTCTTCTCTGTAGATGTTATGTCTCCTTTCCTCTTCTGTTTGCTTAATGCTACCTATTCATTCTCCAGTTGTTAGTTCAATTCTCATCTCCTAAGGAAGCCTAAAATTAATCTAAATAGGCCCTTCATTTCTCTGGCATGCTAATCAACCCTGAATGTTCATTGGAAGAACTGATGCAGAAGCTCAAGCTCCAATACTTTGGCCACCTGAGGCGAAGAGCTGACTCACTGCAAAAGACCCTGATGCTGGGAAAGATTGAGGGCAGGAGGAGAAGGGGGCAACAGAGGATGAGATGGTTGGATGGCATTGTCAACTCAATGGACATGATTTTGAGCAAGCTCTGGGAGATAGTGAAGGGCAAGGAAGGCTGGCATGCTGCAGTCCATGGGGTTGCAGAGTCAGACACGACAGAGCGACTGGATAATAATGACAATACCCATTGACAGGAAGGGTCTATATCCTCACTCTTGGGTCTGAGCAGTTTATAATTGCTTTGACCAAGAGTGTGATGGAAGTGACATTATGTACCTATGAGGCTAGGTCATAATATACCAGGCAATTTCCACTTTGTTTGGAATAGTGGTACTTGGAGTCCTGAGTCACCTCACAAGAACTCCAGCTTCCCTTAGAGTCTGTGCTGGAGGTGCTCTGGTCAGCAGCCAGCTGAGCTCCCCACTGACAGCAGCATCACCTGCTAGCCTTGTGAGTAACCTGTCCTAAACACCCAGCTCAGCCAAACCTTCAGAAGACTGCAGCCTCAGTTGATAACTGACTGAAACCTCATTAGAGACCCAAGAGAGAATTCCCAATGAAGCCTTTCCAGAATATCTAACTCACGAAATTGTGACCTAAATAAAGTGATTGTTTTAAGCTATTAAATTGGGAGCAGTTTGTTGTACGGAAATAAATAACTTGAACAAAATTTTCCATGGGTACTTCCTTCTCGTTCGTGACTAGCCTAGGTCAGTTTCCATTTTATAGACTCTAATGTAACTAAATACCCTTTTTTTCAGAGTACTTGTCTCAGTTTGCAGTTATACATCCAGTAGTATAACTATTTTGCTATCTGTCCCCCGACCCTCACTAGTCTGAAAGCTTCATTTTTTAAAAAAAGAGCTGTGGCTCTTTTTGCTTGATTGTTGTATCATTCAGAAGTGAATTTGGCTGCAAGTAGCAGGATTTTAATAGTTGTGGCTTAAGCCTGCAGGGGCTTGTTTCCCTTACAAAATATAAAATGTGGAGATAGGTGGCTAATGGTATTAGTTCAGTTGCTCTGTGGCACTTACTTTCAACAACCCAGGCACTCCCCTCCTCCTCTTTTGGTCATAGAGTGTTGTATTTTTATCTTCATGTTTGTGCCCTTGCTGTTGCAAGACTGATGCCTTAACTCTGGGTATTTTATCTTTATTCAACATCCCAATATGGAGAAAGTAAAAATGATAGACAAAAAGGCTTTTTTTTTTTTTCCTTATGTAGATCTCTTAGTTTCCCGGACAGAAAGTCTCCAACAGACTTCTTTTGATGTCTCATTGATCAGAACTGACACGTTATGCAGAAGAGAGTTAACATAGCAAGACAGAGGGTGCTACTTTTAGAAGAGCCTGCTTGCAAGGTTGGCTCTTGGCTGGCCTCTGAGAACTCAGTATTTGACGTAATCCCTAACAGATAAGGGTTGTTTGTGTTAGTCACTCAGTTATGTTCAACTCTTTGTGACCCTATGGACTGTAGCCCATCAGGGTCCTCTGTCCATGGAATTTTCCAGGTAAGAATACTGGAGTGGGTTGCCATTCTCTTCTCCAGAGGATCTTCCTGACCTAGGGATCGTACCTGGGTCTCCTGCATTGCAGGCAAACTCTTTACACTCTGAACCACCAGGGAAGCCGAAGGGTAGTTTATGGCTCTTCAACTATTTGTGCTGTTAAGTCATTTCAGTTGTGTCCCACTCTTTGTGACTCTTTGAACTGTAGTCCATCAGGCTCCTCTGTCTTTGGAGATTCTCCAGCAAGAATACTGGAATGTGTTGCCATGCTCTCCTCCAGGGGATTCTCCTGACCCAGGGATCGAACCCTCATCTCCTGTGTCTCCTGCATTGGCAGGAGATTCTTTACCACTAGTGCCACCTAGGAAGCAATGTAATTTATGCTGAACATGTGCTTTTCTTCTGAGAGTATGGAATTTTGGTAATATGCTGAGCAGAGTGTGCTGATATGACCAGTCCCCAGTAAAAACTTCGATGCCAAGTCCAAATGGGCTTCCCTAGGCAAAAACATTGTGCATGTTACTGCATTATTTTGATTTTTAAAATTGAAATATAATGGCATATAATATATTAATTTTAGGTATATAACATAATGATTCAATATTTGTATATATTGAAAAATGATCAATACAATGAGTCTGGTCTAGTAAGATCTACTTTTTGTAACTTTCCAACATGCAATACAGTATTATTAAGTATCATCATCATGGAATACATTACATCCCCATGGCATGTATTTTATAACCGGAAGTTTGTTCATTTTGATCTCCTTCACCCATTTTGCCTGTCTCCTACCCCCAACCTCTGGCAACCACCAATCTGTTCTGTGCATCTATGAGATGGGTCATTTTTTAAAAACTTCTACATGTAAATGGGATGCTATAGTGTTTGTTTTCCTCTGCCTGAATTAGTTTTAGTAAGTATAATACCCTCCACGTCCATCCATGTTGTTACAAATTACAAATTTTCATTCTTTTGATAAGTTCTGTGAATATTTTTATGAGTAGTATTCCATTATATGCATGTGTGCATGTGTGTATACATATATGTATATGTGTGTGTGTGTATATATATATATATATATATATATATATGTATAATTTTCTTTATCCATTCATCTGTTGGTGGATGCTTCCAAATCTTGGCAATTGTAAATAATGTTGCAGTGAATATGGGAGTGCAGATATCTTTCTGAGTGTTTTCATTTTCTTTGAATACCCAGGATTAGAATTGCTGGGTAATATGGTAGTTCTGCATGTGTGTGTGCTAAGTTGCTTCAGTCGTGTCCAACTCTGTGCAACCCCGTGGACTGTGGCCTGCCAGGCTCCTCTGTCTATGGGATTCTCCAGGCAAGAATACTGGAGTGGGTTGCCGTGCCCTCCTGCAGGAAATCTGCTGGACCCAAGGATCAAACCATCATCTCTTGCCTTTCCTGCATGGGCAGGTTGTTTCTTTACCACTAGTGCCACATGGGAAGCCCATGTTAGTTCTACTTTTAATTTTTTGAGGTACCTCCATGCTGTCTTCCACAGTAGCTATGGCAATTTACATTCCCATCAACAGTGTACAAGTGTTCCCTGTTCTCCACATTCTTGCTAATAGTTATTTCTTGACTTTTTGAAAATAACCATTCTGACAGGTGTGAGGTGATACCTCACTGTGATTCTGATTTGCATTTCCCTGATTAGAGCGTCTTTGTAGTACTTGTTGGCCATCTGCCATCTTTGGAAAAATGTCTCTTTAGATCCTCTGCCAATTAAAAATATTTTTGCTCTTGAATTCTTCATATATTTTGGTTATTAACCTGTTATCAGATATTGGCATACCTCATTTTATTGTGCTTTGCTGTATCACACTGACAGATGTTTGTGTTTTCTTACAAATGGAAGGTTTGTGGTAACCCTTTGTCAAGCAAGTCTATCGGTGTTGTTTTCCCACTTTGTGTGTCTGTGTCATATTTGGTAATTCTTGCAATATTTTAAACATTTCTATATGATTATTTTGGAGGAGGAAATGTCAGCTCACTCCAGTATCCTTGCCTGGAGAATTCCATTGACAGAGGAGCCTGGTGGGCTACAGTCCATGGGGTCGCAAAGAGTCGGACACGACTGAGCAACTAACACACACACACACACACACACACACATATTATTATTTTGTCATGGTGATCAATGATTAGTGAGCTCTGATATTGTTATTAATACTATGGCTTGCTGAAGGCTCAGATTATGGTTAGCATTTTTTTTTTACCACTAATGTATTTTTAAAATTATGCATGTATATCATTTTCTTAAAGTATAATATTATTGCACATTTAATGGACTTCATTATGGACTAAACATAAACTTATATGCCCTGGGAAACCAAAAAACTCATGTGACTTGCTTTATTATAGTATTTGCTTTATTGTCATAGTCTGGAACTGAACACACCATATCACTGAGCTATGCCTGTATATTATTTGCAAATACTTTCACCCATTTAGTGAGTTGCCTTTGCATTTTGTTGATAGTTTCCTTTGCTGTGCAGACACTTTTTAGTCTGATATAGTCCCACTTGTTTATTTTTGGTTTCATTGCCTTTGTTTTGAGTGTCCAATCCAAAAATAATCGTCACCAAGACTGATGTCAAGGAGTTAGCAATCTCTTCTCTGCTAGGAGTTTTAGGTATCAGGTTTTACATTCAAGTCTTTATTCATTTTCCTTTTCAATTTGGAGGCTTTGGTTTCTTTTACTTGCCTAATGCTCTAGCTAGGACTTCCATTACTCTGTCGAATAAAAGTGATGAGAGTAGGCACCCTTGTCACTACATTTTTATTGTTGGCAGGCACAAGCACACTCATGTGTCACCTCACCAGATGGAGATAGCTTCTCAAAGCCTGGCCATGGATTTCTCTAGATTCTGCCTTGTGTCATCATCCCTTGATGATCTTATTATATATCCTTCTGCTGTAATAAGCTTTAGCCATTAGTGCTTTTAGAAAAACATCAAGTGTTTGCATGGTCTTTGAGACCCCTGGGATGCATGCTTATTGGGAGACTTATAACAATCAAAGGGGAATGGGATGAATTGCAATGACCAGTGTCAGTGAACACAATTCATCCTTTTGACCTGAGGGAGGCCAAAAGGGCCCAGTACCTGAACACACATGAGGTTCTGGGAGTGATTGGGAGAGGAGGATATGTGTGCATGTTGGAGAGTGATATTAAAGCCTAAAAGAGTTCCTGGCACATAGAAAGTGTATAAT
Organism: Bos taurus; assembly: GCF_002263795.3. NCBI lineage: Eukaryota > Metazoa > Chordata > Mammalia > Artiodactyla > Bovidae > Bos > Bos taurus. Next base: position 63,380,999 of record NC_037334.1, read on the forward strand.
ACATTTTGAGAGAGAAGGAAAAAGAATGAACTGAGCAGAGCTAGATTTTGGCTTCAGATACCATTTATTCCAAAGTATAGATCTTAACTATTATGCTATATTGCCACCTCCATTGCCTTCATTTCTTATAGAACTGTTGGGAAAGTCACATAAAGGGGTTTTTAAAGGTCCACACACCACAGAGATGGGAAGGCTCTCTTGTCAGTCTCCATGCAGTGGCACAAGGTAAGGAAAATGAATAAAACGGCATCTACTTCTGTTCCATCTGGTGTTGTGTCTAGATAGGGTATTTTGGAAGTGCTGTTGGCTTGATTTGGATGGGAGTTTTAGTTTGTTTTCTTAAACGATTTCTGCATTAAGCCAAAATAATTTTACTTTAAGAAGCATTGCTTTTATTGGCCTTGCTTTTTAAGTAGCTCATTCTTCATGAGGAAAAACTAGGAACTTTCAGGAAATATTTTCTTTGTGGGTTGAGATGCCAGAGAAATTTTCCAACAGGATAGTTATGCAGGCAGCATAATGCTGAGAGTAGAGTGAAATCTTGCCTAGGTAGGGACTGTCCACGTGTGGTAGCTGACTGCAATGCAGAAGCTCTAAGCACAGCACACAGCACTCATAGGAGGTTCTCATGGCTCTTCCCACTAAATTTGTTGTTACCTTGGTCAATGTCTTCCTGCTACACAAGGGAAAAAAAATATATCACTTTGATTTATAGAATATCAATTCCAAGAATGGCGCTACATTTAAGCCAGCTCATGACTCTAATTTTATGGAGAAACTAAGGTTCAGGGAAGGGAAGGGACTTGTCCAGTGTTACTAAGGAAGTCCATGTCAGAGCCACAATGAGGAACCAGTTCTGGTGACTCTCAGCTACTGTGCTTTTCCTTACATGTCAGAGACTACCAATGGTAGAGTGGGTATTAGTAAATATTCCTTTAAGTTTGTGTAGCTCCTTAGGACTTTTCAAATCCTCATGATTTTCAGAGGTATACCTGTAAATGAAAAGTGAGGAAATGGAGATATGGCATACTGAGTGGAGTTACTAAGATTTGAGCCCAGATTTCTAACTCTGAATTTTTGCTTTGTATGCTTCCCTGGTGGCTCAGATAGTAAAGAATCCACCTGCAATGTGGGAGACCTGGGTTCGATCCCTAGGTTGGGAAGATTCCCTGGAGGAGGGCATGGCAACATACTCCAGTATTCTTGCTTGGAGAATCCCCATGGACAGAGGAACCTGGTGGGCTGCAGTCCATGGGGTCACAAAGAGTCAGACATGACTGATTGGCTAAGCACACACACATACTACTCTGGACAGTAGAATTTTAGCAATGATAACAGCAATTATTATGACTGCTACTCTCAGAAGACTCTTGGATACAATAAGCAGAAAACCTACTAAAAGTAGTATAAGTAATAGGCATTTCTTTTCTCATCTAGCAAGAGCAAGCAGGCTGAGAATAGGGCAGTTCTAGGGTTGTGAAGAATATGGTGATTCAATGACATCATCACAGGCCCAGGTTCCCTCCATGTTTTTGCTCTGTGATACTCATTTTATTAACAGAGTCTTTATGGTCAGAGAGACTTAGCATTATAACCATAATGACCAAGAAGTATCTTGCAGATGTCTCTTTTATTTATTTATTTTACTAAGGAATTACCCAGAAAAAAAATCATCTCGGGTCTCAATGGCCAGGATTGGGTCACATGGCCACAGGCAAGCAGAAAAGACTATGGTGCCATATAGACCCATCCAGGTTCACTCCCTGGGACAGTGGGGCAGAGTCTGCTGCTATTGAGAAACATGTGGAATAACAAGTCCAACTTCACCCAGGTAGAATGGGATAGAGATAGGAATGAAATCTAGAAGCACCTGACTCTGCAACCAATGCTCTTAACCACTAAGCAAAACCACCTCCCATTCTTGTGTTCCCTGCTATGTCTCCCCTTCACAGCACCACTTGCCAAATTCCCAGCCTGCATGCCTAAGTTGCTTTGGCTGGTGATTGCAGGATCGTCTTCTTGCCAGGTCGGTGTCAGCAATCAATCCCTATCTCCTGGGCATGAAAACCAGCCGATTAGAGCTGTAAGTAGGTGTTTAACAACACGGAGGCAGCCAGAGCATCCGTCAGCAGTTTTTCTCCCCTGGTGGCTGGGCATTAGCAAATCTGCTGAGAGAGGCACCCTTGTTCCAGTGCTGCTGGGAGGAGGGCATCTCAACAGAGCAGATGATTTGAGAAAAGTAGAATGACAGGATGTCAGAGTTTACATGCTCTAGTCCAGCTCCATTACTGTGCTGATGGGGAAACTGGGGACCAGAGAAAGGAAGGATTGCTCAAGACCACACAGAAAATAATTTTTTTGGATCTAGTGCAAGAGCCTGGATTCAGTCAATGGTACTTTCAAGCCTAACTCTTTACCATTGGCTTTCAATTTCTACTCAAGAAATCAATTTTCAAATGAAATGACATCTGAAAAGCAAAAGCATTTTGGATTATATTGTCCTGTCCCAGTGAGATATCTCATGGCCATCTACCCATAGCAAATCCCATTCATCTCCAACTCATTCTTCCTTTCCAACTATGTGAGTCTTTTTGGTCTGATTATTCAAAACAAGTCCTGGTATTGGAAAGTTCTAAAGGCATATGAACCTTGGTGCCTCAAAATTGAGAGAATGCTCTCAGCTTGATAAGAAAAAATTAACCAGCAGGTCAGAGTGCAAGGATTCCTGGTAGCTTTATGGGATGGCTTGAGATCCCTGTATTTCTAATAACTCTTATATATGTGGGTTTGGGGAATTCCTAAGAATTTAATCAGTAATTATTGAAGGCCAATAAGAATTATAATAGTAGCAGCTGCTATTTTTTGAGCATTACTCCGTGCCAAGCACTGTGCCAGGTCCTTCACATGTGTTTCTAGCTTTAGTCTTCAAAATTAACTTCTTTATTTTTTATTGCGTGAATTTTAAGATTAGAATGTCTATTCTATAGTCAAAGAAACCTTTAATTACCGCTACATCCCCGTCTCCTAGAACTGTCTAGTAAATGCTCAGTTAATATATACTGAACTAATGATGTGACAGTAAACTGTTGAGATAGTATGGTTGTTCCTCATTTTACAGATATGGCAACTGAGGTTTCGAGAGGTTAACTTGTCCAAGGTAACTCTATCAGTTGTCTTTTGGCTGCAACGAATGTTGTTTTACATAAATGCGGGTATTTTTTTCCCCTCAGATGAGAATTCTGGTGATCCTGTTGCTACTTACTCCACTTCAGTGATGTCATTAAGGATTCAAGTTCTTTCTAACATTCTGCTATGCCTCCACCGCCTTCAGTGTATTGGCTTTTCTTCTTTATGCTTGAATACCCCTGGCCACATGATGGTTATGACCTAGAGTACTTGATTCAGGCAGCAAATCTGTATTCAGGGAAGCAGCAAGAGGAGATGGGTAGCACTAGCCATGTGCATTTTTTTAATTATGAAAAGTAAAAATCTTTGAGGACCCTGGCTGGTTTTACAAATGTCTTTTTGGCCAGAGTTATGTGGACACTGCTGAGTATGCGTGCACACACACAGACACAAGGAATGATGAGAAATGAGTATTTGCTTTCCTCTGGCTTTATACAGGAGGCAGGCCAAGGAAATGGGGATTAGCAATAGACACATGCTAGCCAATAGATGTGACTGCTACAGTCAGGCCGATAGTGGTAGTGGAGTCAGGACTGGAACATAAGTTTGTTTCCCTCTAAAGTCTGTGCTTTTATTGACCAAGCATTAGCTAATCTGACTTTTACTCCTTATCTCAAAAGAAAAAAAGGTCAACTTGGGAATCTCGTGTTCTGTTTTAAATCCTTGTTCTGTTCCACGTAGTAGTTTCATCTTCATAACGAAGGGGTTGGGTTAAAAGGAGTCTCATATGAATGTATGATTTTATATCCTATTCTCACTGATGGCCACTTTTAAAAGTCTTATTCAAAGCCAAGTCAAAATCAAAGTCACCGTTTCAGTGGAGTAATATATTCCCCAGGATCCAAATGCATAAAATGCAATTGATTTTTTTGGAGTTTGTTTTCATAGATGGTGTTTATGCATTTCCCTTTGAGATATTTGATTCAGTTTCAGATAGTGAATGAAGATTGATTTTTGTCTGTTGTGATCTGTAAAGCCCAACTGTTACTGTTAAATACTACTTCTTCCATCCTTTCCTTTACTGTCTTCCTAAACAGCCTCATCGATGGAGTCAGTATGTTTTAGAATTTGTTTTGTGTTACTATTGCATCTTGCTATCAGTAATTCATCTCCTAAAGTTGTGAACCAGGGAACATGAGTGCCAGTCCCAAATCTTTAACTGATCAGCTGTGGGACCCTGAGGAAGCCCTTCTGCTTCTCTGTGTCTTTGTTTTCTCATTTATGAAAGGACTTGATTGTTTATATCTTAGGATGCTTTTAGCTCTGCTATTTACATGTCTGCAAGGACAAAGCTGGTTCTGATTAATAAGCAGAAGAACATATTAGCATTATTTCTTTCATCTGCACTGTGGCTATAAAGATCAAAAGAAGTAGAAAATATTAAATAAATAAGTGAAATATTAGTAATTACTAGCTTTATAATCATTCTTAAAATGCCAAGTCAGACTTATTATTATTTTTTAAAATTAATTTATTAGGGAGGATTTGAGGAAAGCAAGGTAATGTATTGGTAACTTTAGCAAAATGTGACATCAGTGATGTGAAAAGAGCATTGGATGCAGAAACAGATCAGTTGGGGTTTCCACTGTGACTCTGTTATGTGATAGCTTTGTGAACTGAGTCATGTTATTTATACCCATGGTCCCAGAGTTCCTTTTCTACAAAATTAGGATTAAATATATTTAAATCAAAAGGTGATGATGAGGATGAAATAAGCAAATTTATGGAAGGTGCTCAACTGGTACATCTAGAACTAAACAAACTGTCAATTTTCTGAGTGTAAATTTCAACTCTGGTGATAGAGCTGCTTTTAACTGGACTGGGCATGAAGCTCCATGTATCCTTACTATATTGGCCATCTGAAGCTTTGTTGTTTCATATCTAGTGGAATGAGTGAATTTTTAGCAGTCAGGACTCCTATTCTCTTAAACTTATAAGATCTGAGACATTGGAAACTTCATTTCATTTTTCTAGTCTTCAGTTTGCACATGTACAAAACATTAACACCTATTTTAGAGCCATCCAATAATGTGAACAGATTTGGTAATCTCTAGAACGTTATGAAAATTTAGCACTTCTGAAATCTGTTCACCTAAACAGATCTTTAGGTCCATTCTCTGGTAGCACAGTCAGTAAAGTATCTGCCTGCAATGTAGGAGACCCAGGTTTAGTTCCTGGGTCAGGGAAGATTCTCTATAGAAAGAAATGGCAGCCCATTCCAGCATTCTTGCCTGGAGAATCCCATGGACAGAGGAGCCTGGCAAGTTACAGTCCATGGGGTCACAAAGAGTTGGACACAACTTAGGGACTAAACCACCATCAAATATCTTTATACTGGTCCCCTCTTTACTTGTTCAAAAATTCTTTCTGAACTTCAAGATCAAGGTCATCCCATCTGTTGTAGGAAACCTTTCTTCCTTTCTTTCTTTTTTAAATTTTATTTTATTTTTAAACTTTACATAATTGTATTAGTTTTGCCAAATATCAAAATGAATCCACCACAGGTATACATGTGTTCTTCTATCCCAACTCTAAATATCCCCCATCACTAATTTCTCGTAAGCCTTCACTGCTTAGACTCCTCAGTTGGACCTTAGCATAGCTGTCATTTTAGTTCTTTCTCCCTGTTTATGAATGTTTCTCTCTGATTTGATATTGGTAATGCTTTCTACACATTATTTCAAGTATTTTATAGCCTTAATCTATGCATCTATCTCATGAGCATGCATGGGTGTTTCATTGGCTTGTTGTGTCCAAATCTTTGCAACCCTGGGAACTGTAGCTTGCCAGGTTCCTCTGTCCATGGGATTCTCCAGACAAGAATACTGGAGTGGGTTGCCATTTCCTTTGCCAGGGGATCTTCCTGACCCAGGGATTGACCCGGATCTCCTACATTGCAGGTGGATTCTTTACCATCTGAGCTAGCAGGGAAGCCCTCATCTATCTTAGTGAAAGAAAGTGAAGTCGCTCAGTCGTGTCCGACTCTTTGCAACCCCATGGACTGTAGCCCCGCAGGCTCCTCTGTCCATGGGATTCTCCAGGCAAGAATACTGGAGTGGGTTGCCATTTCCTTCTCCAGCATCTATCTCAGGGGACAGTTAAAAAAAAAAAATGTGTGTTCGTGGATTGGTTCTCTGTGTTATTATTTCATTGTTCAGGCTTACCAATTTGCATTCAGAAACAACTTATTTTTATTTAAAATTAATTAATTTTGAGGTGGGGTATGGATAATATATTCCCATGGCTCAAAATTCAAAAAGTGAAATGCAAAAATGTGTCTCCCCTCCCACCCCTGGTCCCGCCCCACCCCACCCTCCCCGGTTTCTCTCCCCAGAGGCAGTCACTGTTACCAGTCCCTCCATTGTCCTACCCACAGCTGGTCTGCTCCTTTCCCTTAAAATGGTAGGTTTCTCTTATGTACCATGTGTTTTCAGCTATTGTATCATAGATAAATTAAGTCAAATAAATATTTAATATCTTCCTTCTCAGTATAAATAGAACAGTCTCTCTCTTTTTTGTATTTTGTTTAAACAATTACTTTTAACCAGAAATGTTAATGAAATAATTATAGATTCTCATGCCATTGTAAGAAATAACAGATCTTGTGTACTATTTATATAATTTCTCTCAATATCAGCATTTTGAAAAACTGTTAGCATAGTATCACACCTAAAATGTTGACATTGCTACAACCTGCTGATCTTATTTAGATTTCCCTAGTTCCACTTATATTTATTTAGGTATAAGAGAGAATGTAGGAGTATTTAGTTCTGTGCAATTATATCACATGTGTAGTTCTCTGTATCCATGGCCAGTCAAGACACTGAACATTTTCTTCACGCTTCACACCCACCTTCCTCCCACCTCTTCTTGGTCCCTAACTCCTGTCACTCACTAATCTGTTCATTAAAAAAAGTTTTGTCATTCAAAAAATATTATATGAATGGAATCATTCATATCATTGTGTTACCTTTTAGATTTGATGTTTTTTCTTGTTGAATATAATTCCCTGGTGATTTGCCCAAGTTCTCTATATCTATAGCTTGTTCCTTTTTATTATTGAGTGTGTATTTATATATCACAATTTGTTTCATCATTCATTTGCTGAAGGACATTTGAGTTGTTTTCAGATTTTTATTACAATTACTCAAGTTGCTATGAATATTTACATAGTTTTTTTTTTATAAGTTTTCAATTTTCTGTAATGCACAAGTGTATGATTGCTGGTTTGTACGGTAATTGTGTGTTTAGTTTTATAGGAAATGGTCACATTTTTTCACAGTAGCTGTACCATTTTACATTCCCATCAGCAATTACGAGTTTTCCATTTTCTTGCATCCATAGCAGTATGTGGTGATGTCACTATTTTTCACTGTAGACTTTCTGTTTGGTATCATTATGATTTTAATTTGTTTTTCCATGATGACTAATGATAGCGGACATCTTTTCTTGTGCCTTTATCATCTATACATCCTCTTTATTGAAATGTCTGTTTATATCTTTTGCCAATTTTCTAATTGTGCTGTTTTATTTTTTACTGTTGAGTTTTCAAATATATTTTAGATACCATTCCTTTGTTGGATATATGGCTGGCAAATATTTCCTTCCAGTCTGTAGCTTGTGTTTTTATTCTCTTTCCATCGACTTTTACAGAGCAAGAGTTCTTAATTTTGATGAGATCTAATTTATTAGCATTTTCCTTAATAGATTATGCTTTTGGAGTCAAGTCTGAAACTTTGTCTAGCCCTAGATCCTGAAGATTTTCTGCCATGTTTTCTTTTAAGGTTTTGTAGTTCTACATTGAAGTCCATAACGCATTTTAACTTAGTTTTTGTATAATACGTCAGGCTGAGATTGAGGCTCATTTCTTATGCCAATTGGTGTCCAATTACTCCAGCATCACCAGTTTGAAGAGGCTGTCCTTCTAGTGAATTACTTTTGCACCTGCATCAAAAATCAATAGCACATGCTTGTGTGAACCTATTTGTTTGCTTTCTGTTCTGTGCCATTGATTCTTGTCTATCCATCCACCAAAACCTCACCGTCTCGATTATTGTAATATATAATAAGCCATGAAATCAAGCAGACTGATTTCTTCCATTTTATTTTTCTATATATGAATGTTTTAGCTATCCTGTGGACTATCATGTGGTTTTCCACATGAATTTCAGAGTAAGCCTGTCTATGCATATAAACTACTTGCTGGGCTTTTGTTAGTAAAGACATTATACCTGTAGATCAATTTAGGAAGAAGTAACATCTTTATTACATTGAATATTTACTATGCTCTCCATTCACTTAGATCTTTTTTGGTTTATTTAATCAGCATTGTGTAATTTTCGGCAGACAGATAATCTGTACATGTTGATATCTAAATGTTTCATGTTTTTGGATTGGTTGTAAATGGTAGCATATTATTTTCTTGCTATATTGAGATATGACTGACAAATAAAAGTTGTATTTATTTAGGTTGTACAACATGATTTTTTAAAAGATGTAAAAGGGGATGATTTAATGTACATAAACATTGTGATATGATTAATCCAGTGGTGAAGGTGAAGGTGTTAGTTGCTCAGTCATGTCTGACTCTTTGCGATCCCATGGACTATAACCTGCCAGGATCCTCTGTCCATGGCATTCTCCAGGCAAGAATACTGGAGTGGGTAGCCATTCCCTTCTCCAGGGGATCTTCCCACCCCAAGGATTGAACTTGGGTCTCCTGCACTGGCAGGTGGATTCTTTACCATCTGAGCCACCTACTGTGTTATAATTTCAATTTCCATAGGTTTGTTGTTAGCATAGGAAAAGTATTTATTTCTTGTGCTTTGCTTTTGCATCCTGCAAGCTTGATCAACCCACTCATTGCTGAAAAATGCCAGAATTAATTTTGAATAGAATCCCTGTATTTTCTACATTAGACAGTCAGGTCACCTGCAAATAGGGATAATTTTATTTCTTCTTTTTTTTTAAACTCTGTGTGGCTTCTATTTCTTTAGCTGGCTTATTTCAGTAGTTTTAACATCTAGTACTTTATTGAATAAGAGTGGTAAGAGTAGACCTCCATGCATTGTACCTTATTCAGGGGGAAAACATTTAGTTTCTTAGCTTTAAGTATGATGTTAGCTTTATTTTTAAAAAGACTACTGAAGAATAGTCCATTGAAAGGTTGCTATAATTACTACTCTAGTTCTTTATTAGTGGATTTTTATTGCTTTTAATATTTTGTATAATAATGCTCCTATGAATATTCTTAAAAATATGTCACTTTTCACATATTCATGAATGTATGGGTAGAATAAATTCTTATGATGTTGCCCTCTTTTCTGTCCTACCTAGTCTTACTCTCTAGAAGATATTGCATGATTTTTTGGCCTTAAATACCATACAGTGAGAACTCCCAAATATATATATTTCCATCCTGACACCTGCCTGAAGCCAGATCTATGTATTCATTTGCCCACTGACTATCTGTTTGGATGTCTACATTTTGTTTTTCCAAGTAAACAAGTCTAAAACTGAACTCATAAAATGCTGAATCCATTCCTGAAATCTGTTTCTTTTTTGAAGAAAAAGTCTATTATAGTAAATGGCATTGCAGCTTTCCAGTGTCTCAAGCCAAAAATGTTGTATTCATCCTTGTTGCCTCTCTTTCTCTCACTCACACCCCAAACTAGCCGCCAATCCTGTCTGTGATCAATTCTTCCCATTCTGTGGCTACCACTGTGGTCCAGACTACCATCCTGTCTTCCCTGACTTATTGCAGTGGCCTCTGATCTTGTCTCTCTCATTCTGCATTGCTCCCCTACCATCTCTTCTCTATACAAGAGGTCACATTGATTGTCTAAAAACCTTACATTTTGTCCTGCTCTGCTCAGAATGTCCCCATGACTTCACGCATCTCTTAGAGCAAAATCAAGGTCCTTATTCTGGCCTGGAGGCCTGCGATAATCTGATTTTTGACTTTTGCAGGCTTTGGATCCTGCTTCCTCTCTGACTTATCTCATTTTGCTGGCCTTGTTTCCGTTTCTTAAACTGTCAAATGCTCTCTGACCTCAGAGCACATAGTGTCCCCGTACCTGGAACACTCTTTCCCAAGGTACCCACATAGCTTACCCATCATTCCCTTCACTTTTCACTTGAACCAGAGAGGCTTTCCCAGAATATCTTTATCCACCTTGGCACTCTCCATTCCTTCTAACGTGATTTGTTTTCCTGCTTGTTCCTTATCATCACTTAAAATATTGGATATTCACTAGTTTGTGGATTGTATCTCTAGCAGCTCCAACAATACACAGTAAATATTTCTGGAATGAGTTAATGACTTTTGGGTCAAATGGAATATGCATTTAAAATTTGGTGAATTTTGGAAAATTTCTCTATAAAGAGCTTGTACTACTAGTATATGAAATTTATGCTCCCACTGATAATTTTGAGCCAGTTTCTTTTCATATACAGGTTGTGAAGAGTTTGTCTCAACTCTTGCTTTAGTACTCCTCCAGAGGCAGACATGATGGATTCAACCTCCACACATTTATCAGGCCTCTAAGACAAATTTCAGAAACATCCCATGTAGTTCTGTTTTTTTTTTTTTTAAACAGTAGAACAGCTTAAATAACTTGGCTCTCAAGGTTTGTGTGTTCATGACATTTTATAGATTAGAAGACCCTGAAAAAGTGCTCATAGCTTGTGTCTTATTGACACTGGATATCAGTAGAGCTAACCTTATCTTTCCACTGAACTTTCTCTTGGATTATAATTCAGAAAGCAGAGGAAAATCATCTTCCTGGTGACTTTTTTGCTCTTAAAGAATAGTAGTTCTGTTCTTTCCTCAACAAAGATCATCTTCTAGGCTCCCTGAACTACATAGGATGGTAGCTTAGCTGGTAAAGAATCCACCTGCAATGCAGGAGACCCCTGGGTCAGGAAGATCCTCTGGAGATGGGATAGGCTACCCACTCCAGTATTCTTGGGCTTCCCTGGTGGCTCAGATGGTAAAGAATCTGCCTGCAACGTGGGAGACCTGAGTTTGATCCCTGGGTTGGGAAGATCCCCTGGAGGAGGGCATGGCAACCCACTCCAGTATTCTTACTGGAGAATTCCCATGGAGAGAAGAGCCTGGAGGGGTACAGTCCATGGGCTCACAAAGAATCAGACATAAGTGGGCAACTAAGCACAGCACAGGGAGTGGGGATGACAGATGTGAAGATGATACCATTCCAAGAATTAGACCAGAGAGTAGGGACCTAATTGCTTGCTGTTATATTCCTATATAACAAAACTCATTGGAAAAGACTCTGATGCTGGGAAAGATTGACGGGAGGAGGGGAAGAGGGTGCAGAGGATGAAATGGTTGGATGGCATCACTGACTCAATAGACACAAGTTTGAGCAAACTCAGGGAGACAATGAAGGACAGGGAAGCCTGGCATGTGGCAGTCCCTGAGGTCACAAAGAATCGGACACAACTTAGCGGCTGAACAAACATTCCTACTGCTAACCCTTAATGGGTGCTAACTAAATAGTTCTGGAGTATTGATTTAACACCTCTGTTATTGACATGACTGCTATAATAACAGTCCTGAATATCAGTTTTACACTTTGTAATCCATAGAGTGGCTTTATATGATTCCCAAATAGCACCCTGTTTTTGAAAAGAGTCCCAAGAGGGTGAGTCAGGAAAGATAGAGGCAAAACCTGGCAGTGGACATGTTTCCCAAAGTATGTAACTTCAGTATTAATATGTTATGCAGGTCTCTAAGCAGCAGGGGATTTTGAAAGCCTCTTCAGGGACTCTTGTGAATATGCTTTGTGAATGCTTAAGGGGGAATACAGTGTGTGGTGTTTGCCTGCTGCTTACTTGAACCTGTCTTTTATTTCCTAAAGTACACCCTGGGTTTGGGGTTTCAGGGAACAGGTTTTCAGGAAGACTGGCCTAGGGCCTTTTCTTCAAGGTAAGCACTTGAAGACAGATAATCCCTTATTCTAGGCCTGATTCTTTACTGGAGTTTCAGTTCAGAGCTTTCATCTAAAGAAAGAATATTGACATTTTGCTTTGATTTTCAGGACAGAGTGCAAAGGACCATCCCTAGAAGGTCCATGATTTATTTAAGATACTTGGAGCAGTGAAACTTCTCTAGAAGGTATAAGTTACTCAGTTCTGTGGGTTGTTTGATCTTCTCATTAGCTGTCCTTCTTAATTCATTTTTCACTGGTTGGCACAGCCAGCCAAGATACGTGTTTGGCAGAAGCTGTTCAGGTGAGATCAGCAGAAATAAAGGCAGGAGCTGGAAGCAGCTCATGAAACCCTGGGCTCTTCACTTGACATTCATTTTCCTCTTACCCAAGGTACTGTTCCAGGTACTGACACCAGAAGAATAAAAGTTAACTCAAATGTGGAGCTGCCACTGAGAAGAAAAAAGACTAGGAGAACCATGCCAACAAGAGATAGAAATGTTCTGAGGGTAAGGGCTGATTTCTAGCCAGAGGAGTCAGGGTTTGCTTCAAGGAGAAGGGGGGCACTGACTTACAATGCCCAGTTGGGAGGAGTTCACATTGATTGAAATTAGTAGGAGCAACTTGACTATCACATTTTATTTTTTAATTTTACTGAAGTATAATTGATTTACAATGTGTTCATTTCTTCTGCATAGCAAAGTGACTCTCATATATATATATATATATATATATGTTCTTTTTCATATTTTTTCTATTATGATTTGTCACGGAATATTGAATATGGGCTTCCCAGGTGGTTCTATGGTAAAGAATCCACCTGCAATGCAGGAGACACACGTTCGATCCCTGGCTCACGAAGAGCACCTGGAGAAGGGCAGGGCAGCCTCACTTTACTTCCTTGGGTCTCAGTTTTCTCAGTCCAACTGTGGGACTACCCATCTGTATATATCCTCCTTATTATAAAGAGATATTTGGGGATGAATGTGAATACTGACCTGGCTTTCATCTCAAAGGTGTGATAAGAATCAAATGGGCAGATGGATACGTAAGTGCTTTTATCACTGTAGAGTGGTTTCTCAGACTTGGCACTTTTGTCATTGGGACCACGTATTTCTTTCTTGGAAGCCATCCTATGTCTTGTAGGTTATTCAGCAGCATCCTTAGCCTCTGCTTATTAGATGCTATGAGTCCCCTCTTCCCTACTGAGACAACTAAAAATATTTCCAAATGTTGCCAGATGTCCCCCCCAGGGGGCAACCCTGATCAGAGCCACTGGTGTAGAGTCATATATTGACTTCAAACATTGTTGATTATACAACTATTCTGAGAGGAAGCAAATGAAAAGTCACATAAGTGGAATTCCAGAGAGTGCCAGAGATGACTCCAGTGAGGAACAGAAGATAATATGAGAGTGAAGATAGTGCCAAGCACAGCATCATTTCTGGGCAGTCGTATTTCCTGTGGGAACAATCTGTACCCTTAAGAAAGATGGGGAGATCAGTCTTGTGGAGGAAACTTTCTACCATGGCATAGCACACTAGGGGCTTGGAGTTCTTGCCAACTTCTGGTTATGGATGGTGATGGGAGGGGGCCTTGAAAAAACACGAAGGACGCAGCTCATTCTACAAGGTCAGAGACATGCAGAATGTCACGGATATTAGAAAGCATTTCGTCAAATCTCTCCTTCAATTGCTACACTGTTCTGTGGAGTATTCTTAATTCTACCAGATATTTGACCTTGAGCAACTTATTAATTGTCTCTGAGCATTTGTTTCCTCTTTTCCTCTTTGATTCCAGAAGAATATTGGTTTTGTCCAGGTACATAATATCACAACATAATAGTTGTGAGTGAGATTAATCATTGTTTTACTGTACTTCATATGCATATTAGGCATGTTGTTCAGTTGCTCAGTTGTGTCCGACTCTTTGCGACCCCATGGATTGCAGCATGCCAGGCTTCCCTGTCCTTCACCATCTCCAGGAGCTTGCTCAAATTCCTGTCCATTGAGTAGGTGATGCCATCCAACCATCTTGACTTCTGTCATCCCCTTCTCCTCCTGGCCTCAGTCTTTCCCAGCATCAGGGTCTTTTCTAATAAGTCGGCTCTTCACATGAGGTGGCCAAAGTATTGGAGCTTCAGCTTCAGCATCAATTCTTCCAATGAATATTTAGGACTGGTTTTCTTTAGGATTGACTGGTTTGGATCTCCTTGCAGTCCAAGGGACTCTCAAGAGTCTTCTCCAACACCACAGTTCAAAACCATCAATTCTTTGGCACTTAGCCTTCTTCATGGTCCAGCTCTCACATCCATACATGAGTGTTGGAAAAAAGAGCTTTGACTATATGGACCTTTGTTGGCAAAGTAGTGTCTCTGTGTTTTGCTTTTTTTATAGGCATAGAGTGACCTATATAGCAATATCTGTTGTTATTGTTATTGCCCCATTTTGTCAATGAGAAAATTGAGGATGGAGAGAGGCTTAACTCTGTCTGTCTCCAGAGCTCACACTCTTGCCTATGAGTCCAAATAACACCGCTTCACGACAAGGGCCTTAACATATAACACAAAATCCTGTATCACTGTTGGTCAGTCATCCCACTCTGTCAATTGCTAGACTGTGAGTGACTTGACCAACCCCTATACCTGCTTCCAGACTGCAAGCTCTCCAATATATGCATTGCACTATTCTGGAGGCACTATGCTTTAATCTTATGAAATAAAGAGCTAATGGTAGAATATCAGACATCAGGGCCCCAACAGGGCAGCAAGAGGGCATGTAAAGAGCCTGAATAAATGAGAAATGTTGGTCTTTTCAGGCAGCAAGTGACCAAAATATATTTGTAGATTTGTAAACTAGGATTAAATAGAAACTGAGAAATCATTTTTCCAGGGCCTTGGATTTTGAAATAAGAAAACACAGAAAGATTAAGTACTTATTTATGCTCACATGATGTGTTGGTAGCAAAACAGGGTTGAGACTGGGCTCTGGATCCCAGTCCTATTTCCTGCCCTTATCAGTGGAATGCTGTGCAGGGCAATGGATCAGAATACAGCCTTTGGGAACACGTGCCTTTGGCTGCAAACTGAGATCAGAGCAAAGATACTTAACTTCTGTGACTTTGCTTTTACTTATCTGCAAATGGGAATCACCATAGATCATACCTCAAAAGGTTGGTGAGGATTAAGTGAGACAAAGTACAAAAAACACTTCACACAAAGTCATGTGGTAAGAACTCAACAGGTGTTAGTTATTATTTTTAAAGATTTTGAGAGATTTCTAGCTACACGTTTTTATGATTTTTTCTAGAATGCAATATATATTCACTTTTGAAATCTACATGTGATACAATTTTTAGTTTTTTTTTTCTGTGTTTAGTTCTTGGACTTTTGGCAAAGTCATATAGTCATGTAACTACCACCACAATCAAGACACAAAACAGCTCCATTACTCCAAGAAATTCCTGACTTCTCCATTTCTATTCAACCTCTGCACCTACTCCTAGACTTGGCAAACATGAATCTGTTTTCTGTTCCTACAATCGTGTCTTCTTCAGAATGTCATTTAATTGGAACCCCATATTATGTACGCTTTGAAACTGCCTCCTTTCTTTTGCATAATTCATGAGATTCATCCATGTTGTGGTATACCTATATCATTGATTATTTTCTGTTTATTGTTGCATAGTATTCCTTTGTGCAGATATGCCATATTCATCTATTCACCAGCTGAACGGGGGCTTCCCTCATAGCTCAGTCAGTAAAGAATCTGCCTGAAATGCAGGAGACCTGGTTTTGATTCCTGAGTTGGGGAGATCCCTTGGAGAAGGAAATGGCAACCCACTCCATTATTTTTGCCTGAAGACTCCCATGGAGAGAGGAGCCTGGCAGGCTACAGTCCGTGGGGTTGTAAGAGTTGGACATGACTTGGCGACTAAACCACCAAGCCACCACCATCACCACTTGAAGGACATTTCTATTGTTTACAGTGTGTGTGGAGCAATTATAAATAAAGATGTTATAAACACTTGTGTATTAATACAGGTTTTAGATAAATATAACTTGTCATTTGTTTTGGGTAAGTAGCTAGGGAGTGTGATCACTGGGTCCTGTGATAAATGTAGGAGAGGGAAATGGCAAACCACTCCAGTATTCTTGCCTGGGAAATCCCATGGACACAGGAGCCTGAAGGGCTACAGTCGATTGAGTTGCACAAAAGTCAGACATGAGTTAGCAACTAAACAACAACAATTTGTTTCCTTAGTAACAAAGTTTGAGAATTTTCTATTTTGAACACAAATCTTTTGTCAGATATGTGTTTTGCTAGTATTTTCTCTCAATTGTGGTTTATCTTTTCATTCTTTGAACTGTGTCTCTTGTAAAGTAGAAGTTTTGAATTTTGATGCTGCTCAACTCATCAGTTTTTCTTGCTTTAGGTGTTGTGTATAAGAAATCTTAGCTTTATCTGAAATTACATAGGTTTTCTCATATGTTTTCTTTTAGCAGTTTTATAGTGTGAAGTTTAACATTTAGGTTCTATAATAAATGAGTAAATTTTTATATGAGATGGGAAGTATGGATTGAGGGTTTTTTTTTTGCATATGGATGTATATTAATTTCATATGGCTAGTTACTTACAAAAGGCAAAATGATAGGATACTGAAAGAGGAACTCCCCAGGTCAGTAGGTGCCCAATATGCTACTGGAGATCAGTGGAGAAATAACTCCAGAAAGAATGAAGGGATGGAGCCAAAGCAAAAAGAATACCCAGCTGTGGATGTGACTGGTGATAGAAGCAAGGTCTGATGCTGTAAGGAGCAATATTGCATAGAAACCTGGAATGTCAGGTCCATGAATCAAGGAAAATTGGA
Source organism: Bos taurus (assembly GCF_002263795.3). Lineage (NCBI taxonomy): Eukaryota > Metazoa > Chordata > Mammalia > Artiodactyla > Bovidae > Bos > Bos taurus. The sequence goes on from NC_037334.1 coordinate 63,398,005, forward strand.
AGTGGTCAAACAAGAGATGGCAAGAGTGAATGTCGACATTCTAGGAATCAGTGAACTGAAATGGACTGGAATGGGTGAATTTAACTCAGATGACCATTATATCTACTACTGTGGGCAGGAATCCCTCAGAAGAAATGGAGTAGCCATCATGGTCAACAAAAGAGTCCGAAATGCAGTACTTGGATGCAATATCAAAAACGACAGAATGATCTCTGTTCGTTTCCAAGGCAAAGCATTCAATATCACAGTAATCCAAGTCTATGCCCCAACCAGTAACACTGAAGAAGCTGAAGTTGAATGATTCTATGAAGACCTACAAGACCTTTTAGAACTAACACCCAAAAAAGATGTCCTTTTCATTATAGAGGACTGGAATGCAAAAGTAGGAGGTCAAGAAACACCTGGAGTAACAGGAAAATTTGGCCTTGGAATACGGAATGAAGCAGGGCAAAGGCTAATAGAGTTTTGCCAAGAAAATACACTGGTCATAGCAAACACCCTCTTCCAACAACACAAGAGAAGACTCTACACATGGACATCACCAGATGGTCAACACCGAAATCAGATTGATTATATTCTTTGCAGCCAAAGATGGAGAAGCTCTATACAGTCAGCAAAAACAAGACCAGGAGCTGACTGTGGCTCAGATCGTGAACAGTTTATTGCCAAATTGAGACTTAAATTGAAGAAAGTAGGGAAAACCACTAGACCATACAGGTATGACCTAAATCAAATCCCTTATGATTATACAGTAGAAATGAGAAATAGATTTAAGGGCCTAGATCTGATAGATAGAGTGCCTGATGAACTATGGAATGAGGTTCGTGACATTGTACAGGAGACAGGGATCAAGACCATCCCCATGGAAAAGAATTGCAAAAAAGCAAAATGGCTGTCTGGGGAGGCCTTACAAATAGCTGTGAAAAGAAGAGAAGCGAAAAGCAAAGGAGAAAAGGAAAGATATAAGCATCTGAATGCAGAGTTCCAAAGAATAGCAAGAAGAGATAAGAAAGCCTTCTTTAGCGATCAATGCAAAGAAATAGAGGAAAACAACAGAATGGGAAAGACTAGAGATCTCTTCAAGAAAATTAGAGATCCCAAGGGAACATTTCGTGCAAAGATGGGCTCGATAAAAGACAGAAATGGTATGGACCTAAAAGAAGCAGAAGATATTAAGAAGAGATGGCAAGAATACACAGAAGAACTGTACAAAAAAGATGTTCACAACCCAGATAATCACGATGATGTAATCACTGACCTAGAGCCAGGCATCCTGGAATGTGATGTCAAGTGGGCCTTAGAAAGCATCACTACAAACAAAGCTAGTGGAGGTGATGCAATTCCAGTTGAGCTATTTCAAATCCTGAAAGATGATGCTGTGAAAGTGCTGCACTCAATATGCCAGCAAATTTGGAAAACTCAGCAGTGGCCACAGGACTGGAAAAGGTCAGTTTTCATTCCAATCCCAAAGAAAGGCAATGCCAAAGAATGCTCGAACTACCGCACAATTGCACTCATCTCACATGCTAGTAAAGTAATGCTCAAAATTCTCTAAGCCAGGCTTCAGCAATATATGAATCGTGAACTTCCAGATGTTCAAGCTGGTTTTAGAAAAGGCAGAGGAACCAGAGATCAAATTGCCACAGCCGCTGGATCATGGAAAAAGCAAGAGTTCCAGAAAAACATCTATTTCTGCTTTAATGACTATGCCAAAGCCTTTGACTGTGTGCATCACAATAAACTGTGGCAAATTCTGAAAGAGATGGAATACCAGACCACCTGACCTGCCTCTTGAGAAATTTGTATGCAGGTCAGGCAGCAACAGTTAGAACTGGACATGGAACAACAGACTGGTTCCAAATAGGAAAAGGAGAACGTCAAGGCTGTATATTGTCACCCTGCTTATTTAACTTATATGCAGAGTACATTATGAGAAATGCTGGACTGGAAGAAACACAAGCTGGAATCAAGATCGCCGGGAGAAATATCAATAACTTCAGATATGCAGATGACACCACCCTTATGGCAGAAAGTGAAGAGGAACTCAAAAGCCTCTTGATGAAAGTGAAAGAGGAGAGTGGAAAAGTTGGCTTAAAGCTCAACATTCAGAAAATGAAGGTGATGGCATCCGGTCCCATCACTTCATGGGAAATAGATGGGGAAACAGTGGAAACAGTGTCAGACTTTATTTTTTGGGGCTCCAAAATCACTGCAGATGGTGACTGCAGCCATGAAATTAAAAGACACTTACTCCTTGGAAGGAAAGTTATGACCAACTAGATAGCATATTCAAAAGCAGAGACATTACTTTGCCAACAAAGGTTCATCTAGTCAAGGCTATGGTGTTTCCAGTGGTCATGTATGGATGGCTTGATGGCATCATTGACTCGATGGACATGAGTCTGGGTGAACTCCAGGAGTTGGTGATGGACAGGGAGGCCTGGCGTGCTGTGATTCATGGGGTCACAAAGAGTCAGACCTCTGAGTGACTGAACTGAACTGAGTTACTTTTAAACAGTGGCTGCTGCTGCTGGGGCTGATGTATCATACATTATTAATCTAAGAATATTGATAACATTAACACAGTTGTGATTATAATTATGATTATCCATCTGTCCATCCATAGTTCTTCCTTCAATAAATGAGTATCTACTATGTAATAGTCACTGTCTTGGGCAAACATCAACATTATTGACCATGCGGTCAAATAACACAGGCTCCTTAAGAAGGGCAGTTATGGAGGTGCACAAATTAATAATGATAATGCCAAATGCCATGGTTATTTGTCAATCTGATGAGGAGTTAATTTCTTGGGTCTGAGAAGGGAAGAAACTTGAAACCTGACAAAGTCAATTCTCTTAATTTCATATCTCACTTCAGACCCTGGGGACAAAATAATCAGGTTTTAATTGAGCCAGGAACTTAGGAACTTAGAAAATGTCTTATAAGCGATTTTGCTAGTAGATTGAGTACCCAGAAGCAGAGAGGGTTCTAGGAAGAAATTGCTTGCCATCTCACCTTATCTCCTTTCTTAGTAATGCATTATCTTGTCTCTTTGTTTGAACATGTATAAATAAAACTTTCCTATGGATAATTTAGAAAACCTAACTGAAATCTTCAGGTCTGTATCACATCAATTTCTCTCCAAGTATGGAGAAGGCAATGGCACCCCACTCCAGTACTCTCCTGGAAAATCCCATGGATGGAGGAGCCTGGTGGGCTGCAGTCCATGGGGTCGCTAAGAGTTGGATACGACTGAGCGACTTCACTTTCACTTTTCACTTTCATGCATTGGAGAAGGAAATGGCAACCCACTCCAGTGTTCTTGCCTGGAGAATCCCAGGGATGGGGGAGCCTGGTGGGCTGCTGTCTATGGAGTCGCACAGAGTTGGACATGACTGAAGTGACTTAGCAGCATGGAATAGTAGGAAGAACATGGGAAGGAATCCATGGTCCATCTCTCAGTGAACAAAACACATGGTACATGACTTTATTTCTCTTTAGCACAGTTCTCTTATCTCCAAAAATAAAATATAGTACTAACTTTTTTGGATTTACTACCTCATGGGAGTATCTTCACTGGACAGTGATGAAATTAAGACTATGACTCTTTCTACACTATTCAGTTCAGTTCAGTCGCTCAGTCATGTCCAACTCTTTGCGACCCCATGAACTGCAGCACACCAGGCCTCCCTGTCCATCACCAACTCCCAGAGTCCACCCACCCACATCCATCGAGTCGGTGATGCCATCCAACCATCTAATCCTCTGTCGTCCCCTTCTCCTCCTGCCCTCAATCTTTCCCAGCATCAGGGTCTTTTCAAATGAGTCAGCTGTTCACATCAGGTGGCCAAAGTATTGGAGTTTCAGCTTCAACATAAGTCCTTCCAATGAACACCCAGGATTGATCTCCTTTAGGATGGACTGGATGGATCTCCTTGCAGTCCACGGGACTCTCAAGAGTCTTCTCCAACACCATAGTCCAAAAGCATCAATTCTTCGGTGCTCAGCTTTCTTTATAGTCCAACTCTCACATCCATACATGACCACTGGAAAAACCATAATCTTGATTAGATGGATCTTTGTTAACAAAGTAATGTCTCTGCTTTTTAATATGCTGTCTAGGTTGGTCATAACTTTCCTTCCATGGAGTAAGCGTCTTTCAATTTCATGGCTGCAATCACCATCTGCAGTGATTTTGGAGCCCGGAAAAATAAAATCAACCACTGTTTCCCCATCTATTTGCCATGGTGGCCACTAATTTATACAACAGCACCGCATGTTCAGTGAATAATTTGTATATGCCGGGCCCTTGACTAGGCTTTGGAGCTATAGTGGTGAGTTCAAAACAAATATAATCCTTGCCCATATAGAGCCTGTGATTCAATGGGGAAGAATGCGACTAAAGGAGATAATCAAACATAAATGTATGATTTTAATACAAACTGTATTAAATCCTAAGAAGCTATATAATTGTCTGTGCTGGAATGAGTCCCTAGATCAATTCACATATCCCCTGTAAATTTCATGGTTGTCCTTTCTCTAAATAATTCAGTGTCCCCTAGAAAAGAGTTGTTTTTCAACTAAGAATAAAGAATGTTCTCATCCATTCCCCAAAGGGTCAGAAAATATACCAAAGTCATCTAAGTGAACAGTCTTGGGTATAACATGAAAAATCAAATTTATTGTATTACCAAACTCATTAATTTAATATTTTAGAATTATGTATAATTTGTTTTCATCTCTGTATAAAGAATGAAAGAGTAGAAGTTAATCTGTACTAAAAATTGCACTTTCCATCTTTCTCAGGCACAGTGGAGTCTTCTTGTAACTCAGAGTCATCATCATGACCTTTTGCTCTGTAGGACTCATTGAGTCCAGACTACATGTCTCTACTGTGAATCGACCCTGGCTATACTTTTTTGAGTTACATAAAAGTAAATCTACTTTTGTAATGTTGCTATTTTTTCTACTGTTTTCAGCTGTCACACTTCCTGTTCTCAATGTGTTTTGTTCTTGGGGACCTTTTCATTTCCATTTCTAATCTGCTATGGTTTGGGAACCAATATAACCACATTCATTAGAATCATTTGAGAAAAGAGAACAGTTTCAGAAAGGTTAGAAACCCTCTTCCTTTAACAGAGTGTATCAGATTTATGCATGAAAGATGTATGTTTGTACGTCAGTTTGGGGTAGTCATAGTATTAACAGTTGCAGTCATCACAGAAGTATCTTTAAATAAATGAGGTGATTGATAATAAACCAGAGGAAATGGCAGCCAGTTCAAATCTATCACATTTACATGGTACTTTTCACCTTTTAAAGTGCTATTTTACCTTCCTGCTTACTTCATCTTCACTAAATCAGAATAGGAAGAGATGAGATGAATATTATAAGGCAACTCAAGCTCAGAGATGTGAAGTGATTTATCTCAAGTCATTAGGTGAACTGTTGACATAATTATGCCTAAGCCTTAGGTTACTGGACTCTCAGCCTGAAGATTTTAGAAGGGCAGAAAAAATAAATAAATAAAGAGAATAGAGCTCACAGCAGACGTTTTACATTAACCCATTTTACTGGAGACAATCTCAGTTGTTTGGAGGGAAAAAACCCAACTTCATTTTGGGCAGCTGTGAGTTTCTAGACATGCTTGAATCACCCATAAATGCACAGTGCTGACTTTCTTGGCCTCTTGGGTATTTTAAAGTCCTATTTTTTCAGCCATAGTAAATTCATCATTGACTGCAATAAGTTGGTGAAATGTCAAGGAGAGGATGGAGAGTGTGTATGAAAATGAAAGCTTCAAAATTAGGTCTCATGTCTGATAAAGGGCCTTCCCTGGTGCATCAGATGGTAAAGAATCTGCCTGCAATTCAGGAGGCCTGTGTTCAATCTCTGGAATGGGAAGATCCCCTGGAGAAGTGAATGGCTACCCAATCCAATCTTCTTGCCTGGATAATTCCATGGACAGAGGAGCCCCGGTGGGTGGAATATGTCATGATTTGGGCATTCATTTTTTCTTCTCATTTATTTTTAAATTGCTCAACAAATACTTGGTGACAAGTACTACTCTATGCCCTGAGTATGTAAAGATCAACAAAACATGGCAGCACCCTCAAGTTGCTTATGTGCTATCAACACTTGTGATGGAAACATTCTAAAATGAGGTCATGGGCATTGTTCTACAACTCTGTAATATATGAATATTAATTAAATTGTTCACTAAGAATAGGTTAATTTTATGGCATGTAAACTATACTCTCAAAAAAGCTGTTTGAAGAGAGGCAAATTAAAGTAAGCATAATCAGTGCCATAGTAGGGATAAAGTGCCAAGGTACTATGGGAACTCTTAAAAGACACCAAATTCAAAGAAACAGGATGAAATTCTAGAAAAAGTGATATCTAAGCAGAAACCTGAAGAAGGAGTTAAGGAAGATTGGACTGAGTGACAGAAACAATGTGAACAAATGGCTAAAGGGAATTGAGAGTGTGCATGGTCTATATTCTGTAAGATGTAGAGTGGTTTAGCTTCTAGAGCTCAGCTCATGAGGGGAAGTGACCAGAAGTGACAGGGTGGCAGGGAGAGATAAGCAGGAATTAAGCACCATGGCTTTCTATATCATAAAGAGGAATTGGAATTTATTCTAAAGGCAATATGGTGTCATTAAAAGTTTCAAGGCATAGGGATGTCTTTGAATAAGTTTGTGCTTTGGAAGATCTCTCTTGCTGTAGAGAGGACACTTGTTTAAGGAAGAAAACATCTAGAGGTAAGGAGACCAGCAATGCAGCTGATTCTATAAACTTGGTGAGTGGATCTGAACTAAGTAGATGAATTTAGAAATAAGGTAGAATCAGAAGGACTTCATGATAAATTAAATGTAGGAAGTAAGGATGTTGGTGAAGATGTAAACAAAGATTCTAGTTTGTCTTTGGTTGACTATATAGCTCACAGTACTATTCATGAGAAGAGTGAATGCTGGGTGTAGATGAAACTTGGAAAAAGGAAATTGTAGTAAATTGGCATTTTGTTGTTCATTTAAAAATTGGGGAGTTTTTAGGATATTTAAAGGATATATCAGTTCAGTTCAGTCACTCAGTCATGTCCGACTCTTTGTGACCCCATGAACTGCAGCACGCCAGGCCTTCCTGTCCATCACCAACTCCCAGAGTCCACCCATACACATGTCCATTGAGTCGGTGATGCCATACAACCATCTCATCCTCTGTTGTTCCCTTCTCCTCCTACCCTCAATCTTTCCCAGGATCAGGGTCTTTTCTTTTTTTAAATTTTTTTAGAGGGTATTATACATGTTTTAATGCCATTCTCCTAAATCATACCCCCCTCCCTCTCCCACAGAGTCCAAAAGACTGTTCTATACATCTGTGTCTCTTTTGCTGTCTTGCATACAGGGTTGTCATTACCATCTTTCTAAATTCCATGTATATGCGTTAGTATACTGTATTGGTGTTTTTCTTTCTGGCTTACTTCACTCTGTATAATAGGCTCCAGTTTCATCTACCTCATTAGAACTGATTCAAATGTATTCTTTTTAATGGCTGAGTAATACTCCATTGTGTATATGTACCACAGCTTTCTTATCCATTCATCTGCTGATGGACATCTAGGTTGCTTCCATGTCCTGGCTATTATAAACAGTGCTGCAATGAACATTGGGGTACACGTGTCTCTTTCAATTCTGGTTTCCTTGGTGTGTATGCCCAGCAGTGGGATTGCTGGGTCATATGGCAGTTCTATTTCCAGTTTTTTAAGGAATCTCCACACTATTCTCCATAGTGGCTGTACTCGTTTGCATTCCCACCAACAGTGAAAGAGGCTTCCCTTTTCTCCACACCCTCTCCAGCATATATTACTTGTTAGACTTTTGGATCACAGCCATTCTGACTGGCGTGAAATGGTGCCTCATTGTGGTTTTGATTTGCATTTCTCTGATAATGAGTGATGTTGAGCATCTTTTCATGTGTTTGTTAGTCATCTGTATGTCTTCTTTGGAGAAATGTCCATTTAGTTCTTTGGCCCATTTTCTGATTGGGTCATTTATTTTTCTGGAGTTGAGCTGCAGGAGTTGCTTGTATATTTTTGAGATTAGTTGTTTGTCAGTTGCTTCATTTGCTATTATTTTCTCCCATTCTGAAGGCTGTCTTTTCACCTGGCTTATAGTTTCTTTTGCTGTGCAGAAGCTTTTAATTTTATTTAGATCCCATTTGTTTGTTTTTGCTTTTATTTCCAATATTCTGGGAGGTGCATCATAGAGGATCCTGCTATGATGCATGTCGGAGAGTGTTTTACCCATGTTCTCCTCTAAGATTTTTATAGTTTCTGGTCTTATGTTGAGATCTTTAATCCATTTTGAGTTTATTTTTGTGTATGGTGTTAGAAAGTGCTCTAGTTTCATTCTTTTACAAGTGGCTGACCAGTTTTCCCAGCACCACTTGTTAAAGAGATTGTCTTTAATCCATTGCATATTCTTGCCTCCTTTGTCAAAGATAAGGTGTCCATATGTGCGTGGATTTATCTCTGGGCTTTCTATTTTGTTCCGTTGATCTATATTTCTGTCTTTGTGCCAGTACCATACTGTCTTGACGACTGTGGCTTTATAGTAGAGCCTGAAGTCAGTCAGGTTGATTCCTCCAGTTCCATTCTTCTTTCTCAAGATTGCTTTAGCTATTCGAGGTGTTTTGTATTTCCATACAAATTGTGAAATTATTTGTTCTAGCTCCGTGAAAAATACCATTGGTAGCTTGATAGGGATTGCATTGAATCTATAGATTGCTTTGGGTAGTATACTCATTTTCACTATATTGATTCTTCCGATCCATGAACATGGTATATTTCATTAGTGTCCTCTTTGATTTCTTTCATCAGTGTTTTATAGTTTTCTATATATAGGTCTTTAGTTTCTTTAGGTAGATATATTCCTAAGTATTTTATTCTTTCCGTTGCAATGGTGAATGGAATTGTTTCCCTAATTTCTCTTTCAATTTTCTCATTATTAGTGTATAGGAATGCAAGGGATTTCTGTGTGTTGATTTTATATCCTGCAACTTTACTATAGTCATTGATTAGCTCTAGTAATTTTTTGGTGGAGTCTTTAGGGTTTTCTATGTAGAGGATCATGTCATCTGCAAACAGTGAGAGTTTTACTTCTTCTTTTCCAATTTGGATTCCTTTTATTTCTTTTTCTGCTCTGATTGCTGTGGCCAAAACTTCCAAAATTATGTTGAATAGTAGTGGTGAAAGTGGGCACCCTTGTCTCGTTCCTGACTTTAGGGGAAATGCTTTCAGTTTTTCACCTTTGAGGATAATGTTTGCTGTGGGTTTGTCATATATAGCTTTTATCATGTTGAGGTATGTTCCTTCTATTCCTGCTTTCTGGAGAGTTTTTATCATAAATGGATGTTGAATTTTATCAAAGGCTTTCTCTGTATCTATTGAGATAATCATATGGCTTTTATTTTTCAATTTGTTAATGTGGTGTATTACAAAGATCTTTTCAAACGAGTCAGCTGTTCACGTCAGGTGGCCAAAGTATCGGAGTTTCAGCTTTAGCATCAGTCCTTCCAATGAACACTCAGGACTGATCTCCTTTAGGATGGACTGGTTGGATCTCCTTGCAGTCCAAGGGACTCTCAAGAGTCTTGTCCAACATCACAGTTCAAAAGCATCAATTCTTTGGCGCTCAGCTTTCTTTATAGTCCAACTCTTACATACATAAATGACCACTGGAAAAACCATAATCTTGATTAGATGGACCTTTGTTGGCAAAGTAATGTCTCTGCTTTTTAATATGCTCTCTAGATTGGTCATAACTTTTCCTCCAAGGAGTAAGCATCTTTTAATTTTATGGCTGCAGTCACCATCTGCAGTTATTTTGGAGCCCAGAAAAATAAAGTCAGCCACAGTTTCCACATCTATTTGCCATGAAGTCATGGGACCAGATGCCATGATCTTAGTTTTCTGAATGTTGAGCTTTAAGCCAACTTTTTCACTCTCCTCTTTCATTTTCATCAAGAGGCTCTTTTGTTCTTCTTCACTTTCTGCCATAAGGGTGGTGTCATCTGCATATCTGAGGTTATTGATATATGGATAGAGAGAAAGCAAGGGAAAGGAATACATCCAGGTTGGTACAGAGATTTTGGTGGTCAGTAGATTATATGAGATTATTTAAGTCAAATTACTGAATGAAGTTTTCTTAGACAGAAAAGAATGTGTAGCAAGAAGAGATCAAAGATAAAACCATAAAGGACACAAAAATTCACTATGTGGGCGGAGGAGGAGACTTAGAAGTATTTTTAGAAGAAATAGCTTAATGGATAATTGTGAGAAAAATAGGGGATTATAATGTTGGCAATCAAGAAACAATTAGACCAGAAAATAATATGAAGTGCTCAGAAAAGGTTCTCCTAAGGAAAGATGATGCGAAGAGTTGACTCATTGGAAAAGACTCTGATACTGGGAGGGATTGGGGGCAGGAGGAGAAGGGGACGACAGAGGATGAGATGGCTGGATGGCATCACCGACTCGATGGATGTGAGTTTGAGTGAACTCCAGGAGATGGTGATGGACAGGGAGGCCTGGCGTGCTGAGATTCATGGGGTCGCAAAGAGTCGGACACGACTGAGCAACTGAACTGAACTGAACTGAAGGAAAAATGATGTTGAACCTGAATGTAGAAAAGGTGGCAGTCATGCCAAGAACTGGGAGAAGAATGTGCCTAGCTGAAGAGCAGTGAATGCAAAAGTTTACTCTAAGGGTGAGCCCAGTGTGTTTAAGTGATAAAAGAAGACCAGCATGGAACTGCAGTAAATGCCTGCAAGAGTGTTGGGATGTCAGAGAAAGGCACATGGGTCTTTTAGGCTTTAAATGGCCATTCAAGGGATTTTAAATTTTGTGTTATGTGTGAGAAAAAGCTCCAAGATTCTAATGGGAGGAGGGAGATATATGAACTAATTTATGCTGCTATGTGAAGGATAATGTATAGGAGACTGACAGTGGAGAGGTTGAAATTTCCAAGGTAAGAGATGATGATGACTGGGGCCAGCTTGTTAGCAGTGGAGATAGCAAGGAATAGTGGGATTCAGGGTGTATTTTGGACATATAATGGATGAAATTTGTTAATGGGTAGAGCTAGGGGAATGAAGATAGAAGAATAAAGGGTGACTCCAAATTATTGACCTAAGAAATGGATGGACATAATATGTGGGGGGTGCGGAGCAAAATACATGATTCTATTTTAGCCATGTTAAATTCAAGATGTCTACAACTTCTTTTTAAAATTTTATTGAATATAGTTGGTTTATAATATTGTATTTAATTTCTGCTGTATAGCAAAGTGACTCAGTTGTGGGCGTGTGTATGTGTGTATATATAATCTTCATGTTCTTTTCTATTATGGTTTATCACAGGATATTGAATATATTATAGCTCCCTGTACTATCCATCCTATGTATAATAGTTTGCATCTGCTAATTCCAAACTCTCAATCCTTCCTTCCCCTATTGCTCTTCCCACTTGGCAACCACAAGTCTGTTCTCTTTGTGAGTATGTTTCTGTTTTATAAATATGTTTTATAGATTTGTGTCATAGTTTAGATTCTGAATATAAGTGATAGAATATGGCATTTGTCTTTCTCTTTTTAACTTACTTCACTTAGTATGATAATTTCTTGGTCTACCCATGTTGCTGCAGGTGGCATTATTTCATTCTTTTTAATGGTTGAGTAGTATACCCTTGTATATCCATTAATTCCATGTTAATCCATTCATCTATCAATGGGATGTAGGTTGTTTCTGTGTCTTGGCTACTGTGAATAGTGCTGCTATGAACATAGGGTGCATGTATCTTTTTGAGTTACAGTTTTGCCTGGGTACATGCCCAGGAGTGGGATTTATGGATCATGTGGTATCTCTATTTTTAGTTTTCTAAGGAACTTCCATACTATTTTCCATAGTGGCTGTGCCAATTTACATTCCCACTAACAATGTAAGAAGATTTCATATTCCCCACACTGTCTCCAACATTTATTATTTGTCTGCAATGCCTTCATGTGAATGTAGAGTAGGTCGTTAGATATTTAAGTCTGGATTATGAGGGAATAGTCAGGACTGGAATTATAGATTTGGGTGTCTCAGAATATTAGGTAGTATTTATTTATTTATTTATTTATTTTTATTTTTTTAATTTTATTTTATTTTTAAACTTTACATAATTGTATTAGTTTTGCCAAATATCAAAATGAATCCACCACAGGTATATATGTGTTCCCCATAAAGTCACGATACTGGATGAGATCACATAAAGAATGGGAGTATGGAGAGATAGAGATCTTATGACTGAATCTTGGAGTACTGCAGTGTTTAGAAACATGGAAGAGAAAGAATATTGACCAAAGGAGACTCAGAAATAACAGCAAGTGTCTCTGGAAGAAAGCAAGGAGGATGTGGTATCCCAGATGGCCAGGGATGACAGTGTTTCAAATCAGATGAACTATTGTTCCACCCTGGTTGGAAGTAGAGGTACAGGTTAAACAGAAAGTCAGGGAGAAGGGGTTTGGGGTTTTCTCCCCTTAGATCCCTTGTCTTTTCATTCTTCATGAGCCTGTTGAGCTTCATAGCAAAGACTGTTAAGAGTTAGCCACCTATGTGACCTTCACCTTTGAGGAAGGAGAACAGCATATCCCAGGAAAGTCTTGTCTAGAGGTGAACAGAAATAATTCAAAGTAGAAAGTAACATGGCATTAAAGAGCTTCAGGTGAAATTATTGAGGGGTTTTATATTGTCTTTCTGATGAGAAGTAAGGGAAGTCTTCATGGTGGAGGTTATGCTCATGTGCACACATACACTCACACACACACACTCACACAAAAGCAGAGTTTTGTACAGATGGAAATAGGCAGGACAGGTATCTTAACCAGAGGGATAACTGCATAAGCAGGGCCCATGGGAAGAAACTTGTAGCCTGTGTAGAGGACCCCAATCAGTTAATTTTGTTTGGTTCACTGATTGGTTGGTAATTGATTCTGTACTTCACCCATGCCCAGCGCTCACACAAGAGTCACTCCATGCAGTGGTTCTTTGCCACAGATGAAAATGTCGATCAAGCCAGAAACTCAGAAGATTAGCTCTGGGTTTCTAGACTCCTCCACTAGCACTGTTCCCTTTCCAACCTTGAATCCAAGTTAGTTAAAATCCCTGAAACTTCCCTGGTCTCCAAAGAGGAAGGATAGCAATGAGATTGCATTGAAGTCCTAAATCCCCAATGGCCCAGCTTAATCGAATGGACATATTTCATTAAACAAATGCCTGTGCCATCTGCTCTACTCCAATTAGGAATGCATGAGGAACATATTTCTCAATTATGTTGGAGAAGATGTCTGGGCTCAGAGGCCCCAGCCAACAGCCTTTCCTCAGGCAGTGCTCAGTGGGGAGACCTGCCTCCAGCTTGTAGTGGCCCTCATGTTTTTTTCATGTCGTCTCTCAACTCCACCATTCACTTTGCATTAGTGCATTCCCTTTTGGGTTAGAACTGATTGGATCCAACAGTCTAAATGAACATGCTCCATGCTGGTTTAGAATCATTGTATTTATTGCACACTACTAATGTTTATTAAAATCTTCGTTATGGCCAGATGCTGGGCTAAGCATTTTCTGTAGCATTTTATCTAAACCATAAAACTTCTCTATTAAGTAAGAAGGATCCTCATTCTATAGATGAGAAAATGGAAGCTTTAGCAATCTTAAATCATTCAACCAAGATCCCACAGATGGTGAGTGATGGAGCTAGAAATACATGGGCAGCCTGGCACCAGAGCTCATGTTTTGATACAATATGTGTTTCTAGAAGTACTACACACGGTCAGTGTGCAGAGTGTGATGTAGGTGCTATTCTACTTTCTGGGCCTTCACAGCCAGATGCAGAAGAAACAAGGAAATGCATCAGGATGGGTGGAGATAAGTACAAGTTGGGAGTGGAAGAAGTTACTCCCAGGGTTCCAAGGCAAAACACTGGTATAGCATACTCAAGCATTTAAAGTCTAGCTCAGAAATGTAGACTGCAGAGCAACCCACCACATCTGTTTACAGATCTGTGCTCTCAGATATCTTTGTGATTTAACCAGTCAACTGCGCTAATCCATATGCCTGGCTCACCCCTTCTCAGGGCTGCTGAGGATGTTGGAGAAAAATCCACAGCATTGATTTTCTGTTGTTCAGTTGCTCAGTCGTGTCTTATTCTTTGCGACCCCATAAATTACAGCATGCCAGGCTTCCTTGTCCTTCACTATCTCCTGAAGTTTCCTCAAACTCATGTCCACTGAGTTGATGGTACCATCCAACATCTCCTCCTGTCACCCCCTTCTCCTCCTGACCTCATTCCTTCCCAGCACCAGGGTGTTTTCCAGTGAGTCAGCTCTTCACATGAGGTGATTAAAGTATTGGAGCTTCAGCTTCATCATCAGTCCTTCTAATGAATATTCTACTGATTTTCTAGTTCTACAAATTCAGGCACCTATTTCAGTTTCCTGTCTCACTTGCTTACATGCTTCTCCCTGTCCCTAATGCCTCATTGGACAGAAATTTTTTTACCAGTCTTTATCACTATCTCCAAGCCTCCAATCTTACCACCTTGCCTTCACTGCTTATCCATCTCCTTTGCAGAGAAAACAGAGGTCATCAGATGGTGATTCCTCTGGATGCTAGCACTTCTTATTAACTTCTACCCCTAGCTCATTCCCTGACATCTCAGTAGCATAATAACAAAATTAACTGGTATTACTTCTGTAGTACATTTTATAAGCCAGGCACTATTGGATGTCTACATGCATTAGCTCACTCAATCCAAGGAACCACCTTGTGAGAGGGGAGCTATTTTTAATCCTCAATATACAGACAAGAAAAATGAGTCTCAGAAAGGTAGGGAGATGTTCCTCAGGATTACCTTCTTACAGCTTTTGCCTTCTCATCACATGTAGTGTCTCTAAGAAACAGCATCTTCCTAAATGACATCAGTCACCATCTATATGCTCATGGCCAAATCTGTGTTTCTAGTCTAGAATTCTTTTTGAGCTCTTTATTCAGTTTCCCAGTAGATGCCCACTGGCTTCTCAGAATTAAACTTAGCCTCCCATCATCATCCATCAATGGAATTGCTCATTTTACTACATTTCCTGGTGTGTGGGTAATACCTCACTGAGACTGGAGCATCATACTGTTGCTGCTGCTAAGTCACTTCAGTCGTGTCCGACTCTGTGCGACCCCATAGACGGCAGCCCACCAGGCTTCCCTGTCCCTGGGATTCTCCAGGCAAAAACACTGGAGTGGGTTGCCATTTCCTTCTCCAATGCATGCAAGTGAAAAGTAAAAGTGAAGTCACTCAGTCGTGTCCAACTCTTCGTGACCCCATGGACTGCAGCCCACCAGGCTCCTCCGTCCATAGGATTTTCCAGGCAAGAGTACTGGAGTGGGGTGCCATCGCCTTCTCCAGGAGCACCATACAGTGTTCTGCAATTGAGCAGATCAGCATTCTTCCTCTTTGTGAATGGCATCCTCTCCTTGACCTCAGCCCTAGGGAGGAGTAGTGGGGGGTCTGATGAAAGGAGCATCGAGTAATTTTGAATTCCTTCTTTTTGAAGTCCTCCCTTTGTCAGCTGTGTGACCTGTTTTTCATCTCAATCTCCCCAAGCCTGAGTTTCTTTGTCCATATGTGGGAATAACAACTCTACCTGACACATAATAAACCATCAGTTGTGGGGAGGGAAATGAGAAGTTTGAGGCACTGGTAGAAGAGGGGCAGGTGCAGCTGTAGTCACGGTGTAGAGGAGCAGAAGTGGTCATACTGGTGACAGTGTGGTTTTTGTGGTAGGCAGTAATCATCTACTGGTTAGTCAGAATAGAGAACTGTGTGACTTTTCATCCTCCCTCTCCCTTATAACATTTGATCCATCCACATCTGTAGATTTTATTTTATTAATTTATGTCAGTTCTTATAGCCATCATCCTAGTTAGAACACACGGCATGATTTCTTTTAGCCCAAGGGTGACTTGACTTCCTCAGGACCGTGCAGTGAAGATCCAGTGCTGGTTTAGGTCCTCTTATTCCATGTTCTGTCCACTCTACTGGGGACAATAGAGTAGAACAGTTAGACGTCAGGATGACTAGGTACAATTGTGGCTCTCCTCCCCCACTGACTCTATTTTCTGGGGGAAGTTACTTACCCTCTTTTACCTACCAGCAAAGTAGGCAATAATAGTAGTACCACCGCATAGGGTTGTTGGGAGATTGTAATATGATCTTGGATTTAAAGTATGTATTAGTTTCCTAGGGATGTTGTAACAAAGTACCACAAATGAGCAGCTTGAAACAGGAGAAATTTATTGTCTCACAATTCTGGAGTATGGACATCCAGAATCAAAGTGTGGGTAGAGCCATGATCTTTCTGATGGCCCTAGGCAGGGATCTTGTGTTGCTTCTTCTCACTCCCAGTGTTGCCAGTGATCTCTGATGTTCCTTGGGTTGTAGATATTGTACCCTAGTCACAAAGCTGTCTTCTCCCTGGGTGTCTGTATGTCATCTTCCCTCCATGTGTGTGTCTGTCACTGTGTCTGAATTTCCCTTTTATAAGGACCCTGGTGATACTGGATTCGACTCATTCTAATTACTCATTATAACTGGATTGTCTCTGAAAAGATCCTATTTACATATAAGCTCATGTTCTGAGGAACTGGGAGTTGGACTTTAATATATCTTTTTTGATGGAGGCATGATTAAACTGATGACAAAGAACTTTGCTCAGTCTTGGGAAGAGAGTAAATGCTCACTAAATATTTTCCTGCTTAGCAAGGAGCCTCCACTGTCAAAGGAGAGCTCAGAGCTGAGGAAGAAGACTGACAGCTCTGCCTCGGCAGTGGCTCCTGTTACACAATTACACATTCAGCTCTGGAGGCAGGCGGCCGCTGTGTTCTCAGGGAACTTCATCAATATTGTGACACTCCGACATGTGTCAGCCACAGGGTTCTCCAGGGCTCCTTTTCTGCAGATTCTTGTGAAGCTGAAAAAATTAACCTCCCATCCTGAACAGTCTGAGTGATGGCCTGCCCAGAGGCAAGAGGGTAAAAGGGTCAGAGTGGCAGAGACCTCAGATAACCCAGGTGGTACTAGTGGTAAAGAACCCACTTACTGATTCAGGAGACATAAGAGACGTGGATTCGATCCTGAGGTTGGGAAGATCCCCTGAAGGAGGGCATGGCAACCCACTCCAGTATTCCTGCCTGGAGAATTCCATGGACAAAGGAGCCTGGGGGAATATAGCCCATAGGTTGCAAAAGAGTCAGACATGACTGAATCAATTTAACACACATATATATGTGTATGTATATATGAGTGTGCATGTATGTATGGGTATATATATGTATGTACTTATATGTGTATATATGTATAATATTGGTCTATGAAAATATCATCTCTCAATCTGATCTTCTGTAATTATCATTAAAAGTCCAATAGAGGTAAAATGTCTATGGGAAATGAAAGCAAAAATACCAACAAAGATTTGATTTGATTTTTTTGTCCTATGGATTGTGGAACATTTTGACTTGCAACACTGGTTTGAATGCGAATGAGTTTTTGTAATAGGTCAAGCCATTGCATTGAACATTGATTTCTCTGGTATTCAGTTCAGTTCAGTTGCTCAGTTGTGTCTGACTCTTTGCCACCCCATGACTGACTGTAGCACACCAGGCTTCCCTGTCCATCACCAACTCTTGGAGCTTGCTCAAACTCATGTCGATTGAGTTGGTGATGCCATCCAGTAATTTCATCCTCTGTCATCCCCATCTCCGCCAGCCTTCAATCTTTCCCAGCAACAGAGTCTTCTAAAATGAGTCAGTTCTTTGCATCAGGTGGCCAAAGTATTGGAGTTTCAGCTTCAGCACCATTCGTTCCAATGAATAGTCAGAATTGATCTCCTTCAAGACCAGGAGCTGACTGTGGCTCAGATCATGAACTCCTTATTGCCAAATTCAGACTTACATTGAAGAAAGTAGGGAAAACCACTAGACCATTCAGGTATGACCTAAATCAAATCCCTTATGATTATACAGTGGAAGTGAGAAATAGATTTAAGGGCCTAGATCTGATAGATAGAGTGCCTGATGAACTATGGAATGAGGTTTGTTACATTGTACAGGAGACAGGGATCAAGACCATCCCCGTGGAAAAGAAATGCAAAAAAGCAAAATGGCTGTCTGGGGAGGCCTTACAAATAGCTGTGAAAGAAGAGAAGCGAAAAGCAAAGGAGCAAAGGAAAGATATAAGCATCTGAATTCAGAGTTCCAAAGAATAGCAAGAAGAGATAAGAAAGCCTTCTTTAGCGATCAATGCAAAGAAATAGAGGAAAACAACAGAATGGGAAAGACTAGAGATCTCTTCAAGAAAATTAGAGATTCCAAGGGAACATTTCATGCAAAGATGGGCTCGATAAAGGACAGAAATGGTATGGACCTAAAAGAAGCAGAAGATATTAAGAAGAGATGGCAAGAATATACAGAAGAACTGTACAAAAAAGATCTTCACGACCCAGATAATCACGATGGTGTGATCACTGACCTAGAGCCAGACATCCTGGAATGTGAAGTCAAGTGGGCCTTAGAAAGCATCACTATGAACAAAGTAGTGGAGGTGATGGCCTTCCAGTTGAGCTATTTCAAATCCTGAAAGATGATGCTGTGAAAGTGCTGCACTCAATATGCCAGCAAATTTGGAAAACTCAGCAGTGGCCACAGGACTGGAAAAGGTCAGTTTTCATTCCAATCCCAAAGAAAGGCAATGCCAAAGAATGCTCAAACTACCACACAATTGCACTCATCTCACACACTGGTAAAGTAACGCTCAAAATTCTCCAAGCCAGGCTTCAGCAATACGTGAACAGTGAAATTCCAGATGTTCAAGCTGGTTTTAGAAAAGGCAGAGGAACCAGAGATCAAATTGCCAACATCTGCTGGATCATGGAAAAAGCAAGAGAGTTCCAGAAAAACATCTATTTCTGCTTTATTGACTATGCCAAAGCCTTTGACTGTGTGCATCACAATAAACTGTGGCAAATTTTTCAAGAGATGGGAATACCAGACCACCTGATCTGCCTCTTGAGAAATTTGTATGCAGGTCAGGAAGCAACAGTTAGAACTGGACATGGATCAACAGACTGGTTCCAAAAAGGAAAGGGAGTACGTCAAGGCTGTATATTGTCACCCTGCTTATTTAACTTCTATGCAGAGTACATCATGAGAAACGCTGGACTGGAAGAAACACAAGCTGGAATCAAGATTGCCAGGAGAAATATCAATAACCTCAGATATGCAGATGACACCACCCTTATGGCAGAGAGTGAAGAGGAACTCAAAAGCCTCTTGATGAAATTGAAAGTGGAGAGTGAAAAAGTTGGCTTAAAGCTCAACATTCAGAAAACGAAGATCGTGGCATCTGGTCCCATCATTTCATGGGAAATAGATGGGGAAACAGTGTCAGATTTTATTTTTCTGGGCTCCAAAATCACTACAGATGGTGACTGCAGCCATGAAATTAAAAGACACTTACTCCTTGGAAGGAAAGTTATGACCAACCTATATGTATAATATCATATATGAAACGAGTCACCAGTCCAGGTTCGATGCACAATACTGGATGCTTGGGGCTGGTGCACTGGGATGACCCAGAGGGATGGTATGGGGAGGGAGGAGAGAGGAGGGTTCAGGATGGGGAACACATGTATACCTGTGGCAGATTCATTTTGATATATGGCAAAACCAATACAATATTGTAAAGTTAAATAAAATAAATTTAGAAAAATAATAAAAAAATAAATAAACTTCATTTTACCATTAATAAAATATATATATATATATATATATATATATATATATATATATATGATGATTAAAAAAAAAAAAAAAGCAGAGACATTACTTTGCCAACAAAGGTTCGTCTAGTCAAGGCTATGGTTTTTCCTGTGGTCATGTATGGATGTGAGAGTTGGACTGTGAAGAAGGCTGAGCACCGAAGAATTGATGCTTTTGAACTGTGGTGTTGGAGAAGACTCTTGAGAGTTCCTTGGACTGCAAGGAGATCCAACCAGTCCATTCTGAAGGAGATCAGCCCTGGGATTTCTTTGGAAGTAATGATGCTAAAGCTGAAACCCCAGTACTTTGGCCACCTCATGTGAAGAGTTGACTCGTTGGAAAAGAGTCTGATGCTGGGAGGGATTGGGGGCAGGAGGAGAAGGGGACGACAGAGGATGAGATGGCTGGATGGCATCATTGACTCGATGGACGTGAGTCTGGGTGAACTCCGGGAGTTGGTGATGGACAGGGAGGCCTGGTGTGCTGTGATTTGTGGGGTTGCAAAGAGTTGGACACGACTGAGTGACTGAACTGAGGATGGAATGGTTGTATCTCCTTGCTGTCCAAATGACTCTCAAGAGTCTTCTCCAATACCACAGTTTGAAAGCATCAATTCTTTGGTGCTCAGCTTTCTTTATAGTTCAACTCTCACATCCATACATGACTACTGGAAAGATCATAGCCTTGACTACACGAACCTTTGTTGGCAAAGTTATGTCTCTGCTTTTTAATATGCTGTCTAGGTTGGTCATAACTCCTCTTCCAAGGAGTAAGCACGTTTTAATTTCATGGCTGCAGTCACCATCTGCAGTGATTTTGGAGCCCCCCGCCAAATAAAGTCTGTCACTGTTTCCATTGCTTCCCCATCTATTTGCCATGAAGTGATGGGACCAAAGGCCATGATCTTAGTTTACTGAATGTTGAGTTTTAAGCCAAATTTTTACTCTCCTCTTTCATTTTCATCAAGAGGCTCTTTAGTTTTTCTTTGCTTTCTGCCATGAGGGTGGTGTCATCTGCATATCTGAGGTTATTGATTTCTCCCGGCAGTCTTGATTCCAGCTTGTGCTTCTTCCAGCCCAGTGTTTCTCACAATGTTCTCTGCATATAAGTTAAATAAGCACAGTGACAATATACAGCCTTGACATACTCCTTTTCCTATTTGGAACTAGTCTGTTGTTCCATGTCCAGTTCTAACTGTTGCTTCCTGATCTGCATACAGATTTCTCAAGAGACAGTTCAGGTGGTCTGGTATTCCCATCTCTTTCAGATTTTCCAGACTTATTGTGATCCACGCAGTCAAAGGCTTTGGCATAGTCAATAAAGCAGAAATAAATGTTTTTCTGGAACTCTTTTGCTTTTTTGATATCAGCAGATGTTGGCAATTTGATCTCTGGTTCCTCTGCCTTTCCTAAAACCAGCTTGAACATCTGGAAGTTCATGGTTCATGTATTGTTGAAGCCTGGCTTGGAGAATTTTGAGCATTACTTTACTAGCATGTGAGATGAGTGCAATTGTGTGGTAGTTTGAGCATTCTTTGGCATTGCCTTTCTTAGGGACTGGAGTGAAAACTGACCTTTTCCAGTCCTGTGGCCACTGTTGAGTTTTCCAAATTTGCTGGCATATTGAGTGCAGTACTTTCACAGCATCATCTTTTAGGATTTGACATAGCTCAACTGGAATTCCATCACCTCCACTAGCTTTGTTCAGAGTGATACTTCCTAAGGTCCACTTGACTTCATATTCTGGGATGTCTGGCTCTAGGTGAGTGATCACAACATCGTGATTTTCTGGGTTGTGAAGATCGTTTCTGTACAGTTCTTCTGTGTATTCTTGCCACCTCTTCTTAATATCTTCTGCTTCTGTTAGGTCTATACCATTTCTGTCCTTTATTGAGCCCATCTTTGCATGAAATGTTCCCTTGGGATCTCTAATTTTCTTGAAGAGATCTCTAGTCTTTCCCATTCTGTTATTTTCTTCATTTATTTGCATTGATCACTAAAGAATGCTTTCTTATCTCTCTTTGCTATTCTTTGGAACTCTGCATTCAGATTGATATATCTGTCCTTTTCTCTGTTGCTTTTCACTTCTCTTATTCTCCCAGCCTTTTGTAAGGCCTCTTCAGACCATTTTGCTTTTTTGCATTTCTTTTTTTTTTTTTTTAATTTTATTTTATTTTTAAACTTTACATAATTGTATTAGTTTTGCCAAATATCAAAATGAATCCATCACAGGTATACATGTGCTCCCCATCCTGAACCCTCCTCCCTCCTCCCTCCCCATACCATCCCTCTAGGTCGTCCCAGTGCACTAGCCCCAAGCATCCAGTATCGTGCATTGAACCTGGACTGGCATCTCGTTTCACACATGATATTTTACATGTTTCAATGCCATTCTCCCAAATCATCCCACCCTCTCCCTCTCCCACAGAGTCCATAAGACTGTTCCATACATCAGTGTTTCTTTTGCTGTCTCGTACACAGGGTTATTGTTACCATCTTTCTAAATTCCATATATATGCGTTAGTATACTGTATTGGTGTTTTTCCTTCTGGCTTACTTCACTCTGTATAATAGGCTCCAGTTTCATCCACCTCATTAGAACTGACTCAAATGAATTCTTTTTAATGGCTGAGTAATACTCCATTGTATATATGTACCACAGCTTTCTTATACATTCATCTGCTGATGGACATCTAGGTTGCTTCCATGTCCTGGCTATTATAAACAGTGCTGTGATGAACATTGGGGTACATGTGTCTCTTTCCCTTCTGGTTTCCTCAGTGTGTATGCCCAGCAGTGGGATTGCTGGATCATAAGGCAGTTCTATTTCCAGTTTTTTAAGGAATCTCCACACTGTTCTCCATAGTGGCTGTACTAGTTTGCATTCCCACCAACAGTGTAAGAGGGTTCCCTTTTCTCCACACCCTCTCCAACATTTATTATTTGTAGACTTTTGGGTCACAGCCATTCTGACTGGTGTGAAATGGTACCTCATAGTGGTCTTGATTTGCATTTCTCTGATAATGAGTGATGTTGAGCATCTTTTCATGTGTTTGTTAGCCATCTGTATGTCTTCTTTGGAGAAATGTCTATTTAGTTCTTTGGCCCATTTTTTGATTGGGTCGTTTATTTTTCTGGAGTGAGCTGTAGGAGTTGCTTGTATATTTTTGAGATTAGTTGTTTGTCAGTTGCTTCATTTGCTATTATTTTCTCCCATTCTGAAGGCTGTCTTTTCACCTTGCTGATAGTTTCCTTTGATGTGCAGAAGCTTTTAAGGTTAATTAGGTCCCATTTGTTTATTTTTGCTTTTATTTCCGATATTCTGGGAGGTGGGTCATAGAGGATCCTGCTGTGATGTATGTCAGAGAGTGTTTTGCCTATGTTCTCCTCTAGGAGTTTTATAGTTTCTGGTCTTATGTTTAGATTTTTAATCCATTTTGAGTTTATTTTTGTGTATGGTGTTAGAAAGTGTTCTAGTTTCATTCTTTTACAAGTGGTTGACCAGTTTTCCCAGCACCACTTGTTAAAGAGATTGTCTTTAATCCATTGTATATTCTTGCCTCCTTTGTCAAAGATAAGGTGCCCATATGTGCGTGGATTTATCTCTGGGCTTTCTATTTTGTTCCATTGATCTATATTTCTGTCTTTGTGCCAGTACCATACTGTCTTGATAACTGTGGCTTTGTAGTAGAGCCTGAAGTCAGGTAGGTTGATTCCTCCAGTTCCATTCTTCTTTCTCAAGATCGCTTTGGCTATTCGAGGTTTTTTGTATTTCCATACAAATTGTGAAATTATTTGTTCTAGCTCTGTGAAGAATACCGTTGGTAGCTTGATAGGGATTGCATTGAACCTATAAATTGCTTTGGGTAGTATACTCATTTTCACTATATTGATTCTTCCAATCCATGAACATGGTATATTTCTCCATCTATTAGTGTCCTCTTTGATTTCTTTCACCAGTGTCTTATAGTTTTCTATATATAGGTCTTTAGTTTTGTTGCAATGGTGAATGGAATTGTTTCCTTAATTTCTCTTTCTGTTTTCTCATTATTAGTGTATAGGAATGCAAGGGATTTCTGTGTGTTGATTTTATATCCTGCAACTTTACTATAGTCATTGATTAGTTCTAGTAATTTTCTGGTGGAGTCTTTAGGGTTTTCTATGTAGAGGATCATGTCATCTGCAAACAGTGAGAGTTTTACTTCTTCTTTTCCAATTTGGATTCCTTTTATTTCTTTTTCTGCTCTGATTGCTGTGGCCAAAACTTCCAAAACTATGTTGAATAGTAATGGTGAAAGTGGGCACCCTTGTCTTGTTCCTGACTTTAGAGGAAATGCTTTCAATTTTTCACCATTGAGGATAATGTTTGCTGTGGGTTTGTCATATATAGCTTTTATTATGTTGAGGTATGTTCCTTCTATTCCTGCTTTCTGGAGAGTTTTTATCATAAATGGGTGTTGAATTTTGTCAAAGGCTTTCTCTGCATCTATTGAGATAATCATATGGTTTTTATTTTTCAATTTGTTAATGTGGTGTATTACATTGATTGATTTGCGGATATTGAAGAATCCGCGCATCCCTGGGATAAAGCTCACTTGGTCATTGTGTATGATCTTTTTAATGTGTTGTTGGATTCTGATTGCTAGAATTTTGTTGAGGATTTTTGCATCTATGTTCATCAGTGATATTGGCCTGTAGTTTTCTTTTTTTGTGGGATCTTTGTCAGGTTTTGGTATTAGGGTGATGGTGGCCTCATAGAATGAGTTTGGAAGTTTACCTTCCTCTGCAATTTTCTGGAAGAGTTTGAGCAGGATAGGTGTTAGCTCTTCTCTAAATTTTTGGTAGAATTCAGCTGTGAAGCCATCTGGACCTGGGCTTTTGTTTGCTGGAAGATTTTTGATTACAGTTTCAATTTCCGTGCTTGTGATGGGTCTGTTAAGATTTTCTATTTCTTCCTGGTCGAGTTTTGGAAAGTTGTACTTTTCTAAGAATTTGTCCATTTCTTCCACGTTGTCCATTTTATTGGCATATAATTGTTGATAGTAGTCTCTTATGATCCTTGTATTTCTGTGTTGTCTGTTGTGATCTCTCCATTTTCATTTCTAATTTTATCGATTTGATTTTTCTCCCTTTGTTTCTTGATGAGTCTGGCTAATGGTTTGTCAATTTTATTTATCCTTTCAAAGAACCAGCTTTTGGTTTTGTTGATTTTTGCTATGGTCTCTTTTGTTTCTTTTGCATTTATTTATGCTCTAATTTTTAAGATTTCTTTCCTTCTACTAACCCTGGGGTTCTTCATTTCTTCCTTTTCTAGTTGCTTTAGGTGTAGAGTTAGGTTATTTATTTGACTTTTTTCTTGTTTCTTGAGGTGTGCCTGTATTGCTATGAACTTTCCCCTTAGGACTGCTTTTACCGTGTCCCACAGGTTTTGGGTTGTTGTGTTTTCATTTTCATTCATTTCTATGCAAATTTTTATTTCTTTTTTGATTTCTTCTGTGATTTGTTTGTTATTCAGCAGCGTGTTGTTCAGCCTCCATATGTTGGAATTTTTAATCGTTTTTCTCCTGTAATTGAGATCTAATCTTCAGCCTCCTCTGATCCACTAAGAGCCGGCATTACCAAAGGAAAAAAACCCATCGCAGTCTCAATCTGAGTAACCTTTAACCTCAGAGATGTTCTGGGAGCTAGAGCTCCATCTAGCTTCTGAACTTTCGATTCCTAGCGAGGCTAGACACTTTCTTGACTACCAATTCAAGTTTGGGACCTAAGCCACTGTACACAATAACAGTATAGATCACAAGTCCCTTGAAAGTCTATGATCCAATAGATTAGGTTAGTACTTCTAATTCCCAAGGAGTTATGAAATGGTCAAAAAGACCGAAAAGTTTGACCGAGAAAGGAGAGTTCAGTCCACACGCTTTGCCCATTTCTGGTCGGTTCCCGAAGGAGACATTGGGTGCCTCTTGGCATTGGCAGGTCGGTATAACGCCCCGACAGGTTTCTGCCATAAGCCGTATGAAATCACCGTGGAACCGCAGAGCAGGGCCCCTTACTTGCTTCACACAGGGCATGCCATTCATTCACAAAAGCACACCGTAGAGTTAGTAAAGCACAGCAGAAAACGTGTTCACTAAGAGACCAAAGAACTAAAACTCCAAGCATCCTTACCTTGTCCTGAAGGATCCCGGACGAGCCCCCAAGATGAAAGGTTGTTGTTGAATCACGCGAATACACCGGGATTCTTGGCCCCCAGAGGAGAAGAATTCAATCCGGGGCCAGAGACGAGGCTTGATCGCTCAGAGCTTTTGTGTAATAAAGTTTTATTGAAGTATAAAGGAGATAGAAAAAGCTTCTGACATAGGCATCAGAAGGGGGCAGAAAGAGTACCCTTGCATTTCTTTTTCTTGGGGATGGTCTTGTTCCCTGTCTTCTGTAGAATGTCATGAACCACTGTCCATAGTTCTTCAGGCACTCTGACTATCAGATCTAATTCCTTGAATCTATTTCTCACTTCCACTGTATAGTCATAAGGGATTTGATTTAGGTCATACCTAAATGGTGTAGTGATTTCCCCTACTTTCTTCAATTTAAGTCTGAATTTGGCAATAAGGAGTTCATGTTCTAAGCCACAGTCAGCTTCCGGTCTTGTTTTTGCTGACTGTATAGAGCTTCTCCATCTTTGGCTGCAAAGAATATACTCAATCTGATTTCGGTGTTGACCATCTGGAGATGTCCATGTGTAGAGTCTTCTCTTGTGTTGTTGGAAAAAGGTGTTTGCTATGACCAGTGCTTTCTCTTGGCAAAACTCTATTAGCCTTTGACCTGCTTCATTCTGTACTCCAAGGCCAAATTTTCCTGTTACTCCAGGTGTTTCTTGACTTCCTACTTTTGCATTACAGTTCCCTATAATGAAAAGGACATATTTTGGGGGTGTTAGTTATAGAAGGTCTTGTAGGTCTTCATAGAACCATTCAACTTCAACGTCTTCAGCATTACTGGTTGGAGCATAGACTTGGACTACTGTGATATTGAATGGTTTGCCTTGGAAATTAAGAGAGATCTTTCTGTCATTTTTGAGATTGCATCCAATACTGCATTTTGTACTCCTTTGTTGACTATGATGGCCACTCCATTTCTTCTAAGGGATTCTTGCCCACAATAATAGATATAATGGTCATCTGAGTTAAATTCACCCATTCCAGTCCATTTTAGTTTACTGATTCCTAGAAGGTCGATGTTCACTCTTGCTATCTCCTGTTTGACCACTTCCAATTTGCCTTGATTCATGGACCTAACATTCTAGGTTCCTTCGCAATATTGCTCTTTACAGCATCGGACCTTGCTTCCATCACCAGCCACATCCACAACTGGGTGTTGTTTTTGCTTTTGCTCCATTCCTCATTCTTTCTGGAGTTTTTTCCTACACTGATCTCCAGTAGCATGTTGGGCACCTACCGACCTGGTGAGTTCATCTTTCAGTGTCCTATCATTTTGCCTTTTCATACTGTTCATGGGGTTCTCAAGGCAATGATACTGAAGTGGTTTGCCATTCCCTTCTCCAGTGGACCATATTTTGTCAGAACTTTCCACCATGACCTGTCTTAAACGGCATTGCTCATAGTTTCATTGAGTTAGACAAAGCCCAGTAAACTTCCAGATGTTCAAGCTGAATTTAGAAAAGACAGAGGAACCAGAGATCAAATTGCCAATATCTGCTTGATCATGAAAGAAGCAAGAGAGTTCCGGGAAAACATCTACCTCTGCTTTATTGACTATGCCAAAGTCTTTGAGTGCGTGGATCACAAAAAACTGTGGAAAATTCTTCAAGAGATGGGAATACTATACCACCTGACCTGCCTCCTGAGAATTCTGTATGCAGGTAAAGAAGCAACAATTAGAGCTGGACATGAAACAATAGACTGGATCCAAATTGGGAAAGAAGTATATCAAGGCTGTATATTGTCACTCTGCTTATTTAACTTATACGCAGAGTACATTATTCAAAATACTGGGCTGGAGGAAACACAAGCTGAATCAAGATTGGGGGGAGAAATATCAATAACCTCAGATATGCAGATGATACCACCCTTATGGCAGAAAGTGAAGAAGAAATAAAGAGCCTTTTGATGAAAGTGAAAGAGGAGAGTGAAAAAATTGGCTTAAAACTCAACATTCAGAAAACTAAGATCATGACCTCTGGTTCCATCACTTCATGGCAAATAGATGGGAAAACAGTGGAAACAGTGACAGACTTTATTTTGGGGGGGCTCCAAAATCTCTGTCGATGGTGACTACAGCCATGAAATTAAAAGACACTTACTCCTTGGAAGAAAAGTTATGACCAAACTAGACAGCATATTAAAAAGCAAAGACATTATTTGCCAACCAAATTCCATCTAGTCAAAGCTAATATTTTTCCAGTAGTCAAGTATGGATGTGAGAATTGGAGTATAAAGAAAGCTGAACACCAAAGAATTGATGCTTTTGCACTATGGTATTGAAGAAGACTCTTGAGAGTCCCTTGGACATCAAAGAGATCCAACCAGTCCATCCTAAAGGAGATCAACCCTGAATATTTATTGGAAGGACTGATGCTGAAACTGAAACTGAGCTGACTCATTTGAGAAGACTGTGATGCTGGGAAAGATTGAAGGCAGGAGGAGAAGGGGACAACAGAGGATGAAATGGTTGCATGGCATCACCGACTCAATGGACATGAGTTTGAATAAAGTCCGAGAGTTTGTGATGGACATGGAGGCCTGGTGTGTGCAGTCCATGGGGTTGCAAAGAGTTCGACATGACTCAGTGACTAAACTGAACTGAACTGAACTGAAGCGCCAATAGGGCAGGCATTTACTTTTCTAAGCCATTTTCCCTGTCACCCAACACCATAGTTGATTTTACAGACACTAAGTAAATGTTACTTGACCATTCTGCATACCTACAGTATTTCATTTGGAGGCAGTTTCTTCATGAACTGAGAATGGGACAAGTGAAGTCCATTTGATCCTTTTTCACCTGGACATTGGCTCCCACTGGACCAATCCTGGGCTCTGTGGCTTGTGATCGCTCAGTATTTGGAAGCTCGGAAGATTCTCTACACTTTCTTCTGGGCACACTGTCTCTTCTGGACAGCAGAGATGCTGTCAGGTGAGTTTGCCATTGGCATTGCATTGGCAATCACGAGGTTCATCCTGGTCACACCCTAACTCCTCATTAGCCAGGAGATCTTGGGAAAGCCACTGAAATCTTAATATACTCATCAGTCCCAGGTTATATTTCTGGTTGGTGACTTCAGCCTGAAACTGGTTTGTCAAAATCTGTCAAATGATGGAGGACTGGATCCATGATCTCTGGAGGGCCCATTCTGGGTTTGGGAAGTGGGGAAATCTTGTCAGAAACTGTGTTTCTCGTAGCTCTCAGTTCTGAGAAATAGAAACTTGTTATAGGAATAAAGGTTACCTCTTTTTCACCCAAGGTCGCCAGTGAGTCATGGACTGTGCCTAAAATAGAAATTGGCACAGGAAGAGGGTTCTGACTGTTTTTGAACATCACCCAGATATTTGTTAGGCAGTGAATATTTTCCCTATGTTTTGATGAGTATGGACTATGAGTACTGAGGAAACAGGCCCAAAGAGTTGAGGAAGAGGGGTCCAAACAAATTGAGGAACATATGCCTGGGTCTCTGGTCCCTTGGCCTGGGAGAACGTGCTGGAATGGAGAGAGTTCTGGACTGGGCTTTAGTTGTAGTACTCATGCCAACTACATGGGAACTGTAAGCTTTCTGGACCACAATCTCCCCTTCTGGAAAGTGGAAAGTGTCATCTTTGATCACGTCATTGTCATGTTGTAAAAATTCCAATAAATACTGATGTAAAAGTATTTCATAAACACAAAGCCCTTTACAAATAGAAGTCTAGTGATTATTTTTGTTGCCACTGAGGATATCTTATGTTTTGATGAAGTCACTGTGTGGTGAGAGCCCTCTGGACTCAGTCATACACTGTGAAGAGTGAGTCATTCATGTCTCTGGAACTCAACTTTCGTATCTGTGAAATGGGGCAAGCAGCTCTTTCTCTGCTGGCTCACTGAGTTTCTCTGAAGATGCAAAGTGATGTCAAAACACCTGGAAAAGTATAAAACTTTCCTCCTCTTGCCTTCTAATCTTTTTCCTTCCTTCCTTCCTCCTCTCCCTTCCTTATACAATCTTCCTGGGCATCTGTTATGTGTCAGGTACAGTATTAGTTATGGAGGACATGTGTGTAAGATATATGAGCCATGTCATGGCTTGAAGGGATATTAGAATTTATTTGGGGAGACAAATGAAGAAATACATGACTATAATATGATGCTTTACAGCAACATTGCCTGAACACTTACAATGTGTAGGCACTATTCTAAGGCATTCACATTACCTTGTTTAATTCTCATCCTAGAGCTGACTCATTGAAAAAGACTCTGATGCTGTGAGGGATTGGGGGCAGGAGGAGAAGGGGACAGCAGAGGATGAGATGGCTGGATGGCATCACTGACTCGATGGACGTGAGTCTGAGTGAACTCTGGGAGTTGGTGATGGACAGGGAGGCCTGGCGTGCTGCGATTCATGGGGTCGCAGAGTTGGACTTGACTGAGCGACTGAACTGAACTGAACTGAACCCACTAGTACCTGAGGGTGTCAAGATTTTCCCTAGTTTTGAAGAGGGGGAAACCAAAGCCCAGAGAAATTAGGTAACTTGCCCAAGGATGCAGAGCTAGTGACTCTGGGTGCTTTGACTCCAGAGCTAATTCCCTTAGCCATCAATGGTTAGTTGTAACCCAGGGAGACCAAGGGAAGCTCTGGAGGAAATGACACAACCAGGGAAGGGCATTCCAGGGAGAAAGAAGAACTAGTACCTGGCAAACCACGAGGGCCTCCATGACTGGGCTCCTGCCAGCATTAATCACCTCTCGTTTTCTTCTGCCTCATTTACCCTGTTCTGGTCACATTGTCCTCTTGCTTGTCCCCAGACATACCAGGCCGCGCTTGCTTCAGGTCTCTTGTGTCAGCTTTTTCCTCTCTTAGGCCTCTCGTCCCAGTTCTTTGCATGCATCCCTGATGCAGATGTCACTGCTCAAGAGGCCTCCCTGGACAGCTGTGTCAATGACAATTGCCTATCCCCATCCCCCAACTTTCCTGCCAGCTGGTAACTCACTCTTTTTTGTTGTTGTTCTGTCACGCCGTCATGTCTGATTCTTTGTGACCCCATGGACTGCAGCACACCAAGCTTCCCTGTCCTTCACCATCTCCCGAAGCTTGTTCAAACTCTTGTCCATTGAGTTGGTGATGCCATCCAACCATCTCATCCTCTATTATTCCCTTCTCCTCCTGCCTTCACTCTTTCCCAGCATCAGGGTCTTTTTCAATGAGCTTGTACTTTACATCAGGTGGCCAGAGTATTGGAGCTTCAGCATCAGTCCTTCCAGTGAATATTCAGAACTGATTTCCTTTAGGATTGACTGATTTGATCTCCTTGCAGTCCAAGAGACTCTGAAGATTCTCCAACAGCACAGTTCAAAAGCATCAACTTTTTGGCACTCAGTTTTCTTTATAGTCTAACTCTCACATCCATACATTACTACTGGAAAAACCATAGCTTTGACTAGATGGACATTTGTCAGTAAGGGAATGTCTCTGCTTTTTAATAAGCTGTTTAGGTTGGTCATAACTTTTCTTCCAAGGAGCAAGCATCTTTTAATTTCATGGCTTTGGTCATCATCAGCAGTGATTTTGGAGGCCCCCCCCAAATAAAGTCTGTCACTGTTTCTACTGTTTCCCGATCTATTTGCTATAAAGTGACAGGACCAGATACTTCCCTTGTTTTTTCTCCTTATGCCTCACACTACCTGGAAGAATATATTTATTAGTTCACTTTATTTTAACCTGCCTGTCTTTCCTGACTTGATTATAATGTCTTGATTATAGGGATCTTGTCTGTCTTGTTCACTGCTATGTCTTCAGCTCTTAGAGTAGTGCTTGGCACACAGGCCTCACCAGGGGTATTTCAAGAGTGAATTAGATTAGGATGTGAGATGGGGTATGATGGGGGTAACTTTGTTACCATGGGCAGGGGCCTTTAAATGAAAATCTTAAAATGACTATAGGCCATTCTTATAACTTTCTCTAACAGGCTACTTTCTTATTAATTTTTATTTTACATTGGAGTACAGTTGAGTAACAATGTTATGTTAGTTTCAGGTGGACAGCAAAGTGACTCAGTTAAACATACATCTATTCTTTTTCAAATTCTTTTCCCATTTAGGTTATTACAGAATATTGAGCAATATTCCTTGTTCTTTAGAGTAGATCCTTCTTGGTTATCTGTTTTAAATATAACAGTGGGTACATGTCAGTCCCAAATTCCCAATCTATCCTCCCCCCAACCCTTCCCCACTGGTAACCATAAGTTCATTCTCTAAGTCTGTGAGTCTGTTTCTAATAGGGTCTTTCACTAAGGCAGTGTTGCGCCTCCCACCGCCCTACCCCCCCAGAACATTTGAAATTGGTGTGGTCATTTGGTTGGTCCCAGAGGAGTAGGGGGCACTGCAAACATTTAGTAGATAGGAGGTCAAAGATGCCATTTCTCCTGTGATGTGCAGAACAATCCTGTTCTGTACAATAAAAAAGGTCTTGCCCAAAATAACAATAGCACCCCCAATTCCCCTTAAGAAACACAAGAAGCATTTAATGAAAATAGCCTTTGAGAGACAGGACAAGAGCCCTCCTCCAGCCTTAACCTTTTAGTGAAAATAAGGGCTTGACATGGAGTTTGGTTTTATTCATCTGTAAAGTATAAGTCTTTTTCTTTGCCACTAGGTTACCTGTGCTAACGGAGGGGAAATTGCCTCGTGAACTGCAGATTGCTTTGTTTTTTAGTGAGTTAGGGTCTCATAGTATGCATCTCTTCATGTATATGAAACTCATTTTTATACGATTTGCATGAAAAACATCTCAGCCATGACTTCTTTTTAATCTAACAATTCATCTAAAGTATGGGGATACTAACCACTATACTTTGCTAGTGAGGATGGCAATTTAGCTGTGAATTCAAGAATAGGGACAGAATCTCTGCAATCCAGGACCTAGCATGATTCTGTCTGTAAGAGATCCTCAGTGTAAATGAATCAATGAATGAGCAAAGGAGTGAGCTGACAAATGAGTCTCCTCTGGTGTCTGTTGCTCGTGATGAAAAGGAGCAAGTAGGACCAATTCCCTCAAGCCGGTTGCTATGCACCATTTCTGTAACAGCCCCACCAAGAACAAGTGTGCTTCTCTGTGACCTGCCGTGTCCCAGCCTGGACAGAAGTAAATTCTGCCTTGGGTTAAAGCTGGATTAATGGCCCATGAACAGTTCCTTTCTCTCCTGGCTGAGCACAGTAAATATTGATGGTAATATAATGTTCTTTCTTGATAGGGGGAGAGTGAGGGAAAGAAGAGGAGGGATTGACCTTTTAGCTTTGAAAGAAAGGAATATTGGAGAGGCAGTGTCCCATCAAAATACTCACACATGCATACTTGCTGACACTCATGCATGCACACACACATGCAGTTGTAACATGTCTGAGACAGTCTTCTCTTAACCCACCTTCTCTGGGTTGTGGAAATCCTTAGAAGAATCAATTGAAAACTCTGAACCCTTTCTCAGGAGAACACATATATGTACATGCATATGATGTCACAGAACTCAGATATCCACTAAAAAGTGTTTCTAGATGCAGTCAGGAGGAGATACGGTTGTTCACATTTTGAATTTAATTGGCAGATATATCTTGCTTGGCTTAAAGGTCATTTAAAATTCTGTTAAATTAGTTCCTTAAAACCAAGATCAGAAGATTCCACCTAAAAATCCTTGGATCTGACTTTTTTAAAAAAATTAAAATGTCTGGCACTCTTGGACTCACATGGTGGCAACCAGCTGGGTTGAACTGTACTATTTTTTTTTTTTTTAATGTGGAGTGAGTGAGTGAAGTCCCTCAGTCGTGTCTGACTCTTTGCGACCCCATGGATTGTAGGAGCCTACCATGCTTCTCTGTCCATGGGATTTTCCAGGCAAGAGTACTGGAGTGGGTTGCCATTTCCTTCTCCAGAGGATCTTCTCAACCCAGGGATCGAACCCAGACCTTCTGCATTATAGGCAGACATTTTACTGTCTGAGCCACCAGGGAAGTCTTAACATGGAGAAGGCTCCTCAAGTGTCAACACCCACACCTCACTTTTAAGCCTGTGAATTTTTTGTCTCCTACTCCAGGAGGGATTAAGATCAAGAACATCTGCCCCTCAACATTTCTTAGGTTGGGTTCTAGAAAGAGAGATCTCAAGGAAACCATGAGGTCTAGTATCCTTAGAGCCTGTCCTCAAAGCAAATGCCACGTGCATCCCAGTATATAAAACCAATAGAGGAGAAGTTTCTCTGTTTAAATGAGGGCACATGGGCCCAATATCTCTGCCAGTTAGTTTGAGTTGCCTTGGGCTTGATTCAGTGGCCCTTAGGGCACCCCAGGGACTCTACATGACAAATTTGGGGACTTCTTTGTATCCATCAGAACTCTTTGGTTGCATGTCATAAAACCCAGCTTGAGCTGGCTTTAGCTGAAAAGTTAATTTGTGGGTTTAGGTAACTCTGAGTATATGTCCACAGACAGGGCTGGATCCAGGAGCCTAGATGGTGTCCTCAGGGATCTCCATCACTCTTTGCTTTTCTCTGAGTTGCTTTTATTCTCAGGAAGCCTCTTCCCAAGTGGGAGATAGTCACCCACAAGCAAGACTCTGGGTCTGAATCATCTCTGTAGCTAGCAGTCCTGTTAGGAGGAAAGCTTCTCCTTCCTAGAAGTTTAGCACAGCCAGGGATATGGTTTCCTTGGACCATTTTGGCTGAGTGTTCATCCCTGAGTCAATCACTAGGGGCAGGGACATGAAGCCAGCCTTGGCCAGGCCTTGATCATCTGTTCCAGGGATCATGGAGTTCCAGGGAATAAGGTCAGTGCCCCCATGTATCTCCTAGATGAGGACTAGGTAGGGTAGGCTCCCCAGGCGAGTACTGGGGAGTCATTACAAGAAAGGAAGCATAGACACTAGAGAGAGATAAATAGCAAAGGACTGCTCTACATTAATTTAACCCAACTTTTTACTCATGAGGATGTGGAGACTCTGAAAGGGGAAGTAACTTGCCTAAAGCCAGAAACCTGGGGCATGGCAAAGCTGAAGCATAAAGCATAAACCCAGAATTTTCTTCTCTAACCCTATGCTCTTTTTGTTTTAGGAACTGGTCATTTATCATCTATTTTTCTCTGATCTTGATGGATAGGTTGTGGGGGAATAGTAATCACATATGACAATAAATCAATCCCTGAACCATCACATTTTAGTGATAAAAGGGACCTAAGTGGGCTTATTATTTAAATGAGAAAATAGGCCAGAAGAGACTAACTGACTTCTACAAGGTCAACTGACAATTTATATGACTATCAAAGTGCCCTCATACCTCTTAGCTCATTTGACAACCCAAGAACAACCCTGTGACACATGAAACTTGATTGGCTTTTTTCAAGTGTTTTCTCATCAGTGATATCATCTTATTCTCACAACAATTCTATAAAATGTGAGAGGATAAGAATTATTTAACCAGGTTTATGAATATGACTGCAGCCATGAAATTAAAAGACGCTTACTCCTTGGAAGGAAACTTATGACCAACCTAGATAGCATATTCAAAAGCAGAGACATTACTTTGCCAACAAAGGTCCACCTATTCAAGCCTATGGTTTTTCCAGTGGTCATGTATGAATGTGAGAGTTGGACTGTGAAGGAAGCTGAGCACCGAAGAACTGATGCTTTTGAACTGTGGTGTTGGAGAAGACTCTTGAGAGTCCCTTGCACTGTAAGGAGATCCAACCAATCCATTCTAAAGGAGATCAGCCCTGGGATTTCTTTGGAAGTAATGATGCTAAAGCTGAAACTCCAGTACTTTGGCCACCTAATGCGAAGAGTTGACTTATTGGAAAAGACTCTGATGCTGGGAGGGATTGAGGGCAGGAGAAGAAGGGGACGACAGAAGATGAGATGGCTGGATGGCATCACCAGCTCGATGCACGTGAGTTTGAGTGAACTCCGGGAGTTGGTGATGGACAGGGAGGCCTGGCGTGCTGTGATTCATGGGGTCACAAAGAGCTGGACACGACTGAGCGACTGAACTGAACTGACTGATGAATATGGCACAGGGTCAGAGAGGTTAAGATACTTGCCTAAGGACCCACAGCATGCAAGGCACAGAACCAGTTCTAGAATTCATCTGCCTGGTTAAGTTTATTTTTTAGTGTTACACTTGAATCAAACAGTGAATTTAAACTGACAGACTTTCTACTTATGTAATAATATAAAGCAGTATGATAGACTGCTAATCATTAACGTTTTCAACTCTTAACCATTGTTAAGTTACATATTTGTCTTATATGAAAGTCAAACACAGGGACAACAGAGCTTGAATTCACAAAAATAAAATTCAAATATCAGAATTTGGGGAAAATAATATAAACAGGCAAGATGAAACTAAATTGAGAGAATTTTAGATCTGGACAGGAGATTATAAAATAGAAAGAATACGTCTTTTTGTTTTGGGTGCGTGTGTGCAAGCTAAGTTGCTTCAGACATGCCTGACTCTGCCACCCCATGGACAGTGGGCCCACCAGACTTCTTTGTCCATAGGATTCTCCAGGCAAGAATGCTGGAATAGGTTGCCATGCTCTCCTCCTGGGGATCTTCTGGAACCAGGGATCAAACCCGTCTCTTATGTCTCCTGCATTGGCAGGCAGGTTCTTTACCACTAGTGCTGCCTGGGAAGCCTCTTTCCTTTTGGGTGGGGAAACTGATTTTCAGAAAGTTGATATAATTGGCCTCAGATCCTATTTCTGGCCTATGGTAGAGACTGAGCAAGAATATACGTATTCCAATTTCCTGTTGCCCTAAGGCATTTCATTGTGGTCATTGAGATGATCTTCTAAATAATTCTGCAGTATTTTTGAGAGTGTGAGGCACACCAGCCTTGGGTGGTACTCAGAGTGAACTTTGGTGACTTCTAGACATGCAATTAAATAACATTGATTCAAGCTCTGAGAAGGTAATTTTCTTTAATTCTCTTTAAACTCTTTTGGTTGCATTCAAGGGAAATTCTCTACTGGATTCAAATCTGATCTTAACACCTCTCAAGTACTTGCTAATTTCCCTTGTTTAGCAGAGTGTGCAGGCCACAGGCTCACAGCATGTGAGCAAGGTGAGAGTGCTTTGTGGTAGGCAAGAGCACCTGGCCAGAATTTGGTAATACTGTTTTGTGTTCATTGTCTGTATTTTGCACACATGACAAATCATATTAATTCTCAATTCATGTAATGGCCTAGCATTTCTTTAAAAATAAGTTCTTCTCAAAATTTATTTAAATAAAAATGAGTTGATTTATGCAAAAAATCTTGTGCACATCACAGTACAGATGATGGTAATAGTACACAGATGTGACAAAAATCCAAGTGACAGTGAATAGATGAAGTTGAATCATTACTGTCACAGGAACTCTTACCAAGTTCAAGCTCATTCTATTCTACTCTACTGTGTGACAGACCAGTAAGTCTGACAGACAAGGTATTAAAGTGAGAAAAATGACTATTTGGAAAGCCAGCTGATCAAGAAGATGGCAGACTAATGTCTCAAAATAACCATCTTATGAGGTCTGGGTGCCAGGTTCTTTCATAGAACAGACATGGGGGAATATGGAGAAACACAGTAAACAGGCCATTAATCTCTTAAATAGCTCCTGGAATGGCAAGCTTCGGCAGAGGATATGTTAATTTCTTCTTCCCTGCCATTCACAGGTGGACAGGGTCCTGAACAAAGGCACTTTAGTTTAACAGTAGGCAGAGGGGCAGGGTTTTCTGAGCAAGCCATCCTGTATGATTATAATAACAAAAGCGATGAAAAACAAACTGAAGAAACAGTTCCAGTATGGAGCCACAACTGGCTCCTCCCTGCGACAGAACTAGGTCCAAGGCCATTGTGTGGGGCACGTTGAAGAGACCTCAGAAATAACGCAGATTTGACTCCCAGTCCTGCTACCAAAGTTAGCTGGGTGACCTTGGGCTAGATACATCATACCTCTGACTGTCGGAGAGAGAGAAAAATAACTAATAATACTTCCTATGAAAGGCTGTTGTGATGATTAAGAAATATCTATAACAAAGACCAAGCACAGCACCCAACACTTAGCAGGTGCTAAAGGAAGAGTAGCTCTGAGGAGAGAAGAGCTTTCAAAGAACGTGCAGTAAAGTAGAGAAAAATGAAAGGACAGGAGAAAGCAGTAAAGCACCAAATGCAGCCTTGATTTTAACCTCCCTTTTCCTCACTTGCTCTCCTGCAATGGCCAAGTAACATCACAGCCGGTTAAGTACATCTTTGCTCCAGGAGGTCTGCTTGTCGCTTTTGAAAAAGGTAAACTATAGTCCTTGAGGCTGCTTTATTGCTCAGAGACTGACTACAAGTTTGCTTGATGGCGAAGCAGCCTTCAGGGCACCCTGGGAGGTGGATTCATTTGTTATTCTTGCGTAGGAGGCTTTAGCTTCTGGGTTGTTAAAGAACAAACAAAAATACCTCTTAAAAAATGGGCTATGGTTTGGTGAAGCTTGAAATGTAATCCTTTGGTTCAGCCCTAAGAGAAAATCTTCATTAAGCTTTCTGAGGTTTGCCCTGGTGGGCTATGTATGGTTTGTTCTGTGGGGTGTAGTTTGCTTGATTGATTTCTGAAGATATTGTATTAAAATGTTACTTATCTTGATTACTGAGTTGTGGATTCCTCCTTAAATGATCCCTCCAAGGCGCATACCTTACCTGCATCACACTAGTCCTAGCCCTGTTCCTTGGTCCACAGGGACCAATTTCACCCCTCTGTGAGGAAGACGGGCTGTAATTGCAGTGAGGTCACCTGCTAGGTCCAGTATTCTTGGGCTTCTCCGGTAGCTCAGGCAGTAAAGAATCTCCCTGCCATGTGGGAGACCTGGGTTCATTCTCTGGGTTGGGAAGATCCCCTGGAGGAGGGCATGGCACCCACTCCAGTATTCTTGCCTGGAGAATCCCACAGACAGAGGAGCCTGGAGCGCTACAGTCCATGGGGATGCAAAGAGTCAGACACGACTGAGCAACTAAGCACAGCACAGCACCCCTGCTAGATCTGAAGGTAAATATTAGCATAAGGGATTTTTATTTGCTCAACATAAGCTGAACAACAATGGAATAGTTTACTTCATGAAATTATGATTGCCTTGCTATGATGAAAGTACAACCCAGATTACATAACTTCATATAAGAAGTCTAAGAGGGGTGAGTATTCATGCCCTGAGTGGGATGCTTAGATAGAAACCCTTCACATGTAATTGCATGAATTGAATCCATTCTTTCATCCAGCAAATATCATTTGGAGTGTCAGTGCTATGCTAGACACTGATGTGAATGCAGATGTCAAGAGACCATGTGGCCATCCTTGCTGCTGCTGCTGCTGCTAAGTTGCTTCAGTCGTGTCCAACTCTGTGCGACCCCATGGGCTGCAGCCTACCAGGCTTCTCCTTCCATGGGATTCTCCAGGCAAGAACACTGGAGTGGGTTGCCATTTCCTTCTCCAATGCATAAAAGTGGAAAGTGAAAGTGAAGTCGCTCAGTCATGTCCGACTCTTAGCGACCCCATGGACTGTAGCCCACCAGGCTCCTCCATTCATGGGATTTTCCAGGCAACAGTACTGGAGTGGGGTACCATTGCCTTCTCCCAATAAAGTAGCTAGCATTCATTGAATTCTAACTGTGTCCAAGGCTGGGTGTTATACATACATTATTTTGTATTTTTATATAAATAAAAGGTTCATATAGTGAAATCCCAAAATCTTATGTGTACAATTTGATGTTTTTATCTGTCTATCTCTGGGTAACCATGATCCCAATCAAGATACAGAGAGATATATCAGTGTGTACATTGTTGATCTCACTGTTACATTTAAAATGGATAACCAGCAAGGACCTACTGTATAGTACCGGGAACTCTGCTCAATGTTATGTGGCAGTTTTGATAGGAAGGGAGTTTGCCAGAGAATGGATACATGTATATAAATGGCTGTATGCCAGAGAGAAAACATTTTCACTACCCTAGTAAGTTCCTATATGCCCTGTACCAATCAATCTCCATTCCCCTCAGAGGCAATCTCTGCTTTGCTCTCTAATACTATATTTTTGTTTGCCTATTCAAAGACTGCATATATGTGAAATTAGTGTTAGAATTTGAGACTGCCTTCCTTAAGTCAGCTTGTTTTTGAGATTCATCCATATTATTGTAGATTTTATTAGGGTCTTATTCCCCAGTAGTATCTCATTGTATGAATTTAGCCATCTATTTTCTTAAAACTGTTTACCTGTTGATAGTTGTTTCCAGTTTTGAGGTGTTACGAATAAGGTTAAACATTCTTTTGTATGTCTTTCTGCTGGGTCATGAGGTAGGGCTATAATTAACTTTTTAAGAAATTGACAAATAATTTTCCAAAGTGGTTGGATCATTTTACATTCCTACTCAACAATACATGAAAGTTCTAGTTGGTCAACATCTTTGCCAATATTTGGTGCTGTTGGTATTTTTAATTTTAGCCCTTCTAGTGGTTATATTGTTGTTGTTTAGTTGTATCCAATTCTATTGCCACCCCATGGACTCCTGGACTCCTCCAGGCTCCTCTGGCCATGGATTTCCCAGGCAAGAACACTGGAGTGGGTTGTCATTTCCTTCTCCAGGGGACCTTCCCAACCCAGGGATTGAACTTGTGTCACCAGCCTTGGTACATGGATTCTTTACCAGTGAGCCACTAGGGGATCCCTTGCTATGGAGTAGGTTCTCATATGTTACCTATTTTATGTTTATTATGTATATTGTATATGTCAATCCCAATCTCCCAATTCATCCTACCCCCCTGTTTCCCCTCTTGGCAACCATAAGTTTGTTCTTTACATCTGCAATTCTATTTTTGCTTTGCAAATAAGTTCATCTGTACCATTTTTTTAGATTCCACAGATAAGCAATATTATACAATATTTGTTTTTCTCATTCTGACTTACTTCACTCTGAATGACAATTTCTAGGTCTATTCACATTTCTGCAAGTGGCATATTTTGTTCCTTTTTATGGCTGAGTATTCCACTGTATATATGTGCTACACCTTCTTTATCCATTCCTCTGTTGATGGACATTTACACTGTTCTCCATAGTCGCTGTACCAATACCTACCGGCAGTGTAGGAGGGTTCCTTTTTCTTCACACTCTCTATGCAATTTATTGCTTGTAGATTTTTTGATAATGGTCATTCTGACTACTGTGAGGTAATACTTCATTGTAGTTTTGATTTGCATTGCCTTAATAATTAGTGATGTTAAGCATCTTTTCATGCATTTCTTGGCCATCTGTATGACTTCTTTGGAGAAATGTCTATTTAGATCTCCCACTCATTTTTTGATTAAGTTTTTTTTTTTTTTTATTGGACTGCATGAGCTGTTTGTACATTTGGGATATAGTCCCTTGTCAGTTGCTTCATTTGCAACTATTTTCTCTCATTCTGAGAGTTGTGTTTTTGTTTTGTTTATGGATTCCTTTGCTGTATGAATCTTTTAAGTTTAATTAGGTCCAATTTGTTAGAGTTTTTCTTATTGTGAATGAAGAGCTGTTATAAAGATTTTTGTAGAGGTTTTGTGTCTATGTACATTTTCATTTCTCATAAATATCTGAGACAGGAATTGCTGGAGTCAAATGGTAAATATATGTGTATGATACATGTATTCTTCAGTTCAGTTCAGTTCAGTCGCTCAGTTGTGTCCGACTCTTTGCGACCCCATGAACCGCAGTACGCCAGGCCTCCCTGTCCATCACCAACTCCCGGAGTTCACTCAGACTCACGTCCATCGAGTCAGTGATGCCATCCAGCCGTCTCATCCTCTGTTGTCCCCTTCTCCTCCTGCCCCCAGTCCCTCCCAGCATCAGAGTCTTTTCCAATGAGTCAACTCTTCGCATGAAGTGGCCAAAGTACTGGAGTTTCAGCTTTAGCATCATTCCTTCTAATGAACACCCAGGACTGATCTCCTTTAGGATGGACTGGTTGGATCTCCTTGCAGTCCAGGGGACTCTCAAGAGTCTTCTCCAACACCACAATTCAAAAGCATCAATTCTTCAGTGCTCAGCTTTCTTCACAGTCCAACTTTCACATCCATACATGACCACTGGAAAAACCATAGCCTGGACTAGATGGACATTTGTTGGCAAAGTTATTCTTAAGTGAGTGAAGTCGATCAGTCTTGTCCGACTCTTTGCGACTTCGTGGACTGTAGCCTACCAGGCTTCTCCATCCATGGGATTCTCCAGGCAAGAATACTGGAGTAAGTTATTCTTAGCTTTATACAAAATCGTCAAATTCTACTGCAAGATTGTCATACCATTTTGTGCTCCTACTAGTAGTCTTTGAGAATACTCTTTTTCTTTTTTATGTTGAGGTAAGAATGTCATGCTAATAGATGTGTATTAGAAAAGTACTGTAGTTTTAATTTACATTTTCCTAATGGCTAATAATGTCAAATCTCTATTCATGTGCATATTTGCTATCCGTGTGTCTTTGCTGAAACTATTCAAATCTTTTTTGCCCAATTAAAGAAAATGGCTTGTCCATTTTTATTGAGACTTGAAGGCTGTTTATATCTCCTGGATACAAGTCCTCTGTCAGGTAAGTGTTTTGCAAATATTTGCTCTAGTCGATAGCTTATCTTTTCATTCTCTTAACAGTGTCTTTTGTGGGCAGATGTTTTGAATTTTAATGAAATCTAATTTATCTTTTATTTTTTAATGTATAAACCATGTTTTTCATGTTGTATCTAAGATATATTTTCCTAGCTTAGTTGCAAAGAATTTTTTGGTATATCATAGTAAACTATGATATAAAATTTAAA
Organism: Bos taurus; assembly: GCF_002263795.3. NCBI lineage: Eukaryota > Metazoa > Chordata > Mammalia > Artiodactyla > Bovidae > Bos > Bos taurus. The sequence goes on from NC_037334.1 coordinate 63,440,944, forward strand.
ATTTAAATCTTTAGTTCATCAACTCTCTTTTAAATACATTAGAAGATAAACATCCAGATTTTACTTTTTTCTTACATATTTACCATTTTTGGTGTTCTATATTTATAGAAATCTAAGGTTTTATTCAGTGTCATCTATCATCATTCTGCAAAAACTTACTTTGCCACTTCCATGAGTAGATCGACTAGCTATTAATTCCCCCAATGTTTATTTCATTTATTTATCAAAATTAGGGAAAAAAAACAAAACTACCTTTAGTTTTAAAAGATATTTTTACTGGATATGAATTCATAGATTGACAATTTTACTTTCCTCAGAACTTTAAAGATGTCATTCCATTGGGCTTCTGGTACATCTAACCTCTGATGAAAAATCAGCCCTCATGATATTTTTTATGACCTCTATGTAATGTTCCTTTGTTGTCTGGTTACATTTAAGATTTTTCTCTTTATTTTTCACTTTTATCAGTTGGCCTCTGACGTGTAGTTTTCTTTATATTGATCTTTTTTGGGGCTTGAAGTAATTTTTCATCTCTGGTTTGATTTTTTTTTTCATAGTATTTGAGAAGTTTTCAGCCAATATTTCTTCAAATATGTTTTATTCATTTTTCTTTTATCTCCTTGTGAGTTCTAATTACATGTTAGACTGCTAGAAGTTTTCACACAGGTCATTGAGACCTTGTTCTTATTTTTCCCAATTGTTTTCTCTCTGTTCTTAAAATTGGATAATTTCTAATTTCTATTGATCTCCTTTCAACTTCACTAAGCTTTTTTCCTTTAGTCTCCATTCTGCTGTTAATTCCATTAAATGACTATTTCATATCTAATTCTGTCAGTGCTAAAATTGTCACTTGGTTCTTTTCTGTAATGTAAATTTTTCTTTTGATAACCCCCTTTCATTGTTCATTAATACCATTTTTTTCTCTTTAAGTTTCTGGATATATTTCTAATGTTAAAGTCCTGATCTTATAATTACATCAGAGGTGTTCTGGGGGTCTATTTCTATTACTTGTCTTTTCCTTTGACCATGGATCACATTTTCCTCTTTCTTCTCACATATGATAAAGTTGGATATTGTGGATGATACATTGTAGATTTTATATTTCAAATTTTTTCCTTTATCAGAATTTGTTTTACCAGGCAGTTAAGTTACTGAATGAATGATCATGTTAAACTTGTGAGGGATTTTAAAAACTTTTAAAGTATAATTGATTTACAATATTGTGTTAGTTTCAGATGTGCAACAGTAATTCAGTTATATCTATCTATAAAGTTTTATATATACTCTTCTTCAGATGTGAGGGGTTGATGTTATACATTTTTAGGGTATGAGTGTTTCTGGTTTGCTCCTAATCCTAGGGAGACTCCTCTGATCCTGAGAAATTGTCTTTACCCCCTGTGTTATAGTCTTCCTGGACTGTTAATGGAAAGCCCAAGTCCTTTATCAAGCTTTCCTAACATGGTGTGTTTAAACCTCCAAGTGCTGTCTCCTCTGAAGTTAGCAGAAATTGGAATGTCCCTGTAGGCATATTGCCTTCCACTGTTGATTTCTGCTTGGTTCCTTGAGTTCTTCACAAATCCTGTTCTGGAGTTGGCCAAAGATTTGAGAGGTGTTTATATACAGGTTTTGGTGTTTCTTCCTCCATAGGTTTTCACTTTGCTGGATTTTCTCCATCAATTTCTAAGCCATTCTGGTACCACTGAAATCTTTACACATCTATAGCCAATAAGACTGCAGTATTCTGCTTGACTATTAACCAGTCTATAGCACATGGGCCAGAGAATGCCCTCAGGAAAAAAGCCAAATGAGTATGGATCTTACCCCATGTTGTTTCCTTCTTTCATGGATAGAGTACATTCCAATTTCTGCCTGCTTTTGATCACTCTTAGTGTCTTAAAGCTTTTCATTCACAGTTCATTATCTTCATTGGTAATTGGATAGTGCAATACAAGCTACTCTATTATTACTGAAATTAGAATTTCTCTTGACTCTGAGTTATTATATTTTTTCTTATAGTAATAGTTCTACTATTATTATATTGTATATTTTCTTTATTAATATATTCCAGTTATTGTAACCACTGCTTTCCTAAAGAGCAAATAAGGCTAGGAGAGATTAATTTACTTTCTTGAAGTTACCCAGCTTGCAAGTGGTACAGGGTCTGGCTTTAAACCCTCTAGCTTCTGCTGTAAATCTAAAGTCTTGGGCATTATAATAATTCAAGGTAAAAAATGAAAAAAATCATGTGACTTCAGGGGAAAACTCAGCATGTTTGTGGTAGGCACATCCTGTGTTTATTCAGTCTGTATTAGGGGTTAAGAGTTTAATATATCCATTTTGAGGAAGACACAATTCAGTCTATAACAACTAACCACTGGTCTCCATGTAGCATCTGAAATGACCAAGTTCACACAGTTAGAATCAGATCTAAGAGAGCCACTCATTCATCCTACCTTGTTTAGGGCTTTCCCACTGGTGGGTAGTCCTTTGACTGATGCTTGTCAAGAAGGGCTCTTCTTTTCTTTACCTGTCAGGTAGTCAGGAGACCTGGGTAAGAACTGACCTTACAACCCTAAACTATCCCTGACTTTGTTGCCTGCCTGAAACTTCCACCATGAAAGAAATTCCACTGGATAAATGCATGTCCTTTAATAGTATAGATAGCCTGGTTAGAGGTAAGTCATTTAACATTTTAGCATGAGTTATTAGTATTAATAGTTGATGTATTTCTTTCTGATATGAAAGCTTCTGTGGATAAATACTAATTGGAAAACCTAATTTTAAAATTGGCAACATATTTTAATAGGTATTTCTTTGAAGAAGATATAGAAATGATCAATAAATATAGGAAAAGATGTTCAACATCATTAGGGAAATGAAAACCAAAACCACAATGAGAGAGCACATCATACCCATTGCTGCTGCTGCTAAGTCGCTTCAGTCATGTCAAACCCTGTGCGACCCCATAGACGGCAGCCCACCAGGCTTCCCCATCTCTGGGATTCTCCAACCAAGAACACTGGAATGGGTTGCCATTTCCTTCTTCAATGCATGAAAGTGAAAAGTGAAAGTGAAGTCGCTCAGTCGTGTCCGACTCTTCGCAACCTCATGGACTGCAGCCTACTAGGCTCCTCCGTCCATGGGATTTTCCAGACAAGAGTACTGGAGTGGGGTGCCATTGCCTTCTTATGAGAGCTCTAATTTTCCCATAGCCTCATCAACACTTGTGAGTTTCTAGTATTTTGTTTTGTTTCATAATAGCCATCCATCATACCCATTAGGATGGCTATTATGAAACAAAACAAAATACTAGAAACTCACAAGTGTTGATGAGGCTATGGGAAAATTGGAGCTCTCATGCATTGCTGGTGAGAATGTAAAATGGGACACTAGGCAAACTGGTCCAAAAGGGGTCAGCTTCTTGATCTCAGGCTCACTGCCATTGAGTGCTATACCCCCACATTAACTATGGGCTGAGAATAGAAAGTTTAGTAGAAAATCTCTCAGAACACACTACCTGATTACAACTTAGAATAGTAACCAGATTCTATGATATGTATACCCCCTTCTGGATGGATTTCACAGATAGTTTTCAATGGAATTTTAAATAATGGGATCTTCTAACTTCATTTGTTGAAGACTTCATGGTTTGGACCCACGTGCTCATTTCTCTCTGTACTAGTTAAGTGTCAGTCCCTGACTCCTCTGTCAGGGTCTCTCTGACTCTGCTGCTGTGTCTTGAGTTACTCTGGCTGTCTCTCTGGCTGTCTGCCTACTCATCTCCAGGTTTCTTTGTCCTCTCCTAGTTTTTAGCAGTCACCTTGCTGGGTTCTTGCTGAAGCAGCACTGCTCCCAAATGATTAGTAACCTGGAAAATTACTCTGAATATAGTAATGGACTAATCCCAGTGGAGAAGGAATAACTTGGAGGCCAGATGCCTTGGAAGGAAATGACTACTAGAAGCTCTTTATCTAGATCTGGGCAAATTTCCTCCCTGACCTAGGCTACTGCTTAGATATATAGAAATTCCTTGTAGCACCTAAACTTCCATAGTGCTGTTGAGTGGTGAACCCTAGCATTAGCCTTGCACTGGAGATGGGACATTCAGTGCCATTGCTTCTTATAGCACCTAAACTTCCATGGTCCTGTTACTATTTCATTATCAAAACGTACATTTTAGGGTCCTACACTCTGATCTCTCCTTTGAGCTGAAAGACTCAGATTTTGATCTCGGAGCAAATCAAGCTATTCAATCTTTAGACTTCAGTTTACTCATTTGTAAACTGGAAAAAATAGCCTCCATGAGGAAAAAAGGAAGTATTCAATTTGTCAGTGCTTTGTATAATAAATTGAAAAGCTTTGTGCAAAAGTAAGAATCAGTTTTATGGGTCTCCCTATATAATTCTTTTTTCATCTTAGAAGAGAAATTTCTTTATGACTTACAGTCATAAATAATACAAGGCTTGTCTAGTGGCTCAGATGATAAGGAATCTGCCTGCCATGCAAGAGACCTGAGTTCAATAACTGGATCAGGAAGATCTCCTGGAGTGGGGCATGGAAACCCACTCCAGTATTCTTGCCTGGAGAATCCCAGGGGCAGAGGAGTCTAGCAGACTACAGTCTATGGAGTCACAAAGAGTCAGATACCACTGAGTAACTAACACTTTTTCACACACACGTGAATAATACAGATACTGGAGGTCAGGGACATATGTATTTGTCTAGAATGATGGGTACTTTGCAGGGATTTTATTGGAAACTGATTTTGTGTAGATATTCCCTCTTTTGATTAAACACAAACAAGTAGTTGTTCACATGCAAATAAAATATAAACTTTACATGACACAGGGAGTGATTTGAGGACAGAATCTTTTATCTTTTCTTACATATTATCATAATCTCTCAACTAGTCACATTTTATTTACTAGAAATTATATGTGATTGTGATTAGGAATCTGTATCATTATTAATTTATAAAAGGAAAATGAAAGAGAATGAGACAGGGTGATGAAATGGAGAGTGCCTGTGGTTTGAACTATGGTTCAAAACTGGGAAAGGAGTACGTCAAGGCTCCTATATTGCCACCCTACTTATTTAACTTATATGCAGAATACATCATGCAAGATGCCAGGCTGGATGAAGCACAAGCTGGAATCAAGATTGCAGGGAGAAATATCAATAACCTCAGATATGCAGAGGACACCACCCTTATGGCAGAAAGTGAAGAGAAACTGAAGAGCCTCTTGATGAAGGTGAAAGAGGAGAGTGAAAAAGCTCGCTAAAAACTCAACATTCAAAAAACTGAGATCATGGCATCTGGTCCCATCAGTTCAGTTCAGTTGCTCAGTCATGTCCGACTCTTTGCGACCCCATGAATTGCAGCACGCCAGGCATCCCTGTCTATCACCAACTCCCGGAGTTCATTCAAACTCATGTCCATCGAGTCAGTGATGCCATCCAGCCATCTCATCCTCTGTCCTCCCCATCTCCTCTTGCCCCCAATCCCTCCCAGCATCAGAGTCTTTTCCAATGAGTCAACTCCTCACATGAGGTGGCCAAAGTACTAGAGTTTCAGCTTCAGCATCATTCCTTCCAAAGAACACCCAGGACTGATCTCCTTTACAGTAGACTGGTTGGATATCCTTGCAGTCCAAGGGACTCTCAAGAGTCTTCTCCAACACCACAGTTCAAAAGCATCAATTCTTCAGCTCTCAGCTTTCTTCACATTCCAACTCTCACATCCATACATGACTACTGGAAAAACTATAGCCTTGACTAGAGTGAACTTTGTTGGCAAAGTAATGTCTCTGCTTTTGAATATGCTATCTAGGTTGGTCATAACTTTCCTTCCAAGGAGAAAGCATCTTTTAATTTCATAGCTGCAATCACCATCTGCAGTAATTTTGGAGCCTCCAAAATAAAGTCTGACACTGTTTCTACTGTTTCCCCATCTATTTCCCATGAAGTGATGGGACCAGATGCCATGATCTTCATTTTCTGAATGTTGAGCTTTAAGCCAACTTTTTCACTCTCCTCTTTCACTTTCATCAAGAGGCTTTTTAGTTCCTCTTCGCTTTCTGCCATAAGGCTGGTGTCATCTGCATATCTGAGGTTATTGATATTTCTCCCAGCAATCTTGATTCCAGCTTGTGCTTCTTCCAGCCCAGCGTTTCTCATGATGTACTCTGCATAGAAATTAAATAAGCAAGGTGACAATATACAGCCTTGACGTACTCCTTTTCCTATATGGAACCAGTCTGTTGTTCCATGTCCAGTTCTAACTGTTGCTTCCTGACCTGCATACAAATTTCTCAAGAGGCAGATCAGGTGGTCTGGTATTCCCATCTCTTGAAGAATTTGCCACAGTTTATTGTGATGCACACAGTCAAAGGCTTTGGCATAGTCAATAAAGCAGAAATAAATGTTTTTTTGGAACTCTCTTGCTTTTTCCATGATCCAGCGGATGTTGGCAATTTGATCTCTGGTTCCTCTGCCTTTTCTAAAACCAGCTCGAACATCTGGAAGTTCACGGTTCACGTATTGCTGAAGCCTGGCTTGGAGAATTTTGAGCATTACTTTACTAGTATGTGAGATGAGTGCAATTGTGTGGTAGTTTAAGCATTCTTTGGCATTGCCTTTCGTTGGGATTGGAATGAAAACTGACCTTTTCCAGTCCTGTGGCCACTGCTGAGTTTTCCAAATTTGCTGGCATATTGAGTGCAGCACTTTCACAGCATCATCTTTCAGGATTTGACATAGCTCAACTGGAATTCCATCACCTCCACTAGCTAAGTTCGTAGTGATGCTTTCTAAGGCCCACTTGACTTCACATTCTAGGATGGCTGGCTGTAAGTGAGTGATCACACCATCATGATTATCTTGGTTGTTAAGATCTTTTTTGTACAGTTCTTCTGTGTATTCTTGCCACCTCTTCTTAATATCTTCTGCTTCTGTTAGGTCCATACCATTTCTGTCCTTTATCGAGCCCATCTTTGCATGAAATGTTCCCTTGGTATCTCTAATTTTCTTGAAGAGATATCTGCTGCTGCTGTGTCACTTCAGTTGTGTCCGACTCCGTGCGACCTCATAGACGGCAGCCCACCGGGCTCCTCCATCCCTGGGATTCTCCAGGCAAGAATACTGGAGTGGGTTGCCATTTCCTTCTCCGATGCATGAAAAGTGAAAAGTGAAAGTAAAGTTGCTCAGTCGTGTCCGACTCCTAGCGACGCATGGACTGCAGCCTACCAGGCTCCTCTGTCCATGGGATTTTCCAGGCAAGAACACTGGAGTGGGTTGCCACTGCCTTCTCCAAGAGATCTCTAGTCTTCCCCATTTTGTTGTTTTCCTCTATTTCTTTGCACTGATCGCTGAGGAAGGCTTTCTTATCTCTTCTTGCTATTCTTTGGAACTCTGCATTCAGATGCTTAAATCTTTCCTTTTCTCCTTTGCTTTTCGCTTCTCTTCTTTTCACAGCTCTTTGTAAGGCCCCCCAGACAGCCATTTTGCTTTTTTGCATTTCTTTTCCATAGGGATGGTCTTGATCCATGTCTCCTGTACAATGTCACGAACCTCATTCCATAGTTCGTCATGCACTCTGACTATCAGATCTAGGCCCTTAAATCTATTTCTCACTTCCACTATATAATCATAAGGGATTTGATTTAGGTCATACCTGAATGGTCTAGTGGTTTTCCCTACTTTCTTCAATTTAAGTCTGAATTTGGCAATAAGGAGCTCATGATCTGAGCCACAGTCAACTCCCTGTCTTGTTTTGCTGACTGTATAAAGCTTCTCCATCTTTGGCTGCAAAGAATATAATCAATATGATTTCAGTGTTGACCATCTGGTGAAGTCCATGTGTAGAGGCTTCTCTTGTGTTGTTGGAAGAGGGTGTTTGCTATGACCAGTGCGTTCTTTTAGCAAAACTCTATTAGCCTTTGCCCTGTTTCATTCCATGTTCCAAGGCCAAATTTGCCTGTTACTCCAGGTGTTTCTTGACTTCCTACTTTTGATTCCAGTCCCCTATAATGAAAAGGACATCTTTTTTTGGCTGTTAGTTCTAAAAGGTCTTGTAGGTCTTCATAGAACCGTTCAACTTCAGCTTCTTCAGAATTACTGGTTGGGGCATAGAGTTGGATTACCGTGGTATTGAATGGTTTGCCTTGGAAATGAACAGAGATCATTCTGTCATTTTTGAGATTGCATCCAAGTACTGCATTTTGGACTCTTTTGTTGACCATGATGGCTATTCCATTTCTTCTAAGGGATTCCTGCCCGCAGTAGTAGATATAATGGTCACCTGAGTTAAATTCACCCATTCCAGTCCATTTTAGTTCGCTGATTCCTAGAATGTCGACGTTCACTCTTGCCATCTCCTGTTTAACCACTTCCAATTTTCCTTGATTCATGGACCTGACATTCCAGGTTCCTATGCAATATTGCTCTTTACAGCATCAGACCTTGCTTCTATCACCAGTCACATCCACAACTGGCTATTGTTTTTGCTTTGGCTCCATCCCTTCATTCTTTCTGGAGTTATTTCTCCTTTGATCTCCAGTAGCATATTGGGCACCTACTAATATTCTTGCCTTGAGAACCCCATGAACAGTATGAAAAGGCAAAATGAAAGGATACTGAAAGAGGAACTCCTCAGGTTGGTAGGTGCCCAATATGTTACTGGAGATCAGGGGAGAAATAACTCCAGAAAGAATGAAGGGTCCCATCACTACATGGCAAATAGATGGGGGAACAAAGGAAACAATGACAGACTTTATTTTCTTGGGCTTCAAAATCACTCCCGATCGTGACTATAGCCATGAAATTAAAAGACGCTTGCTCCTTGGAAGAATATATGTGACCAACCTAGACAATGCATGAATACAAGTAGTAGCACATTACTTTAAAGGAAATTATCCTTTTCCTACTTAAGATTTAAAAGCCCTATGTTTGTATTTGATATGTATTTTTTGCTTGCTTTGCCTCTTCATAACTGAGTTTTAATAGCACCAGAGCAGCAAGATGATATTTATATTAAAGTAAGCTATCCCAAGTTCATTTGTGATTTATAAGCTTATAAACAGTGGCAACTTTATTTTACCAAGGTAGAGATTCTGTGAAAGTCATCTTTCACCTTGTTAAAGCCTGTTTCTCCTAGCAGTTTTGCTTTTGGGCAGTTGTAATTGACTAAAATTGACTGCTCATTGAGAGATGAGACTAGGTAATCAAGGCTAGAAATTTGAGCTGCAAGTTTCGTCAGACTTTCTGCAAGGTCTCCTCAGCTTAGGGAGCTGGACTATTGAACAGGGACTGGTATGGATGGAGGAAGATTTAAATTGGAGCTGCTTTTCCATAGTCTTTGGAAAGCTGCTGATTCATCCCCTAAACTAGGCCAGATCAAAGGCAAAGCTGAAGAAACTTTCTTAGGCATTTGCTCTAACAAAGGAATGAGAGTTTGGCCTTCTGCATAGAAGTAAAGTGAATTGTAAGGTGTATCATCTCATGGGGACTACAGAGACCCTACTGACTGCTGTGGCCCTGCAAGGAAGCTTGAAATGCCTATTTCTTCCTTGATTTAAAGCATCAAAAGTTCCCTTGTAGATGCTAATGTTATGATGAAGTTGGACTATGTGATCTTTGTTCATGTCAAAGCTGATATTTTAGGATATTAGAATTCTTGATCTCTGAATAGAAGTCCATGGGATTGTAGACCTTTCTCCAAGTAAAAATCAGGCACAGGCTAATAAAGCCATTTCAAGTTTTTTCAATCCCAAACATGGTTCTTCCACTGTTATGGTCCTGAGGCAATGGCTTCAGACAGAGGAAGAAACTTGGTCATCCTAAGACACTGGAGCTGGTAGCACATTGGAGATCAGCTAAGATTATTCTTTGTTACTTTTTAGAATTTTATTTTATTAAAATTTTTTATGATTTTTAAGTTACTTTTCATTTGCAATTATTACAAATTATTGGCTATATTCTCCATGTCGCACAATTACGTCCTGAGCCTATCTTATACCTGATAGTTTGTGCCTTCCATCTCCCCACCCCTCACCCCTATGTTTCCCCTCCCCCCTTCCCTGCTGGTAACCAACTAGTTCTCTATATCTGTGAGTCTGCTTCTTTTCTGTTGTTGTTTTATTTACTAGTTGGTTGTATATTTTAGATACTACATATAAGTGATATCATAGAGTATTTGTAGTTCTCTGACTGACTTATTTCACTTAGCACAGTGCCCTCCAAGTTCATCCATGTTGTTGTAAATGGCATAATGTCATTCTTTTTAATGGCTGAGTAGCATTCCATCATGTGTGTGTGTTACATCTTCTTTATCCATTCATCTATTGATAGACACTTAGATTACTTCCGTATCCTATCAGTTGTAAATAATGCTGCAAAGACAGAAAATTACCAGTAATTGAATTGAAGAAGTAATTTTAAAATGCCTAGAAAACAAAAGTCAGGTGAATTCTACCAAACATTCAGAGAAGAGTTAACACCTATTCTTCTGAAATTATTCCAATAAATTGCAAAGGAAGAAACATTTAAAAACTCATTACATGAGGCCAAGATCGCCCTGATACCAAAACCAGACAAATACATCACAAAAAATTTATTCATTATGTGTCCTTTCTTTCCAATATTCATTCACAAAGCATGTATCAACCACATAACTCTTCATATAGGAAAATTAAGGCCTAGAGAAAGAAAAAGATTTGACTGAAGTTATCCATTTTGTGGCAAATCTGAGATGAGACAGAAACTAGATACCTTAATTCCCTCTCCCTTTTTCAACACTTATGCTAAGAAAAAAATGCCCTTCTGTTTAATTTACAATTTCATCATTGATGTAACTACCTTCTAAATTACAGAACAAGTTGGTGTCAACACTACATTAGTGTAAAAGAAGCTATTTTATAGTCCTCAATCACTGGCTGCATAGAAGCTTGGAAAATTGGAAATAAATCACTTTTATTTACATCTGGTGGGTTCAGGAACATCCAAGAAAGAAGCAGTTGAGACTCATGAATCTAGAGTTGGCTAATTCAAATTGAGATGCATTCCATGAACTGTGAAGAAAGACTTTGCTAAGGCAGTCACTAACATATATCTAATTTCAGGACTGTCCCTTCTCTGAAGCGTTTTAGAGCAATTTCAAACTAAATGAGAAGAGTAACCCGAATTAAGAAATACAGTGACTTGCAGTTTTCTATTACTTACTAAAACAAGTCAAAGTAATTGTTTCCTGGTGCATATCCTTAGTTAATTTCATTAAAGTAACAGATGGGAATGATATAAAATTAGCAAATAGTTAAAAATATAAGTGCATGGTTCTAATTTGTGTGACAATGTTTGAAAAATAATTTTCTCTAAGGTTTCCTAAACATTTCCTCTGAATATGTTAAAATAAAATTTTGTTTAATAAAGGAGGCAATTTAGCTTAAGTTAACCTAGAGTCAGAACGATTCTGTTCTAACACGTCCTAGCTATGTACCCCCAGGAAATTTTATCAAGCTTTTGGAGCCTTGGTTTTCTCAATAGTACAATGAGCACAATGATATCAATTTTGTAGGATTGTTTTAAGAGTTGCATCTGGCAAAACATGTTCAGTGTTTAATGCAATGCCTCTAACATAGGTGTGAAATGGTGGTGGTGGTGGTGGTCATTTAGTCCCTAAGTCATGTCTGACTCTTGCGACTTCATGGGCTGTAGTCTGCAGGGCTCCTCTGTCCATGGAATTCTCCCGGCAAGAATACTTGAGTGTGTTGCCATTTCCTTCTCCAGGGGATATTCCTGACCCAGGAATCGAACCCAGGTCTCCTGCAATGCAGGCAGATTCTTTATCAACTGAGCTACGAGGGAAGTCCAGGTGTGAAGTATGCTCATTAAATACTAGCATTACTGTTGTTTATTAATATGAATATTAGACATTTCAAACAATGGCTTCCCACTCTTAAACTATCTCAAATTTTATATCAGCAGAAGATAATGAATGCTAAGTAAGTAAAGAATATTCTCACTGTAAATATAAATATTGGTGAGCCTGTTAACCTTAGCAGACCCAAGTCTGACTTGTTAAAGGAGATACAGGATACTCATTCCCAGGAAAGCCTCCATGAACTTTGAATTATTTAAAACCATCCACTTGAAAGGACACGAGTCCTGCATGACAGCTTAGGCTATTATTCTGATATATAGTTTCTTCCAAAGCTTGATCTCAGTGTAACCTGTGTCCCAGCCAGGCTGCAGGCTAGTCAGGCTCTCGCTCTATTGACTTGCCAAGGGGAATTATTTATTTGGCACCAGTAATATGCTCTGTACTGTATGGCAGTGGGGGTGATAATAATAGCTTGGTACCTTCCCCCCAAGGAATTGAGAGGACATTCAGATACACAGGGAAGGGTAAGCTTCCATATTGCTTCTCCTAACTTATAGCCCTGGCAAACCACTTTGGGATGATGGTAATGTTGATATGTATGTTAGGGAAAATATCAGTGGGAATGGAAATGAAGAAGAATAGAGCAGGTGGAGGGAAAGAGAAAATTGAGAAAGAGGAGCTGGGCAAAGATAGAATGAAAGAGTTGTAATTTCATTGCTGTAGGAAGCAAGAAGCATCTTTGAATTTATGTTATAGAAAACCTGCAGAGTAAAAGATCCCTTAAAAATATGTCACTCATTTCTTTTAGGAATCAGATCTTCATCTTGCATTCAAAGATAGCCATAGTTGAGGTCACCCAACCTATATAACTTTCTCTCTTTTGCCCTCAACCTTGCCTGAATCAGACTCTCAGGGTCTAAAAATCCTTATCTCAGAAGGAAGACATCAACATGCACTCAGTCATAATCTCTAATGATAGTCTCAACGTGGGAAGGGGTGAAAGTGGGTAGTCCCTACTTTCTTTGCCTTTGTCACTTCCTCAAACAGCAAACCCTTCTCTAATAAGTGAGATCGTTGGTTCTCAAACAGCCTTGGTTATAAAAATCTTCTTGTCTCACAAGATAAATCACTCCAGTGTTCAGAAGCCCTGACTGTCAGAAAGGTCTTTCTTATGTTAACTTGAAACCTGTTTTCCTCTAATGGCTAATTATGTAGGACTTGCTAGCCATTGTTCTGTGTGCTGTACATACATAATTCCCAAGCTTCCCAATAATAATGAAAGATAGCCATTATTATCCTCATTTCTTTAAATAGGAGAGAATAAGACTCAGGAGAGTCAAATGGTTTGTTTAAGCTGCTAGAGCCATATTCAAAGCCAAGTCTGTTTGATTCTGTAACCTGTCCTCCCTCCACTTAACTAATGTATTCCCTTCCCTTTCATCTATCAAAACTCTACTTGCTTATAAGGTTACCTTAAATTTCAATCTTCTATGAAACCCTTTTTTACATCCTGAGGTGTTCAATTTTTATTATGAGCCATTTTAGCAATTTAATTTTATAGAATTCTTATAGCTCTGACTCCATTAGATCATATATCATGAAGTCTCTTCTACTGTGAACTTAAACTTTATTTAACTATTGTTTGATTCTTTAGAGTCATGGGATACCAGAAGTGAAATGCACATTGTACAGTCCCTAAGTTGTGCCTGACTTTTGCAACCCGATTGCCTGCCGTGTGGCCATCTTCCCTGTCCTTCAATATCTCCCAGAGTTTGCTCAAACTCTTGTCCATTGAGTTGGTGATACTATTCAACCACATCCTCTGTTGCCTTCTTTTCCTCCTGCCCTCAATCTTTTCCAGCATCAGGGTCTTTTCCAATGAGCCAAATTACAATAGTTCATGATTTTATGATTATTTACTATGAACCATGCATTACTCTCCAGAGAAGGCAGTGGCACCCCACTCCAGTACTCTTGCCTGGGAAGTCCCATGGACGGAGGAGCCTAGAGGGCTGCAGTCCATGGGGTCGCTAAGAGTCAGACACGTCTGAATGACTTCACTTTCACTTTTTACTTTCATGCATTGGAGAAGGAAATGGCAACCCACTCCAGTGTACTTGCCTGGAGAATCCCAGGGACGGGGGAGCCTGGTGGGCTTCCATCTATGGGGTCACACAGAGTCAGACATGACTGAGGTGACTTAGTGGCAGTAGCAGCATGCATTACTCTCAGGGATTTTCTTGCATTAATTCATTTAAACCTTGTAAAGTATGTACATATATTATTTCCATTTTATAAATGAGGAAATGGAAATATTAACAAATTAGTTAATTTTCTGTGATTAATAGCTACAGGTTCAGTCAAATACTTTGAAATGGAAAGTTAATTTTTAAAAAAGCTTATTTGTCAGCAAAACCTGATGTGACTTAAACTGATCTTGTGATAAAGCCTGACATGACCTGACATCAGACTATAATTATTTATCTCTCTTAATGTTAATATTAATATGTTTTGCTGCAAAAATATTTCTGTGTTTAATTATTGAGTACTACTCCAGACCTTTCTCAGGATAGAGGTATATTGTATAATATTTGTGTATTATTTATCCAATTCTGTCTCCCCAGACCTCAAATAGTGTTTGAAAACACTTGTGGCCATAAAGGCTTTTGCAGAAGGATTAAGATCTGCACTTAGTGATGTACACAACCATATTTTAATTGAGGCTATTAGATATCAGAGCATGGATCCATAATATTTATGTCAGCTTAAAAATTTTTTTTGTTGAAGTATAGTTGATTTATAGTAACATGTGTCAGATATATAGCTAAGTGATTCAGTTATATACATATACATATAATTTTTTCAGATTCTTTTCTCTTAGAGGTTATTGCATAATATTTAGTAGTTTCCTGTGTTATGCAGTATGTCCTTGTTAGTTATATATTTTATTTATAGTAGTGCATATATGTTAATCTCAGACTCCTAATGTATCCCTTCCCTGCCTTTGGTAACCATAATTTTGTTTTCTGTGTGTGAATCTCTATTTTGGAAATAAGTTGATTTGAGTCTTTTCTTTCTTTTAGATTCCACATATAAGTGATATCATATGATATTTGTCTTTCTCTGACTTATTTCACTCAGTATTACAATATCTAGATCTATCCATGTTGCTGCAAGTGCCATTACTTCATTCTTTTTTATGGCTAAGTAATATTCCATTGTGTATATGTACCACATCTTCTTTATCTGTTCATTTGTTGATGGATAGTTAGATTGCTTCCTTGTCTTGGCTATTGTGAATAATGCTGCAGTGAACATTTGGGTACATGTACCTTTTTGAATTAGTTTTCTCTGGATGTATGGCCAGGAGTGGGATCATATGGTAGTTCTATTTTTCATTTTTAATGAACATCCATACTGTTCTCCACAGTGGCTACACCAGTTTACATTCCTACCAGTAGTGTAGGAGGGTTCCCTTTCCTCCACACTCTCTTTAGCATTTATTATTTGTAGACATTTTAATGGCAGATGCCAGCTTTTCTAATATTCCATGCAAAATATAAGAAAACTAAAAATCAGGGAAGAACAGTGACTTGGCCAATATTATATAAGTGGTGAAATACATGTTTTTCATATATTAGCAACCTTTAAAGCAGGACAAAAAAGGTCCTTTGCCAACAAAGGTCCGTCTAGTCAAGGCTATGGTTTTTCCAGTGGTCATGTATGTATGTGAGAGTTGGACTGTGAAGAAAGCTGAGTGCCGAAGAATTGATGCTTTTGAACTGTGGTGTTGGAGAAGACTCTTGAGAGTCCCTTGGACTGCAAGGAGATCCAACTAGTCCATTCTAAAGGAGATCAGACCTGGGTATTCTTTGGAAGGACTGATGCTAAAGCTGAAACTCCAGTACTTTGGCCACCTGATGCGAAGAGTTGACTCATTGGAAAAGACTGATGCTGGGAGGTATGGGGACAGGAGGAGAAGGGGACGACAGAGGATGAGATGGCTGGATGGCATCACCAACTTGATGCACATGAGTTTGGGTGAACTCCTGGAGTTGGTGATGGACAGGGAGGCCTGGCGTGCTGGAATTCACGGGGTCCCAAAGAGTTAGACATGACTGAGCAACTGAACTGAAATAAACTGAAAGCAGGACACTTTTCATGTTGGCCTGTAACTAAACTCTTAGCTCTCTGGGGACAGAAGCATTACCCGAGATGCAGGAATTGCTCTCCTGCACCCACCATGGCACAGTGGTTAAGAGAACCCAAGCTTTGTGTTCACAGGGACCTGTGTCTGAATTACATCTTCATCACCTAGTGATCAGTATGTGGCTATGGGTCATCTCACTAAACAAAAGACACGATGAAGACAACACTAAGGGGACAGAAGGAAATGGTGTGTATAGAATGTAGTATAGAACAAAGATTAGACAACTGGACATTTTTCTTCTTCATGGATTTTTGATGACTGAGTTTAGACTAACAGGCTTTGGTGTCCCCTTTTGTCTTTCATAGTGTTAGAAACAACCTCTGTGCTACAGCCTCTGGGTCTCACCTTTTCACTGCAGTGAGGAGAACAAGCCCTTCTGAGAACTCCTTGTTTTGTTGCTAGTCAGCTGCTCATGACCCTAACTCAGAGAGGCAAACATGGAAGTGAAAATGATTTTTCTTTCATTCTTAAAAGAATGGCATTTGGAGCTTGACTTAAGAAACATCAATTTTGGGCTGTATAAGTAGAGAAAAACCTTCACAAAGAAAGCATTCATAGATATTTTATAGAGATTGAGTATTTAGGCATTGAGGAGCTCTGTCAATATTTAGTTACTTTCAAAGGAAAGGAATGATATTCACATGAGCTAATCCTTTCCCAACTTTTAACTAGACCATATCAAGAGTGATTTACACTGAACTTCAACTGGGCTTTTGATTTCAATTAGATAGAATTTACTAGGTACAAACCAATGGTTTGGTTTAACCAAAATGGTGAATGCCAGCTGGAAGACTGCCTGCCTTAGAATCACCATGGAAGCTTTTTAAAATACAGATTTTTGGCCCCCAGAGATTCTGTGTTCAGTAGTTCTGCTAGGACCCAGACATTTATATTTAAGTTCCCAAGTGGTTTTGATATGTAATCAGGTTTACAAATGACTTTTCAAAGCAAAATGCCGGTCTCAGAATGGAAGCTCATTTATTATTTAGCTTATTAATTTGTTATAGGGTCTCATTCAAGTCTTTTGCCAACGCTAGTCCCCAGGTTTCTCATTTGTGAAGTGGGAGGTCAGTTAGCTTATCTCTAAGTTGTTTCTGGTGCTGATGTTTTATGATTTTATTTCTGAGAGTATAGTAATTGCAGTATATGGCTCTAGACTGCTTACAGAGATAGTTTGTTGCTGTTGTTATTTTTATCATTGTTGTTTGCCAAGATAGGCATTGTTCTATAACACAAGACATAATGAACTGGGTGTTGATACCAAGTTTGAATGGCAGTCCAGATAGCCTTTTTAAAAATATTGTGATAAAAACATATAATGTGTGATACGCCCTCTTAACAAATTTTAGAGTGAATAGTACATTATTGTTAACTACAATCACAGTGCTGTACAGAAGATTTCTAGGACTTTTCCATCTGCGTGACTGAAATTTTATACCCAATGAAGAGCACCTCCCCAGCTCCCCTTTCTGCCAGCCCCTGGGAACCACCATTTTACTTTCTGCTCTGATGAGCTTGACTATGTTACACATCTCCTATAATTGAAATCACATAGTATATGTGCTTATGACTGGATTATGTCCCTCAGCTTAATGTTCTCAAGGTCTGTGCATGTTGCAGCAGCTGGCAGGATCCCCTCCCTTTTTATGGCTGAATAGTATGCCACTGTACGCATGTACCCCATTTTCTCTGTTCATCTGTTGGTGAGTATTTGGGTTGTTTCCACCCTTTGGTTGTTGTAACGCTGCAGTAAATGTGGGCGATCAGCCAAGACCCTGATTTCAGTTCTTTTGGATAAATTTTCATAAGTAAGAATGCTGGATCATATGGTGGCTCTATTCTTCATTTCCCGAGGGAGAGCCACACTGTTTTCCATAAAGGCTGAACCATTTTACATTCCTGCCAGTAGTGTACCAGGGTTCCAGTTTATCCATATCCTCACCAACAGCGGTTCTTTCTTTTCTTTTGTAATAGTCATTCTAACAAGCATGCGGTGATACCTCACTGTGTTTTGACTTGCCTTTTCCTGATGATTAAGTATGTTGAGCACTTTTCATGTGCCTGGTGGCCATTTGTGTGTTTTCCTTGAAGAAACATCCATTAATTTCATTTGTTCATTTTTAAAATTTGGGTTATTTTGGGTAATTATTTTTAACTGGGTTCCTTCCAGTCTCGAGTTGTTAGAGTTCTTTATATATTTTAGATATTAACCCCTTTTTGGTATATGATTTACACATGTTTTCTCCCATAGGCTGCCTTTGAGGGATCCATGATTTCAATGAAATAAAACTTAGATTTTTTTTTCATTCTTTAAAAGCTTGTGGATAGTCAAGCCTTTAATGTCTGTTGTCTCAGTCTCCATTTTTGCCAAAAGGGGTAATAACACCATTCTTAACTAATTCATTATCTTGTGAGCACCGGATGACTTAATATTTATTAAGATGCTCTGCATCATTCACTTAATGATGGATGATGCAGCATTTTACATAACATTATCAAAATCCAACATGTAGGGTAAGTTTAGAGAGCTAGTTTCTCTTAGGTTTCTCTGTGATAAGAGTCATAGAGAGCTTTTTGCAATCTCTGTTAGGTGGTAGGAAACAAACTTGTATATGACTTTTGAAATGCCTGGTCATCCATGCAACCATTCATCTATGCATCCAACTCCAGTTAAGAATAGTTAACTTCTCATAATTATTATATTCATAATTATCATACTGATACTTGAAATAATTATTGTAATATAGTAATATCTTACATGTACATGGCACTTTACAGTCTACAAAGTACTTTGCAAGCTGCATGTGTGTGTTGTAGAAGTCCTTAGAGGCAATTGTTTTTCCCTATTCACATGGCTCTTTCACTACAGGTGACAGACTTAGCCTGTCTAAGAATTTTAACCATATTCTTGCTAATGAGAAACAGGGATGGCTATCTTAAATAACTGTTTATCCATTTAACACATTGATCATATAACTTGTATCCTCATGTTAATATCATCAAGCTAGTTAGAGGAAGTGGTTAATTGCTTAGGAGGTATCTAAGGCCAAGAAAAAGTCCATGACTTGACTAAAATTAAATAGAGATTTAAACACAAGGGAAGATCTCAAGACTGAGTTTCCTCATTCAGCACAGGCTCTGAACGCCTGTACTCCTGATGAACCACAATACCCTCATCACAACAGCATGCCTGTTTGTCTCATCCCAGAGAGCCTCCATCACTGGCTCCTGGCCACCTCCTTCTCTGCAGTGCCTCAGACAAAAAAAAAAAAAAAAAAACATGTCACTCTTCCCTACGTCCTAACCCCATTCTGTCAGTCCTGCCCACATGCTGATGAAATATACTTTTGGCTGGGGGAAGAAAATTTGCAAGCCATCAACCCAGAGATGGTTGTGATGAGAGTTGCAGTGATGCAGTGACCAGGTTCCGGGGGCAGAAATTGTTCTCTGGAGAAGGCTGTCTCCTCTTCCTCAGTGGTCTCTGTATTGAGAAAGGGCACCCTGTTTGCTGTGCCAGCTTTCTTAAATTCATTATATAACATAATATGAATACATACATACATATATATTATGCACATTATTTATATGTACTCCTAGGTGCAAGACTTACTGTGTAGTAAACATACAAGAATCATGGTGTAATGAACAAACACTGAAATTTATGAGTACAGCCTTACCATTTTACAGACAGTTAAACTGAGGCCTGAGAAGTCTGAAGGATCTTGTCAAGTAGAATTGCCATGCACATAATACAGTGGCAGAACCCGCTCAGAACTCTCTGAAGGCTGGCCTGACTCTGCATGGAGAAATTACAACTATCAAACATTTCCAAAGCAACTCATATGTCTCCTTTATAGCACTTATAAAAATGGAAGCAACATAATTATGTATTTATATTTAGTTTACTGTCTTACTCCTCCACTAGACTCGGAGCTCCTTGTGGGAGGAACTGGGTTTGTCTTGATCTCTATACTATCCTCAGTGTTTTGCATAATGCCTAGTGCACAGAGAGTTCTTAATAAATATTTGTTGAGTAAATGAGCAAATAGATGAATATATTGATGATAAATTAATAAACCTGCTAGGAATAAAGTCTGTTTAAGATTCTGGGATAGTAGTCTTCCCTTGGAGCAAGCTGTCCCTCCATATTTTATATCTTGGAGCATATTTTATTTTTAATGATGGCATGAATGCATTTTTCATTCATCTTGTGTGCAAAGGCAAAAGGTCCCCTTGCTTTCAGGATGACAAATACAAAGTGATTGAAAATTATATAGTATGTTGGGGACTGGAACAGGACCAAGAATTGGTTCAAAACTGTTGACAGTATCTGATGGCATAGCTGATTGACAGGAGTCTGGTTGTTCCCAAGGATTATTTTTCCCTATACTGCATCCCACCCTATCCTATTTTCTACCTTACTGCTCTCTTCATCCCACAGACCCTTGGGCAATTTTCCACGTAAAGGTAAGGGAGGGCTGATTCCCAGACCTTGGCTCACTCTGCCACTCCAGGCTGCCTGAGTGTTAGAGCTAGTGTTTGCCCAGCTGCTGGAGTCAACTGGTTTCCTTTTGAGGATATACCTCTCCCCTTCCTTCTGCTCTCCTCCCCAGATGTTTGTGACCAAAGGCAGCCACAAGGCCTGGAGACACTAGTCTTCTGCTCTGGTCACTCCTAGGTCACCAGCTTGAGACCAGGAGGACCACCCTGCTGCATTATTTAGTCTAGGCGGGCTTCCTGGAGCCAAAGTTCTTAGAGGTGTTTAAATAGCTTGTGAGGGATTGTCGGTTCACTGGCAAAATTTTATGTTTTCATCTTCTCGCCTGAATCATGAGCCAGTGAATTCCTCTGTCTGATTTTGGTTCTTGCTTCTCTGAACTATGTGACAGCACTAGCCCTCACCTCAGAGGGTATCGTCAGAAGTTCAGAACTGAGATTTGAAAACTAGTTAATATCAGCCTGACACCAGGTCCTATTTCTGACTTAACTCTGCTTCCAGTTAGAGAAGTAATAGATCAAGAAGGCAACTTACGCTGCACCTTCCTTGCAATATTGAAGAGCAAATGGAGATCTAGAACAGAATAATGACTTTTCCAAGTTCCCACAGTGAGTTCCTCTCTCTTTATTCCAATTTGTGGTTTTTAAAGCTAGCCATGAAAGTAACAAATTGTTAGTCACAGACATTTGAGAAGGTGGATAAGAATCACCTAGGAAACTTGCTAAATATGTTCTGTTTCACTTGATCTGCAGTTGGGCCCAGGAATATACAGTTTCAACCCTCTCCCCAGGTTGTGTTGTCTGAGGACCACACTTGCTCTGATGTGGACCATGAGGTCACCCTGATTGTTAAAGTAGGTACAGAAGGGAGAAAGAATGCCTATTGAGTGACCCAAGATGATTCAATAGCGGTAGACAAAACAGATGGAGAAGGTGATGGTCGTGCTGATGGAGGTGGAGGAGAATGCATTAGTGGTACATCTTATACAGGGTGTTTTTATAGCAAGCAATAGAAAGCAACTCAAGCAGTATATATTAATTTTCTAGAGCTGCCATAATAAAACACCACAGACTGGAGGCTTAAACACTGGAAATTTATTTTTCGTAGTTTTGATGGCTAGAAGTCCAAGATCAAGGTGTCAGTACAGTTGACTTCATTCTAAGGCCTCCTTCCTTGGCTTGAAGATGACTGTCTTCTCACTGTGTCCTCACATGATCTTTCCTTTGTGTGTACACCCTTTTTGTCTCTTTGTATGTCTAAATTTCCTCTGGTTAAAGGATACCAATAAGATTGGATTCAGTTCAGTTCAGTCGCTCAGCCATGTCTGACTCTCTGTGACCCCATGGACTGCAGCACGCCAGGCTTCCCTGTCCGTCACCAATGCCCAAAGCTTGCTCAAACTCATGTCCATTGAGTTGGTGATGCCATCCAACCATTTCATCTCTGTCATCCCTTTCTCCTCCTGCCCTCAATCTTTCCCAGCATCAGGGTCTTTTCCAATGAATCAGTTCTTCGCATCAGGTTGAGTTTCAAATTCAGCATCAATCCTTCCAATGAATATTCAGTAGTGATTTCCTTTAGGATGAACTAGTTGGATCTCCTTGAAGTCCAAGGGACTTTCAAGAGTCTTCTCTAACACCACAGTTCAAAAGCATCAATTCTTCGGCATTCAGTTTTCTTTATAGTCTAACTCTCACATCCATATATGACTACTGCAAAAACCATAGCTTTGACTAGACAGACCTTTGTTGGCAAAGTAATGTCTCTGTCTCTGCTTTTTAATATGCTGTCTAGATTGGTCATAGCTTTTCTTCCAAGGAGCAAGCATCTTTTAATTTCATGGCTGCAGTCATGATCGGCAGTGATTTTGGAGCCCAAAAATATAAAGTCTGTCACTGTTTCCATTGTTTCCCCACCGAATTGCCATGAAGAGATGGGACCAGATGCCATGATCTTCATTTTCTGAATATTGAGCTTTAAGCCAACTTTTTCACTCTCCTCTTTCACTTTCATCGAGAGGCTTTTTAGTTCTTCACTTTCTGCCATAAAGGTGGTGTCATCTGCATATCTGAGGTGACTGATATTTCTCCCGGCAATCTTGATTCCAGCTTGTGCTTCTTCCAGCCCAGCATTTCTCATGATGTACTCTGCATATAAGTTAAATAAGCAGGGTGACTACATACAGCCTTAGTGTACTCCTTTTCCAATTTGGAAGCAGTCTGTTGTTCCATGTCCAGTTCTAACTGTTGCTTCTTGAGCTGCATACAGATTGGATTAGGGTCTCTGCTATTGGCTTCACTTAATCACTTCTTTAAAAAACTTATCTCCAAATATTTAGATTCTGAAATTCTGGGGTTAGAGCTTCAGCAGTTGAAGTTTGAGGGTACATAATTTAACCTCTAAACACTGACCTAGGCTCACAGGGTTGATAAGGTGCTGAGAGACCAGGCTCAGTAATGGGCAAAATCCAAGTGATTGGAGTGGATAAGGTGAAGTGGGTGGTCCTAGGGATGGGCAAAAAAGTTAGCTTGATAAACTTAAGGTTTTTAATACTCTTCATTTCCCCTTCCTAAAAGGCATACTTTCAGTCCTGCTGTGTTTCCATGAGATGAGAAAGAATGAAATTGTAAAGCTTTCATCCAAGTTCAAAAAAATCAAACACACAGATACATGTTGAAGACATGATTTAGCAATAGTGAATGAAAGATCATGGTTGTTATTTAACTTTCCCTGAGGCAGCCACAAATAGAAAATAAAGATGTATACTGAGAAATCTAGATTTAAGTTCCTGCTTCTACTCTTTGATGGAGATGCAGACAAATAGAATTACTGACAGAAGGAATAAACCAAAAATTTAAAACTGATAATGCAATAATAGACACTTGAATGTATCATCTATATGCCAGGCACTGTTTTAAGGGCTTCACGTATATTAACTATTTAATCTTTACCAGAAACTTTATGAAATAAGCACTGTTTTTACAGTCATTGTTCAGATGAGGAAATTTATACAAAGATCTTGAAGTAACATTCCCTGTATACCCAGCTAGTGACTCACAGAGCTGGTCTTGAACCCAGACAGTCTGACTCCAGAGTTCTGCATTATGTTGTCTCTCAGGAAAGGGTTCAAAAAATTGGAGATTTTTCCAGAATGATCAGTTTTCAGATGTATATTAAATCACTGTATGGAAACACATTGTGTTTATTTTGTATGAGGCATCAGAGTAGATCTAGAATTAATGGTTGAGAAGATACATTGTTAGGAAGTTTCTGACTCAGTTTAAAGTACTTTGAAATAGTTCAACCAGGGATTGGGCTACTGTTACAGATAGACATTTTCCCTTTTCTTTGCTTATAAAACTATTCTTTGTTCCAGAGGACTGTAGGTCCAATTCCAAGGCATGATTCACGATTGGTCAGGCAGTCCTCTGCACTTCTGCCGATGACTGGCTTAGGAATGGGCATGTGATCCTATTCTGACCAGTGGGATACTCAGGAAGTCTTAGGGGCCCTGGAAAGTTTTTCTAGTTATTAAAAGGGAGAGATAGATGAGGAGAAAGCCTCTACTGTGCACCATTTTTCTTCTTGTTCTAACAGTATCAGAAGAGAGAAAGATCATTGAGCCAATGAGGAAAACCATCACTGATTTCCTACAAGGTGGAAACAGTCTTTGAACTTGGTGACTTTCTTGAGCAACCAAGGAAGTGCCACTGGTGCCACTTCCGTCCAGACTTTTTGTTAAATGAGATATTAAAGTTTGTGTGGTTAAATATGCTGTTGCTTGTGGCTTGAATCATCCTGATACAATTGCCTCGGAAGATAATGAATTCATCAATGTCCTTGGAGTTATGGAAGCAGAACCCAGAGGCCCACTTCTCAGTAATATGGTAGCAGGGGCTCAGGCTTTAGATGGGCTTTATTAGAGGAAAACTAAGGTCACTTCTAGTCCTAATAGTCTGTCTTTGTGCCCCTATGAAACCCTGGCACAAGTCACTCTGCATGACTCCCTAAGTCTCCGTGTACTGAGCCAGGCTGGCAGCCACGGTTGACATTCTCTATGAGTCACTTGTATTGTCAGGCCCTTGTAAAAAGGCAGAGGCTGTGATGTCACAGTTCCTCCAATGACACAGCATCAGGGGACAGCCAGAAATAGACACGTGGAAGCCCTTGCCACTGGCGCTCTCTTGTACTCTGACACAAGTCACATTTCTCTTAGCTCAGACACCAGGCTGCTGGAGAATTGGAGACCCAAAATAGACAGGCCATCTAGTCACCCTCCTAGAATTTCCCATCTGCTCTGACAAAGTTCTGGGGACATCCAAGGTGAAACTTGCCTAGCAGAATGTTGAGAAAGTGACAGATTTAGTGGGACTTTGGTTCCAATCATAGTGGGCCACTCACAAGAGTAGGCCCTGAGAAAATATTGTGAGTCAGCATTGTCCTCAATCTCATTGTCCTGAAATCTCAGGTTGGGAAGTGCTGGAGACCACAGTCACTTCATCTCTGGCATCTTGGTGCTGTGGGTGGCTGGTGGCTGCTGAGTCTAGCAACCACTCCCTGAGAGCCATGTCAGCCATCTGATGGAATGCAAAGAGGCTACAGATCTCAGGCACTTTTACTTGGGAACAATTTTTATGTAATACTGATAAGCATGGAAGTAGATAATATTTGTAGGGATTTGAGGGGATCAGTAGGTAGTATCTACCTTTTCCTCTAAGTCTAAGCCAATTCTGAGATGGATGCAAGAATCAGAAAAATTACTGATGAAAGTCAGGTTGGGGGATTTGACTGAGAGATAAGGAAGCAATGGATGTCCTAATACTGTATCCAAGAACAGAGCATTCTCAGACCAGGAGAGGATGTCCAATCACAGGCCTCCTTTGCTGAGCCTAGTGCATCGCTAAGAGTGGACCCCAAAGTACCCTTCCACATGCACACTCAAATAAATCCCCTCTCTCCTGGTAAGTGTGAGCAGAAGCGGGAAGAGAAGCCAGGAATGTTGGTCTAGCAAAAGTCCTTGCACATGGAGATACAATGAGTGAGAAATAATCTTTCTCCCAACCATATTGACGAGTCCTTAATATTTGCCTGAAAATGTTCTGGGTGTCTGCACAAACTGTGTAGTTTAATTCTCTTTTTAACCTTTTGAGGAAAGTACTAGTATGTCTCACAAATGGAGAAACTGAGGCCCAGAGAGATCAGGAACTTTGCTGAGGGACACACCCAGTATGTGGTGAGATGGGATCCAGACAAGGTGTGTAGGAGGTCAGAACTCACCTTGTAGGTGCCATGCCACATCCCCTCCTTGTCATAACTGTGTCCTGTGGCTAGAGTACCAGGAGGAGATGGGGGAACATAGGGTTCTTGATCAGAAGACTCAGGCTCTGGCTCTGCCGTTTCTTAGCCCCCACAGCTGTGGTGTCTTCACCTACAAAATAGGAATTGTGATCCCTTTTCTGAGAAGCTCAGGAATTCCCTAGGAGGGTCAAGTGAGATCATGGGCTTTAAAGTGTTTGGTAACTGACAAGCCTGGGGCATAGATATTCATCTGGGAGTGGGAGAGCTCTGAGTTCCATCCCTGCTTCCCTTAAGAACTTTCCCAATGACATGGTTCAGCCTCTTGACTTGAAATATTCAGTTTTGCCACCAGTAAAATGAGCACACTAGTCCTTGACTTAACTAACCTCTCAGAGGTGCTGTGGTACTTAAACGGGGGTAGGGTTAAGACTGTGCTTTGTTTGTGACTGTAGATATTCAGGAAGATGGTGAGGACTGTTAATTTTTATGAGAAGTGGTTTTGAGGACAGTGATAGTTTTTGGTGATAAAATAATTTTTTATACTTTCATAGGCATTTATCTGAAGAATTTAAAAGTTAATAAATTTAGCTTTGCATTTCAGCAATTTTATTATAGAAAATAAAGTATTAAAAGAAAAATCTTTAGCTAATTCAAATAATTCAACTCAGAAACATAAACAAATATCAGCTTTGTAGTCAGCTTTATGTGTTAAGAGGCACAAAATAAAGACCTAAATATAAAGACCAATACATATATATGTATATATATGTATATCTCATATTCTGTATGTCTATTACTATTCTAAATACTAAGTGCCTTTAGCTGCTTGTTTGGCATATGTCAAGAGCAGGCTTTATTTGAGGGATGTCTTCCCCTGAAAGTGGAAGAGCCTGCCCCTTCCTGGCTTAAAATGTAGAAGACAAAAGGAGAGGGAAGGGAGTGAAAGAGCAGAGTGAAGAGACATGGTCCTGATTTTCTCATCCCTGTGCTGACTTTGGCACAGGAAGCAGGAGGCTCTTTAGAGAAATTTGGGCAGCATTGACATTCACCAGCCTAGGGCACAAGATGGACTTGCCAGTCCCATGTAGTGTGGGTTGGTCCCAAGAATACTTGAGAGTGTATTTGGGAATCTTGCCAGCATGGATTATGGTGGTTGGGGCAAGCTGGCCCTGAAGTGAAGACTGAGTGTTAGACTTACCAGGTGGGGAGAGTGAATTTCCAGCCAAACCTCAGAGAAGTCTCAGCAGCTAACAGTAGGTGGGGTGGAGCCAAGTAGCCAGGGGTCCCCAGATGAAGAAAAAGAACAAACGGGAAGCAATGTCCAGCCAGCCTCCCTTTCTGCCATGTAGGCCAGAGGGGCAAGTGGACATCAATTGGATAAGGGATGTGATCTCTGGACCACAATGGGCAGGAACTATCCTTCTACCTACATATCAATGTGAATGATTGTAAACCACAATCGTGAACTCTCTCTTTCCACATTTTCTTTATACCCAGAATCCCTCTTACTGGAGAAACAGGGAGAGATTATTTGAAATATTAAAAAAAAATTATTCTAGAGAGACTAATACTACTTAAAGTGACCATTTAGATAATAAGGACAGACAAGATTTAAGCCAGATGGATGATTTAGTTCATTTTTCTACTAACTGTCAGATGAGAGTTATAGACAGCTGTAAGTTCACTTGTAAGTGAAATAAATTCATTTTCCATCTTCATCCAAATTGAAATGTGAGCAGAACTGTATGATCCAACTACATAAAGTGGTATTGCTGTTAAACATTTCTGACTGAAAGTAAACCAACTAAATATTGAACTTTTAAATATTTAAGCAACATTAACCTTTGGTCAGAACAAGATAATATATGTAAAAGTTCCTGGCACGTATTAAGTGCTAGGTGAATATTAATTGACGTGATGTTGTTTGGGGTCAAGGTCAGGAAACAGAACAGCTGTGTTCTTTGTATCACAGCTCTCTTAGAGCCTTAATGCTGGGCAAGATGGACCCAGAATAGCATCACTGCTTTTCCTTCGTGTGATGATGTGAGGAAGTGTGGTCCAGATGAGAGATTCCCAGACCTGGTCCTGCATTAGAATCACCTGAACAGCTTCTTTAAAAATATAGATCATTTCTCCTCTGGTTCCCCTTGTGATTGTGATTCAGTATTTCTGGGAAAGTGCCAAGGCATCTTTTGAACACCATTAGAAATCTGTTTGGATGGCATTGTAAATACCAAGGGGCACCGTGGAACATCTTCAGTCATTTCTTTCCTTCTTTGATTGTTGCTGACTCTCACAGACTCATGAATAGGTAGACTAGAGAATGTCTGGTATGATTGTTTTGTTAGTTTTGTCTGTGTCCAACCAGCTCAGCTTCTGTCAATTCCCTAAATTCCAAAACAAAACAAAACAAATGTAAGGGATGATGATATGTTTTGCTAGGCCAAGCCATATAAAATAGCATCTCTCCTTTACTTCAGCAGAATACAGTCTTTGTGCCAAAAGCAAAGATTAGGTGGGAGGGGAAATCTGTCCTTAACCAGAAAAATCATTTTCTTGTTTTTCTCTCCTTCCCCCCACCCTGTTTTCATGCCCCAGAGGTCCATTCTTTCTATCAACTCTAAAACAGGAGTTTTACTTCAGTACAAACTGCATTGGAGGCAAGGTGTGTGCTGGAATTCCTATAAGAAAATCTTCTTTCTTTGGGGTCCTAGCACTTTCTCCCACTTCTGCCACCAGTTTAGAATGTTGTTGCCTCACTGTGGCCTCCCCAGCACTTTCTGAGTCATTATTTTCAGTTGGTCACCTGACCAAAAGTGGTGCCCTGGCTGAAGCTGGCAAATGGCCATTGTGCTAAACATAATCGTTCCAGTAAAACTTGGCTGATTAGCATAGAAATCTCCATAAGCCTTTCTATTCTAATTTTGCTGTTAGGATTCTGGCCCCTCTCGGAGGTCGTGCTAACCTAGTTCAGGCTCTTGGAGAAAATACTGTCGTTCCAGCTCGTTGCACTTGCATTAAAATATATTGTCCTTCATCTGACATGCTAACCAGGAACTCATCATCTGCAACTTTGTGAAAAAACTGAACTGCAGGGCACCATCAGTTATTTAAGTTGGAATCCAGGAAGCTCAGCGAAAATATATGGTGGGCACCAAGACATGAAGGCCCTTATATTTCTAACTGTGAACACTTCACTCTGGATAAAGTGAAAGGATTTTGATAAAAAGAAGATTACTGCAAAGTGAAGGATGCTAACCTACTAGTGTTCTTATACGGTCATACCACCGTAGAGGCAATATGGTATTGTGAGAGCATGAATGTCAGAGTCAGACATTTTGGTTGAAATTCCTGTTCTACTACAGAAAATTTTGGGGATTTGGGCAGGTTATCTAGTTTTTTTTGTGCCATAATATATGTTTATATAAGACAGGGATGATAGTAAAATAGTTTTCAATATATATCTCTCTGGGTTACCTGTGAAGCTTAAATGAGATTATTGCTATATGTTACATATGCTCAATTGATGTTAGCTACTTTATTATTAACCATCACACACCTACAGAACGGTTAATCCTTCATGTGTCTTATTGGTATAATTCTTTTTTTTAATTTATTTTTTAATTGAAGGATAATTGCTTTACAGAATTTTGTTTTCTTTCAAACCTCAACATGAATCAGCCATAGGTATTCATATATCCCCTCACTCTTGAAGCTCCATCCAATTTCCCTCCCCATCCCACACCTCTAGGTTGATACAGAGCCCCTATTTGAGTTTCCTGAGACATACAGCAAATTCCTGTTGGCTATCTATTTTACATATGGTAATGTAAGTTTCCATGTTACTCTCTCCATACATTTCACCCTCTCCTCCCCTCTCCCCATGTCCATAGTCTGCTCTCTATGTCTGTTTCTCCATTGTTTCCCTGCAGATAAATTCTTCAATATCATCTTTCTACATTCTGTATATATGCTTAGTATGAGATATTTATCTTTCTCTTTCTGACATACTTCACTCTGTATAGTAGGCTCTAGGATCATCCACCCGATTAGAACTGACTAAAATGCATTCCTTTTTATGGCTGAGTAACATTCCATTTAACTTATATGCAGAGTACATCATGAGATATGCTGGGCTGGAAGAAGCACAAGCTGGAATCAAGATTGCCGAGAGAAATATCAATAATCTCAGATATGCAGATTACACCACCCTTATGGCAGAAAGTGAAGAGGAACTAAAAAGCCTCTTGATGAAAGTGAAGGAGGAGAGTGAAAAAGTTCGCTTAAAACTCAACATTCAGAAAACAAAGATCATGGCATCTGGTCCCATCACTTCATGGCAAATAGATGGGGAACAGTGGAAACAGTGTCAGACTTTATTTTTTTGGACTCCAAAATCACTGCAGATTGTGATTGCAGCCATGAAATTAAAAGACACTTACTCCTTGGAAGGAAAGTTATGACCAACCTAGATAGCATATTCAAAAGCAGAGACATTACTTCGCCAACAAAGGTCCATCTAGTCAAGGCTATGGTTTTTCCAGTGGTCATGATGGATGTGAGAGTTGGACTGTGAAGAAGGCTGAGCGCCGAAGAATTGATGCTTTTGAACTGTGGTGTTGGAGAAGACTCTTGAGAGTCCCTTGGACTGCATGGAGATCCAACCAGTCCATCCTAAGGGAGATCAGTCCTAGGTGTTCATTGGAAGGACTGATGTTGAAGCTGAAGCTCCAATACTTTGGCCACCTCATGCGAAATGTTGACTCATTGGAAAAAACCCTGATGCTGGGAGGGATTGGGGGCAGGAGGAGAAGGGGATGACAGAGGATGAGATGGCTGGATGGCATCACCGACTCGATGGATGTGAGTTTGAGTGAACTCTGGGAATTGGTGTTGGACAAGGAGGCCTGGGGTGCTGCGATTCATGGGGTCACAAAGAGTTGGACACGACTGAGTGACTCAACTGAATTGAACTGAACTGAATATTCCATTGTGTATATAAACCACAATTTTTTATACATTCATCTGTCAATGGACATCTAGCTTGCTTCCATGTTCTAGGTATTATTAATAGTCCTGCAATGAACAATGGGATACATGTGTCTTTTTCAATTTTGGTTTCCTCAGGGTATATGTCTAGAAGTGGATTGCTGGGTCATAAAGAATACACCTACAATGCAGGAGACCCCAGTTCTATTCCTGGGTCAGGAATATTCACTGTAGAAGGGTAGGCTACCCACTCCTGTATTCTTGAGTTTCCCTTGTGGCTCAGCTGGTAAAGAATCCACCTACAATGTGGGGGACCTGGGTTCAATACCTGGGTAGGGAAGATCCTTTGGAGAAAGGAAAGGATATGCACTCCAGTATTCTGGCCTGGAGAATTCTATGGGGTCACAAAGATTTGGACACAACTGAGGGACTTTCACTTTATACTATGGTGGTTTTATTCCTAGTTTTTAAGGAATCTTCATACTGTCTTCCATAGTAGCTGTATCAATTTGCATTCTCACCAACAGTGCAAGAGGGTTCCCTTTTCTCTACACCCTCTCCACCATTTATTGTTTGTAAACTTTTTGATGATGGCCATTCTGAACAGTGTGAGGTGATATTTCGTTGTAGTTTTGATTTGCATTCCTCTAATAATGAGCAATGCTGAGCATCTTTTCATGTGTTTGTTCAGTTCAGTTCAGTCGCTAAATCTTGTCCAAATCTTTGTGACCCCATGGACTGCAGCACACCAGGCCTCCCTGTCCATCACCAGCTCTCAGAGCTTACTCAAATTCATGTCCATTGTGTCGGTGATGTCATTCAACTGTCTCATCCTCTGTTGTCCCCTTCTCCAGCCTTCAATTTTTCCTAGTATCAGGGTCTTTTCAAATGAGTCAGTTCTTCTCCTCAGGTGGCCAAAGTATTGGAGTTTCAGCTTCAGCATCAGTTCTTCCAATGAATACTCAGGACTGATTTCCTTTATGATTGACTGGTTGGATCTCCATGCAGTCCAAGGGACTCTCAAGAGTCTTCTCTAACACCCCAGTTCTAAAGCATCAATTCTTCGGCACTCAACTTCCTTTATAGTCCATCTCACATCCATACATGACTACTGGAAAAACCATATCTTTGACTAGATGGACCTGTGTTGGCAAAGTAATGTCTCTGCTTTCTTTTTTTTTTTTTTTTATTATTTTATTTTTTTTTGGTTTTAATTTTATTTTATTTTTAAACTTTACATAATTGTATTAGTTTTGCCAAACATCAAAATGAATCCACCACAGGTATACATGTGTTCCCCATCCTGAACCCTCCTCCCTCCTCCCTCCCCATACCATCCCTCTGGGTCGTCCCAGTGCACCAGCCCCAAGCATCCAGTATCGTGCATTGAACCTGGACTGGCAACTCGTTTCTTACATGATATTTTACATGTTACAATGTCATTCTCCCAAATCTTCCCACCCTCTCCCTCTCCCACAGAGTCCATAAGACTGTTCTATACATCAGTGTCTCTTTTGCTGTCTCATACACAGGGTTATTGTTACCATCTTTCTAAATTCCATATATATGCGTTAGAATACTGTATTTATGTTTTTCCTTCTGGCTTACTTCACTCTGTATAATAGGCTCCAGTTTCATCCACCTCATTAGAACTGATTCAAATGTATTCTTTTTAATGGCTGAGTAATACTCCATTGTGTATATGTACCACAGCTTTCTTAGCCATTCATCTGCTGATGGACATCTAGGTTGCTTCCATGTCTTGGCTATTATAAACAGTGCTGCGATGAACATTGGGGTACACGTGTCTCTTTCCCTTCTGGTTTCCTCAGTGTGTATGCCCAGCAGTGGGGTTGCTGGATCATAAGGCAGTTCTATTTCCAGTTTTTTAAGGAATCTCCACACTGTTCTCCATAGTGGCTGTACTAGTTTGCATTCCCACCAACAGTGTAAGAGGGTTCCCTTTTCTCCACACCCTCTCCAGCATTTATTATTTGTAGACTTTTGGATCGCAGCCATTCTGACTGGTGTGAAATGGTACCTCATAGTGGTTTTGATTTGCATTTCTCTGATAATGAGTGATGTTGAGCATCTTTTCATGTGTTTGTTAGCCATCTGTATGTCTTTTTTGGAGAAATGTCTATTTAGTTCTTTGGCCCATTTTTTGATTGGGTCGTTTATTTTTCTGGAGTTGAGCTGTAGGAGTTGCTTGTATATTTTTGAGATTAGTTGTTTGTCGGTTGCTTCATTTGCTATTATTTTCTCCCATTCTGAAGGCTGTCTTTTCACCTTGCTAATAGTTTCCTTTGATGTGCAGAAGCTTTTAAGGTTAATTAGGTCCCATTTGTTTATTTTTGCTTTTATTTCCAATATTCTGGGAGGTGGGTCATAGAGGATCCTGCTGTGATGTATGTCGGAGAGTGTTTTGCCTATGTTCTCCTCTAGGAGTTTTATAGTTTCTGGTCTTACGTTTAGATCTTTAATCCATTTTGAGTTTATTTTTGTGTATGGTGTTAGAAAGTGGTCCAGTTTCATTCTTTTACAAGTGGTTGACCAGATTTCCCAGCACCACTTGTTAAAGAGATTGTCTTTAATCCATTGTATATTCTTGCCTCCTTTGTCGAAGATAAGGTGTCCGTATGTGCGTGGATTTATCTCTGGGCTTTCTATTTTATTCCATTGATCAATATTTCTGTCTTTGTGCCAGTACCATACTGTCTTGATAACTGTGGCTTTGTAGTAGAGCCTGAAGTCAGGTAGGTTGATTCCTCCAGTTCCATTCTTCTTTCTCAAGATCGCTTTGGCTATTCGAGGTTTTTTGTATTTCCATACAAATTGTGAAATTATTTTTTCTAGCTCTGTGAAGAATACTGTTGGTAGCTTGATAGGGATTGCATTGAATCTATAAATTGCTTTGGGTAGTATACTCATTTTCACTATATTGATTCTTCCAATCCATGAACATGGTATATTTCTCCATCTATTAGTGTCCTCTTTGATTTCTTTCAAAAGTGTTTTATAGTTTTCTATATATAGGTCTTTAGTTTCTTTAGGTAGATATATTCCTAAGTATTTTATTCTTTCTGTTGCAATGGTGAATGGAATTGTTTCCTTAATTTCTCTCTCTGTTTTCTCATTATTAGTGTATAGGAATGCAAGGGATTTCTGTGTGTTGATTTTATATCCTGCAACTTTACTGTAGTCATTGATTATTTCTAGTAATTTTCTGGTGGACTCTTTAGGGTTTTCTATGTAGAGGATCATGTCATCTGCAAATAGTGAGAGTTTTACTTCTTCTTTTCCAATTTGGATTCCTTTTATTTCTTTTTCTGCTCTGATTGCTGTGGCCAAAACTTCCAAAACTATGTTGAATAGTAATGGTGAAAGTGGGCACCCTTGTCTTGTTCCTGACTTTAGAGGAAATGCTTTCAATTTTTCACCATTGAGGATAATGTTTGCAGTGGGTTTGTCATATATAGCTTTTATTATGTTGAGGTATGTTCCTTCTATTCCTGCTTTCTGGAGAGTTTTTATCATAAATGGATGTTGAATTTTGTCAAAGGCTTTCTCTGCATCTATTGAGATAATCATATGGTTTTTATTTTTCAATTTGTTAATGTGGTGTATTACATTGATTGATTTGCGGATATTGAAGAATCCTTGCATCCCTGGGATAAAGCCCACTTGATCATGGTGTATGATCTTTTTAATGTGTTGTTGGATTCTGATTGCTAGAATTTTGTTAAGGATTTTTGCATCTATGTTCATCAGTGATATTGGCCTGTAGTTTTCTTTTTTTGTGGGATCTTTGTCAGGTTTTGGTATTAGGGTGATGGTGGCCTCATAGAATGAGTTTGGAAGTTTACCTTCCTCTGCAATCTTCTGGAAGAGTTTGAGCAGGAGAGGTGTTAGCTCTTCTCTAAATTTTTGGTAGAATTCAGCTGTGAAGCCGTCTGGACCGGGGCTTTTGTTTGCTGGAAGATTTTTGATTACAGTTTCAATTTCCGTGCTTGTGATGGGTCTGTTAAGATTTTCTATTTCTTCCTGGTCCAGTTTTGGAAAGTTGTACTTTTCTAAGAATTTGTCCATTTCTTCCACGTTGTCCATTTTATTGGCATATAATTGTTGATAGTAGTCTCTTATGATCCTTTGTATTTCTGTGTTGTCTGTTGTGATCTCTCCATTTTCGTTTCTAATTTTGTTGATTTGATTTTTCTCCCTTTGTTTCTTGATGAGTCTGGCTAATGGTTTGTCAATTTTATTTATCCTTTCAAAGAACCAGCTTTTGGTTTTGTTGATTTTTGCTATGGTCTCTTTTGTTTCTTTTGCATTTATTTCTGCTCTAATTTTTAAGATTTCTTTCCTTCTACTAACCCTGGGGTTCTTCATTTCTTCCTTTTCTAGTTGCTTTAGGTGTAGAGTTAGGTTATTTATTTGACTTTTTTCTTGTTTCTTGAGGTGTGCCTGTATTGCTATGAACTTTCCCCTTAGGACTGCTTTTACCGTGTCCCACAGGTTTTGGGTTGTTGTGTTTTCATTTTCATTCGTTTCTATGCAAATTTTGATTTCTTTTTTGATTTCTTCTGTGATTTGTTGGTTATTCAGCAGCGTGTTGTTCAACCTCCATATGTTGGAATTTTTAATAGTTTTTCTCCTGTAATTGAGATCTAATCTTACTGCATTGTGGTCAGAAAAAATGCTTGGAATGATTTCTATCTTTTTGAATTTACCAAGGCTAGCTTTATGGCCCAGGATGTGATCTATCCTGGAGAAGGTTCCATGCGCGCTTGAGAAAAAGGTGAAATTCATTGTTTTGGGATGAAATGACCTATAGATATCAATTAGGTCTAACTGGTCTATTGTATCGTTTAAAGTTTGTGTTTCCTTGTTAATTTTCTGTTTAGTTGATCTATCCATAGGTGTAAGTGGGGTATTAAAGTCTCCCACTATTATTGTGTTATTGTTAATTTCTCCTTTCAAACTTGTTAGCATTTGTCTTACGTACTGTGGTGCTCCCGTGTTGGGTGCATATATATTTATAATTGTTATATCTTCTTCTTGGATTGATCCTTTGATCATTATGTAGTGACCTTCTTTGTCTCTTTGCACAGCCTTTGTTTTAAAGTCTATTTTATCTGATATGAGTATTGCTACTCCTGCTTTCTTTTGGTCCCTATTTGCATGGAAAATCTTTTTCCAGCCCTTCACTTTCAGTCTGTATGTGTCCCCTGTTTTGAGGTGGGTCTCTTGTAGACAACATATGTAGGGGTCTTGTTTTTGTATCCATTCAGCCAGTCTTTGTCTTTTGGTTGGGGCATTCAACCCATTTACGTTTAAGGTAATTACTGATAAGTATGTTCCCGTTGCCATGTACTTTATTGTTTTGGGTTCGAGTTTATACACCGTTTTTGTGTTTCCTGTCTAGAGAATATCCTTTAGTATTTGTTGGAGAGCTGGTTTGGTGGTGCAGAATTCTCTCAGCTTTTGCTTGTCTGAAAAGCTTTTGATTTCTCCTTCATACTTGAATGAGATCCTTGCTGGGTACAATAATCTGGGCTGTAGGTTATTTTCTTTCATCATTTTAAGTATGTCTTGCCATTCCCTCCTGGCTTGAAGAGTTTCTATTGAAAGATCAGCTGTTATCCTTATGGGAATTCCCTTGTGTGTTATTTGTTGTTTTTCCCTTGCTGCTTTTAATATTTGTTCTTTGTGTTTGATCTTTGTTAATTTGATTAATATGTGTCTTGGGGTGTTTCTCCTTGGGTTTATCCTGTTTGGTACTCTCTGGGTTTCTTGGACTTGGGTGATTATTTCCTTCCCCATTTTAGGGAAGTTTTCCACTATTATCTCCTCAAGTATTTTCTCATGGTCTTTCTTTTTGTCTTCTTCTTCTGGAACCCCTATGATTCGAATGTTGTAGCGTTTAATATTGTCCTGGAGGTCTCTGAGATTGTCCTCATTTCTTTTAATTCGTTTTTCTTTTATCCTCTCTGATTCATTTATTTCTACCATTCTATCTTCTAATTCACTAATCCTGTCTTCTGCCTCTGTTATTCTACTATTTGTTGCCTCCAGAGTGTTTTTAATTTCACTTATTGCATTACTCATTATATATTGACTCTTTTTTATTTCTTCTAGGTCCTTGTTAAACCTTTCTTGCATCTTCTCAATCCTTGTCTCCAGGCTATTTATCTGTGATTCCATTTTAGTTTCAAGATTTTGGATCAATTTCACTATCATTATTCGGAATTCTTTATCAGGTAGATTCCCTATCTCTTCCTCTCTTGTTTGGTTTGGTGGGCATTTATCCTGTTCCTTTATCTGCTGAGTATTCCTCTGTCTCTTCATCTTGTTTAAATTGCTGAGTTTGGGGTGTCCTTTCTGTATTCTGGCAGTTTGTGGAGTTCTCTTTATTGTGGTGTTTCCTCGCTGTGTGTGGGTTTGTACAGGTGGCTTGTCAAGGTTTCCTGGTTAGGGAAGCTTGTGTCGGTGTTCTGGTGGGTGGAGCTGTATTTCTTCTCTCTGGAGTGCAATGAAATGTCCAGTAATGAGTTATGAGATGTCTATAGTTTTGGGGTGACTTTGGGCAGCCTGTATCTTGAAGCTCAGGGCTGTGTTCCTTTGTTGCTGGAGAATTTGCTTGGTATGTCTCGCCCTGGAACTTATTGGCCCTTGTGTGGTGCTTGGTTTCAGTGTCGGTATGGAGGCATTTGATGAGCTCCTGTGAATGAATGTTCCTTGGAGTCAGGAGTTCCCTGGAGTCAGGGTTTGGACTTAAGTCTCCTGCTTCCGATTATCGGTCTTATTTTTTACAGTAGTTTCAAAACTTCTCCTTCTATACAGCACCATTGATAAAACATCTACATTAAAGATGATAAGTTTCTCTACAGTGAGGGTCACTCAGAGAGGTTCACAGGGTTACATGGAGAAGAGAAGAGGGAGGAGGGAGTTAGAGGTGACCCAAATGAGATGAGGTGAATCAATAGTGGAGAGAGTGGGCTAGCCAGTAGTCACTTCCTTATGTGCACTCCACAACTGGACCACTCAGAGATGTTCACGGGGTTATACAGAGAAGAGAAGAAGGAGGAAGGTAACAGAGGTGGCCAGAAGGATAAAAGGGGGGAATGAAAAGGAGGGAGACAGATCCAGCCAGTAATCAGTTCCCTAAGTGTTCTCCACCGTCTGGAATACACAGAAATTCACAGAGTTGGGTAGAGTAGAGAGGGGTTAGGGAGGAGACACAGGCGACCTGGTGGAGAAAAAGGAGGGTCCAAAGGGAGAGAGAGTAGTCAAGCCAGTAATCTCACTCCCTAGTGAAAAATGGGTCCTGAAGATTGGGTCCTTAAAGGTACAAAATTGGTAACAAATACATAAAAGCAAAAATTAAAAATCTAGAGTAGATTTTGGAATTTCAAAAATACGATGTTAAAGAACAGAAGAAGGAAAAGAGAGAGAGAAAGAACGAACAAACAAAAACAAAGAAGGTCGCGAAAATTATAAAGAAAGTACAGGTACAAAATTGATAACTAATACCAGAAAGCGAAAATTAAAAATCTAGAGTAGAGTTTGGAATTTCAAAAATACGATGTTAAAGAAAAGAAGAAGGAAAAGAAAGAGAGAAAAAATGAACAAACAAAAACAAAGAAGGTCGCGAAAATTATAAAGAAAGTACAGGTACAAAATTGATAACTAATACCAGAAAGCAAAAATTAAAAATCTAGAGTAGAGTTTGGAATTTCAAAAATACAATGTTAAAAAAAAAAAAAAAAAAGAAGAAGAAAAATAAAGAGAGAAAACAAACAAACAAATACGAACAATGTCACAAAAATTATACGGAAAATACAGGTACAAAATTGATATCAAATACCAAAAAGCATAAATTAAAAATCTAGAGTAAAGTTTGGAATTTCAGATATACAATGTTATATAAAAGAAGAAGAGAAAGAAACAGAGAAGAAGAAAAAAAAAAAAAAAAAAAAGTCACAGAAATTATATAAAAAAAAACTATAGGTACAAAATTGATAACATATACCAAAAAGTGAAAATTAAAAATCTAGAGTAGAGTTTGGAATTTCAAAAATACAATGTTAAAGAAAAGAAGAAAAAAACAAAAACAAACAAACAAAAAAAACAAGGTCAAAAAATTATAAAATATATATATATGAAGTTTGCTGAAGAAGAAAAAAATAGGGTCTTTTTTTTTTTTTTTTTTTTGCAAAGTAATAGGTTATAAAAGTGAAAATTAAAGGAACAATAGAGGACTTAAAAAAATTTTTTTTAATTAAAAAAAAAAAAAGAAAGAATGATCGTAAAAATAATAAAAAATATATCTAGGACTTTTTTTTTTTTTTTTTTTTTGTGGGTGTTGTGGGTTCAGTTCATTTTTGGCTAGTTCCTTGGTCAGATTTATATTTCTCAAGATCTATAGGCCCCTTCCTATGTAGTCCGTAGTAACCACAGGGTTTTGATCTATTGCCTGTAGCTTCCAAGGCGTTTCCCTCTGTTATATCTTCTTCTGTTTGCTAGTCTCTTCAGTATCTGGTTTCC
The DNA here is from genome assembly GCF_002263795.3 of Bos taurus. Taxonomy (NCBI): domain Eukaryota; kingdom Metazoa; phylum Chordata; class Mammalia; order Artiodactyla; family Bovidae; genus Bos; species Bos taurus. Next base: position 63,480,361 of record NC_037334.1, read on the forward strand.
GCCCTGACTCAAAGGGCACGGTGGCGGACACTTTTTTTTTTTTTTTTTTTAGGCTTACTTGTTCAGTCGCGCTGTGGGGAGGGAGGGAGGGATGCTGCAAACAAATAACACTGGCGTGGGCTCGCAATGCCTCAGCCACCCTGGGTCTGCCCCTGCTCACGGCGCGTGTAGCCTCCCTGTCCACACTGCTCGGACTCTAGGTTGTTCCGCCGGGAACAATCCGAGGCTGGCCCTGGGCTGCATGCACCTCCCAGGTCCAAGCCACTCAGGTTCAGGCACTCGGGTAGTCCTCAGAGGCGCAGACTCAGTTGGGCCTGCGTTTTGTGCTCTTCCCAGGTCTGAGCGCCAATTTGCTCTTCCCAGGCGAGCGCCAATGCTGCGACTTATCGCCTCCCCGCCACTCGGTTATCTGGATGTAAAACCGGCGCACCTTCTCAGGCAGATATTGACCGTCCAGACCCCCAAGAAGTTTTAGTTAGCAAAGAAGCCTGCTTACAGTTTTATAGATAATGTCTCTCTGGGGCTGCGATTGCCCCCTTCCGGCTCTGGCTGCCTGTCACCGGAGGGGGAAGGTCTGCAGCCGGCTATCTCTGTTCAGTCCTTTGTTCCGTGCGCAGGCCTGGCGGTCTTAGGTTAGGGCTGGCTTTTCGCGTGATAGGTATCCCACAGTCTGGTTTGCTAGCCCAAATTATTTCGCTCAGATAGCGCTCAGGGTATTCAGGCCAGATTCTTACTCTCAGCGATGCAGCCCACGCCGCGCCTCCCTGCGCAGCCCCGGTTTGCTAATGGCGGATGCAGGCGTCTGCGCTGCTTCTCTGCTGGGGGAGTTACCGTAGGGCTCGCAATCTGCGAGTTTTAAATTGTTTATTTATTTTTTCTCCCTGTTATGTTGCCCTCTGTGCTTCCAAAGCTCGGCACAGATTCGGCAGTGAGAAGGTTTCCTGATGTTTGGAAACTTCTCTCTTTTTAAGATTCCCTTCCCGGGACGGAACTCCGTCCCTCCCTCTTTTGTCTCTTTTTTTTTGTTTTAATATTTTTTCCTACCTCCTTTCGAAGAGTTGGGTTGCTTTTCTGGGTGCCTGATGTCCTCTGCCGGCATTCAGAAGTTGTTTTGTGGAATTACTCAACGTTTTAAATGCTCTTTTGATGAATTTGTGGGGGAGAAAGTGTTCTCCCCGTCCTACTCCTCCGCCATCTTGGCTCCTCCCCTCTTTTCACTTTCATCAAGAGATCTGAAGTGATTTTGAAGTCCCCCAAAATAAAGTCTCTCACTGTTTTCATTGTTTCCCCATCTATTTGCTGTGAAGTGATGGGACCAGATGACACGATCTTACTTTCTGAATGTTGAGTTTTAAGCCAACTTTTTTACTCTCCTGTTTCACTTTTATCAAGAGGCTCTTCAGTTCTTCTTTGCTTTCTTTCAAAAGTGTGGTGTCATCTACATATCTGAGGTTATTGATATATCTCCTGGCAATCTTGATTGCCACTTGTGCTTCATCTAGTCCAGCATTTCTCATGATGTTTTTAACTCTGCATATAAGTTAAATAAGCAGGGTGACAATATACAGCCTTGATGTATTCCTTTCCTGATCTGTAACCAATCTGTTGTTCAATGTCCAGTACTAACTGTTGCTTCTTGACCTGCATACAGATTTCTCAGGAGGCAGGTCAGATGGTCTGGTATTCCCACCTCTTTAAGAATTTTCTACAGTTTGTTGTGATCCACACAATCAAAGGCTTTGGCTTTCAATAAAACAGAAGTAGATGTTTTTTCTGGAATTCTCTTGCTTTTTCAATGATCCAATTGATGTTGGGATTCGATCTCTGGTTCATCTGCCTTTTCTAAATCCAACTTGAACATCTAGAAATTCTTGCTTGTGTACTGTTAAAGCCTGGCTTGGAGAATTTGAGTATTACTTTGCTGGCAAGTGAAATGAGTGCATTGGGTGGTAGTTTGAATATTATTTGAGATTACCCTTTTTTGGGACTGGAATAAAAACTGACCTTTTCCAGTCTTGTGGCCACTGCTGAGTTTGCAATTTGTAGCATATTGAGTGCAACACTTTCACAGCATTGTATTTTAGGATTTGAAATAGCTCAGCCTGGAATTCCATCACCTCCACTAGCTTATTGTAGTGACGCTTCCTAAGGCCCACTTGGTTTCACATTCTAGGATGTCTGGCTCAGATAAGTGATCACACCATCTTGGTTATCTTGTATAGTTCTTCTGCGTATTCTTGCCATCTCTTCTTAATATCTGTTTCTGTCAGGTCCATACCATTTCTGTCCTTTATTGAGCCCATCTTTGCATGAAATGTTCCCTTAGTATCCCTAATTTTCTTGAAGAGATCTCTAGTCTTTCCCATTTTGTTGTTTTCTCCATTTCTTTGCACTGATCACTAAGGAAGTCTTTCTTATCTCTCCTTGCTATTCTTTGGAACTCTCCATTCAAATGGGTATATCTGTCCTTTTCTCTGTTGCCTTTCACTTATCTTCTATTCATGGCCTTCAATGTAAGGCCTCCTCAGACAACCATTTTGCTTTTTTGCATTTCTTTCTTGGGAATGGTCTTGATCCCTGCCTCCTGTACAATGTTACGAACCTATGTCCATAGTTCTTCAGGCACTCTATCAGATCTAATCCCTTCAATCTGTTTCTCACTTCCACTGTGTAATCCTAAAGGATTTGATTTAGGTCATATCTGAATGGTCTAGGGGTTTTCCCTACTTTCTTCAATTTAAGTCTGAATTTGGCAATAAGAAGTTCATAATCTGAGCCACAGTCAGCTCAGTGTTCAATTACATTTTTTAAAAATCACGAAGAATCTCTTGTGTACATGAAAGAAAGCCTTGTATCAGAAAAAGGGTTATAGACAACCCAAAGTCCTGTCGGGACAAATGAAATGAGAATCAAAGAATACTTTGTGCAGATAGTTTCTGTAAAAGAAGAAGAAAAGACCTAAAATCTCAGCTTTGGCAAATGTGAAGAGAGGTGGGGGAAGGGAGGTTGTTAAATAAAACCTCAGACCCAAAGAGAATTTGTAAAGATTAAAGACTTTCTAATAGTAATCAGTGGTTTTCCCTACTTCCTTCAACTTAAGTCTGAATTTGGCAATAAGGAGTTCATGATCTGAGCCACAGTCAGCTCCCGATCTTGTTTTTGCTGACTTTATAGAGCTTCTCCATCTTTGGCTGCAAAAAATATAATCAATCTGATTTCGGTGTTGACCATCCGGTGATGTCCATGTGTAGAGTCTTCTCTTGTGTTGTTGGAAGAGGGTGTTTGCTATGACCAGTGCGTTCTCTTGGCAAAATTCTATTAGCCTTTGCCCTGCTTCATTCCGTATTCCAAGGCCATATTTGCCTGTTACTCCCAGTGTTTCTTGATTTCCTACTTTTGCATTCCAGTTCCCTATAATGAAAAGGACATCTTTTTTGGAGTGTTAGTTCTAAAAGGTCTTTTAGGTCTGCATAGAACCACTCAACTTCAGCTTCTTCAGCATTTCTGGTTGGGACATAGACTTGGATTACTGTGATATTGAATGGTTTGCCTTGGAAACGAACAGAGATCATTCTGTCGTTTTTGAGATTGCATCCAAGTACTGCATTTCGGACTCTTTTGTTGACTATGATGGTTACTCCATTTCCTCTAAGGGATTGTTGCCTACAGTAGTAGATATAATGTTCATCTGAGTTAAATTCACCCATTCCAGTCCATTTTAGTTGGCTGATTCCTAAAATGTCAATGTTCACTCTTGCCATCTCTGATTTGATCACTTACAATTTGCCTTGATTCATGGACCTATGTGTGGCATGGGAGCGGCTGTGTGTGAGGAGATACCCTATGTCCAAGAATAAAGGAAAGCCCCAGCAAGATGGTAAGTGGGGTTAAATCACATTTAGAATCAAATCCCATACCTGCCAGCAACACTCAGAGGTCTCAAACAAACCTTGTGTGTACCAGGTCCCAGAGATCCCCACAGAGACTGAGACAGACCTGTGTTTGAGTGTCTCCTATGGAGGTATGGGTCAGCAATGGACTGTTACCAGGGCAGGGGCTCTGGGTACAGCAGACCTGGGTATGGCATAAGCCCTCTTGGAGGAGACTGCCATTAACCCCACCAAAGAGCTGCCAGAACTTACACAGGCCTGGGAAACAAACTCTTGGCAGGAAAAAACAGAACCTTGTGTGTACCAGGATCCAGGAGAAAGGAGCAGTGACCCCACAGGAGACTGCTCTGGACTTGCCTGTGGGTGTCCAGGAGTCTCTGGCAGAAGCATGGGTCGGCAGTGGCCTGCTGGAGGGCTAGGGGCGCTGAGTGTACATGCATGGGACCTTTTGAAGGAGGTCACTATTATCTCCATTACCTCCACCATAGTTTAAGTGATAGTGACAGTGAAGTTGCTCAGTCGTGTCCGACACTTTGCGACCCCATAGACTGTTGTCTACCAGTGTTCTCCATCCATGGGATTCTCCAGGCAAGAATACTGGAGTGGGTTACCATTTCCTTCTCCAGGGGATCTTCTTGATTCAGGCTTCAAACCTGGGTCTCCTGCCTTGGAGGCAGATGCTTTAACTTCTGAGCCACCAGGTTTGGGCCCAGGTCAATAACAGCAAGGGAACACAGCCCCACCCATCAACAGAAATTGGATTAATGATTTACTGAACATGGCCCCGCCCATCAGAACAAGGCCCAATTTCCCCCTCAGTCAGTCTCTCCCATCAGGAAGCTTCCATAAGCCACTTACCCTTCTACAGCAGAGGGCAGACAGACTGAAACCCACAATCACAGGAAACTAACCAGTCGATCACATGGACCACAGCCTTGTCTAACTCAATGAAACTATGAGCCATGCCACCCAAGACAGGTGGGTCATGGGTGAGAGTTCTGACAAAATGTGGTCCACTGGAGAAGGGAATGGCAAACCACTTCAGTATTCTTGCCTTGAGAACCCCATGAACAGTATGAAAAGGCAAAAAGATAGGACACTGAAAGATGAACTCACCAGGTCAGTAGGTGCCCAATATGCTACTGGAAATCAGTGAAGAAATAACTCCAGAAAGAATGAGGGGATCTCTGTAGTATCTATTTTATAAGAGCACTAATCCCATTCATGAGGGTTCCAGTCCTATGATGTAATTACCTCCCCCAAAGTACCACCTACTAATGCCATCACTTTTGGTTGTTAGGATTTCAACATATGAATTTTGGGATGACACAGACATTCAGGCCATCACTCTTACTATGGTTAACAGTATCATACTGTACACTGTACAGAATGGGAAAGACTAGAGATCTCTTCAAGAAAATTAGAGATACCAAGGGAACATTTCATGCAAAGATGGGCCGGATAAAGGACAGAAATGGTATGGACCTAACAGAAGCAGAAGATATTAAGAAGAGGTGGCAAGAATACACAGAAGAACTGTACAAAAATGATCTTCATGACCAAGATAATCACGATGCTGTGATCACTCACCTAGAGCCAGACATCCTGGAATGTGAAGTCAAGTGGGCCTTAGAAAGCATCGCTATGAACAAAGCTAGTGGAAGTTATGGAATTTCAGCTGAGCTATTTCAAATCCTGAAAGATGATGCTGTGAAAGTGCTGCACTCAATATGCCAGCAAATCTGGAAAACTCAGCAGTGGCCACAGGACTGGAAAAGGTCAGTTTTCATTCCAATCCCAAATAAAAGCAATGCCAAAGAATGCTCAAACTATGCTCATCTCACACGCTAGTAAAGTAATGCTCAAAATTCTCCAAGCCAGGCTTCAGCAAAACATGAACCGTGAACATCCAGAAGTTCAAGCTGGATTTAGAAAAGGCAGAGGAACCAGAGATCAAATTGTCAACATCTGCTGGATCATGGAAAAAGGAAGAGAGTTCCAGAAAAACATCTATTTCTGCTTCATTGAATATGCCAAAGCCTTTGACTGTGTGGATCACAATAAACTGTGGAAAATGCTGAAAGAGATGGGAATACCAAACCACCTGACATGCCTCTTGAGAAACCTATATGCAGGTCAGGAAGCAGCAGTTAGAACTGGACATGGAGCAACAGACTGGTTCCAAATAGGAAAATGAGTACGTCAAGGCTGTATATTGTCACCCTGCTTATTTAACTTATATGCAGAATACATCATGAGAAACACTGGGCTGGAAGAAGCACAAGCTGGAATCAAGATTGCCGGGAGAAATATCAATAATCTCAGATATGCAGATGACACCACCCTTATGGCAGAAAGTGAAGAGGAACTAAAAAGCCTCTTGATGAAAGTGAAAGAGGAGAGTGAAAAAGTTGGCTTAAAGCTCACCATTCAGAAAACTAAGACCATGGCATCTGGTCCCATCACTTCATGGCAAATAGATGGAGAAACAGTGGAAACAGTATCAGACTTCATTTTTGGGGGCTCCAAAATCACTGCAGATGGTGATTGCAGCCATGAAATTAAAAGATGCTTACTCCTTGGAAGGAAAGTTATGATCAACCTAGATAGCATATTCAAAAGCAGAGACATTACTTTGCCAACAAAGGTCCGTCTAGTCAAGGCTATGGTTTTTCCTGTGGTCATGTATGGATGTGAGAGTTGGACTGTGAAGAAGGCTGAGCGCTGAAGAATTGATGCTTTTGAACTGTGGTGTTGGAGAAGACTCTTGAGAGTCCCTTGGACTGCAAGGGGATCCAACCAGTCCATTCTAAAGGAGATCAGTCCTGGGTGTTCTTTGGAAGGACTGATACTAAAGCTGAAACTCCAATACTTTGGCCACCTCATGCGAAGAGTTGACTCATTGGAAAAGACTGATGCTGGGAGGGATTGGGGGCGGGAGGAGAAGGGGACGACGGAGGATGAGATGGCTGGATGGCATCACCGACTTGATGGACGTGAGTCTGAGTGAACTCCGGGAGTTGGTGATGGACAGGGAGGCCTGGTGTGCTGCAGTTCATGGGGTCACAAAGAGTCGGACACAACTGAGTGACTGAACTGATTGACTGTACACTTAACGTTTTGCTAAGAGGGTAGATCGTTTGTTAAGTATTTTTTCTCACAAAAGCAATTATTTATGACTTAAAGGGCAGGAGGAAACATTTGGCGTGAGATGTTTATGGCATGGATTCCCTGTGACTCACACAATAGAGTCTGCCTGCAATGCGGGAGACTAGCATAGAATGGCATAGATTGTGGTGATGATTTCGTAGGTGTTATACATCTCCAAATACATTAAATGTATACAACTTTTTGTGTGTCAATCATATCTCAATAAAATGGTTAAAATGAAACTATTAAGGATAGGATTGAATTAATAGATATTCATAAAATCATTTAGCAGAATGCCTGACACTGGATAAGTACTTAATACATGGCAGTGATTTTTTTTTATTACTATTGTAATAAAATACACATCTTTTGTGAAAACTTCCAAGTCGTAGGAGTATTTTCCTTATGCAGAATATCTGAATGGGCTTAGTCATCAAAGAAAAGAGACTCAACATCTCTAAAATAGAACACCTGGGACTATGGAGTCAATATGACACTCAGGTAAGTTAGACTTATAATCCTCACGGGTCAGTTGTTGGACTAGATAATCCAGAATTTTCTGGGGACATTAAAATATAGATTATTGGGTCAATCCCATATCCATTGAATCAGAATATCCTAAGGAAGCAGGTCCCTAGAATATGTAGGTTTTAAAGCTCCCAAAGGAAAGTTAAGTCACTCAGTCATGTCCGACTCTTTGCTACCCCATGGACTGTAGCCTATCAGGCTCCTCTGTCCATGGGATTTTCCAAGCAAGAGTGCTGGAGTGGATTGCCATTTCCTTCTCCAGGGGATCTTCCCGATTCAGGAATCGAACCCGGGTCTCCTGCATTGCAGGCAGACGCTTTACCATCTGAGCCACCAGGGAAGCCTCTTAAAGCTCCCAAGGTATACATTATGGGCTGCCAGTTTTGGAAACCACATGATTAGGCTGCCACCTACATAAAGTGAATTACAGAGAGCCAAAAGATTGTCTTCAATTATGATTTGTTTCTCTCATGACCTTCCATTTATACATCCATTCATCCATCTGTTCACCTATCCATCAGCCAAACATGTGTTAGTGCCCACCATTTGCCTTATGACCTGCTACTACAGTGGTTGATGCAAAGATTAATAATCACTGCCCTTAAACAGTTGACAGTCTGAGAGATTAGATAAATTAAGTATAAATAATATATGATGAGCTATAAAGTGCTATGGGGGTTCATAAAAAAATGAGCCCTTATTCTATGTTGTGATGGAAGAATCAGGAGAGCTTTCATTGTAACCAAGGGAAGCCTCTTCCCTGGGGATCCTTCTTGGATTCAGTCTTCTCCTGCCCTAACCATTTCCAATACTATCCATGGATTCTGTAGCTTTCAGACTCACTCTTCACATATTAGAATTATATGGTTGCTTACATACTTTATTTTTGTCCAGAGAGCCCAAAGTAAAGGCTGCATCTTAAGCACCATCTTTTCCCTCCAACCTCCTAGCTTGGTGCCTGACTTTGACTGAGAACCTGCAGGAGATGCTCAGTAAACATTGAAGAAGTTGGGTTGTTCTAGTGGTTATGCAAAGAGGGAAGCAATGGGAGCAAGTCTGGAGGGGTGGGCCTGGACCAGATGATGGAGCACCTGGAATTTGAGTCAGGGTTGGGCTTTAGTTTTTAGGCTGTGAGCCTAAGACCATGGTGGAATCACCCAAATGAACTTTTTGGTCAACTGTGTGTGTGTGTGTGTGTGTGTGTGTGTGCATGCACTCTTAGTAGCTCAGTCATGTCTGACTCTACAGCCCCATTTTCCAGGCAAGAATACTGGGGAAAGTTGCCATTTCCTACTCCAGGGAATCTTCATAACCCAGAGATTGAACTCTTGTGTCTCCTGCATTGGCAGGCAAATTCTTTAACCCTAGTGCTGTCTTGGAAGCCCTAATCCAATATATCTATTGTCTATAAGAAAAAGGCAGAAGGGGCAGGAGCTAAGGCAGTGTATCTCGAAGTGTGGCAAAATACAGAGATGATTTTAGATATAAACTATGACAAATTACATTGAGGTGTATAGTGGGGCTCTTCCCTTTTCAGTTCTATTTCAATTCATCTGATTACTTCAAGGAGACATTCTCAGTTGGGGGCTTGTATTTTTGTTGTTGTTGTTGTTCAGAAGCTAAGTCGTGTCCAACTCTTTGGTGACCCCATGGACTGTAGCCCACCAGACTCCTCTGTCCATGGGATTTCCCAGGCAACAATACATGAGGGGGTTGCCATTTCCTTCTCCAGGGAATTTCCCGACCCAGGGATTGAACCCATGTCTTCTGCACTGCAGACCAATTCTTTACCATCTGAGCCACCAGGGAAGCCCACTAGTATTTTAATACTTCTCTAAAACTTTCTAATCTACTCATTGAACAAAGAGAAAATATACTTCAGGCTCAGACAAGTATATTAGTTATCGATTGCCATTTAACATGTATGCAACAAAATTAAAACAAAACAAAACAAACCTCTGTGTCTTCTGACAATAAACCTTTATTTAGCTTGAGTGTCAGCCATTAACAGAGACAGGGATCAAGACCAACCCCATGGAAAAGAAATGCAAAAAAGCAAAATGGCTGTCTGGGGAGGCCTTACACATAGCTGTGAAAAGAAGAGAAGCAAAAAGCAAAGGAGAAAAGGAAAGATATAAGCATCTGAATGCAGAGTTCCAAAGAATAGCAAGGAGAGGTAAGAAAGACTTCCTCAGAGATCAATGCAAAGAAATATAAGAAAACAACAGAATGGGAAAGACTAGAGATCTCTTCAAGAAAATTAGAGATACCAAGGGAACATTTCATGCAAAGATGGGCTCTATAAAGGACAGAAATGGTATGGATCTAACAGAAGGAGAAGATATTAAGAAGAGGTGGCAAGAATACACAGAAGAGCTGTACAAAAAAGATCTTCACTACCCAGATAATCATGATGGTGTGATCACTCACCTAGAGCCAGACATCCTGGAATGTGAAGTCAAGTGGGCCTTAGAAAGCATCACTATGAACAAAGCTAGTGGAGGTGATGGCCTTCCAGTTGAGCTATTTCAAATCCTGAAAGATGATGCTGTGAAAGTGCTGCACTCCATATGCCAGCAAATCTGGAAAACTCAGCAGTGGCCACAGGACTGGAAAAGGTCAGTTTTCATTCCAATCCCAAAGAAAGGCAATGCCAAAGAATGCTCAAACTACCACACAATTGCACTCATCTCACACACTAGTAAAGTATGCTCAAAATTCTCCAAGCCAGGCTTCAGCAATACCTGAACTGTGAACTTCCAGATGTTCAAGCTGGATTTGGAAAAGGCAGAGGAACCAGAGATCAAATTGCCAACATCCGCTGGATCATGGAAAAAGCAAAAGAGTTCCAGAAAAACATCTATTTCTGCTTTATTGACTATGCCAAAGCCTTTGACTGTGTGGATCACAATAAACTGTGGAAAATTCTGAAAGAGATGGGAATACCAGACCACTTGACCTGCCTCTTGAGAAACCTGTATGCATGTCAGGAAGCAGCAGTTAGAATTGGACGTGGAACAACCACTGGTTTCAAATAGGAAAAGGAGTACGTCAAGGCTGCATATTGTCACCCTACTTTTTTTTTGGTAAAGGTCACTTTTTTTTTGGTTTGCTTTACAAAGTAAAATTTATTTAGAAAGCATGATTTCTAAAATATATCTTTGAGAAAACATCAGATAAATACATGGAAATATTCTTTTTTTTTAAACAAAATTATTTTTATTTTATTTTTTAAATTTTATTTTATTTAACTTTACAATATTGTATTGGTTTTGTCAGATATCAAAATGAATCTGCCACAGGTATACATGTGTTCCCCATCCTGAACCCTCCTCCCTCCTCCCTCCCCATACCATCCCTCTGGGTTGTCCCAGTGCTCCAGCCCCAAGCATCCAGTATCGTGCATCGAACCTGGACTGGCAACTCATTTCATATATGATATTATACATATTTCAATGCCATTCTCCCAAATCATCCCACCCTCTCCCTCTCCCACAGAGTCCAAAAGACTGTTCTATACATCAGTGCCTCTTTTGCTGTCTCGTATACAGGGTTATTGTTACTTATTTAACTTATATGCAGAGTACATCATGAGAAACGCTGGGCTGGAAGAAGCACAAGCTGGAATCAAGATTGCTGGGAGAAATATCAATAACTGCAGATATGCAGATGATACCACCCTTATGGCTGAAAGTGAAGAGGAACTGAAAAGCCTCTTGATGAACGTGAAAGAGGAGACTGAAAAAGTTGGCTTAAAGCTCAACATTCAGAAAACGAAGATCATGGCATCTGGTCCCATCACTTCATGGCAAATAGATGGGGAAACGGTGGAAACAGTGTTAGACTTTATTTTGGGGGGCTCCAAAATCACTGCAGATGGTGATTGCAGCCATGAAATTAAAAGATGCTTACTCCTTGGAAGGAAAGTTATGACCAGCCTAGATAGCATTTTCAAAAGCAGAGACATTACTTTGCCAACAAAGGTTCATCTAGTCAAGGCTATGGTTTTTCCAGTGGTCATGTATGGATGTGAGAGTTGGACTGTGAAGAAGGCTGAGCACCGAAGAATTGATGCTTTTGAACTGTGGTGTTGGAGAAGACTCTTGAGAGTCCCTTGGACTGCAAGGGGATCCAACCAGTCCATTCTGAAGGAGATCAGCCCTGGGATTTCTTTGGAAGGAATGATGCTAAAGCTGAAATTCCAGTACTTTGGCCACCTCATGCGAAGAGTTGACTCATTGGAAAAGACTCTGATGCTGGGAAGGATTGGGGGCAGGAGGAGAAGGAGACGACAGAGGATGAGATGGCTGGATGGCATCACCGACTTGATGGACATGAGTTTGAGTGAACTCCGGAAGTTGGTGATGGACAGGGGGGCCTGGTGTGCTGCGATTCATGGGGTTGCAAAGAGTCAGACACGACTGAGCGACTGAACTGAACTGAACAGCCATTAAAGCAAGTGGTGTCTTTGGTCTTGGACTGGATTTACTCTCAAGTTTTGCAGTTATCTTCTCAGATGACTCTTTCCTGGGGTAACTGGGCTGTACTTCATGCATTTCTCACATCCTTCCACTAGACTAGCCTGGGCGCATTCTCATTGCAGAAGAGTGATCCAGTCATACAAGACTGGGATCTTTCATGCCTCTGTATATGTCAAATTTGCTAACACACTCTTGGCCAGAGCATGTTCTATGTCTGAATGTAGAAGCAAGGAATGGAGAAATGGACTCTGTTTAGTGAGAGGAACTTAAAGTCATGTGGTAAAGAGACATGGATACAGGAGGAGATGAAAAAATCAATAGTCTCAGTATATCTAGCATAGCAGGCAAGATTGTTTAGCAAGAATTTTGTAGCATGTTTTTCATTGTTTTTTTCTTTTTTTCAGCTTTAAAAAGGCATAATTTTTGAGGCATAATTGACAAATAAAATTCTGAGACATTGAAAGGGAACATCGTGGTGATTTGATATATATACATTGTGAAAGAATTATTCTTATTTAGTTAACTATCACACCCATCACTTTACATATTTGTCTTTTTTTTTTCTTTTTCTGATGAGAATGTTAAGTTCTACTCTCTTAGTAAATTTTAATTATACATTGCAGAGTTATATTCACCATAGTATACATTAGATCCTCAGAGTTTATTAATCTTTTATAAAAAATTGAAGTATAACTAATTTATAATATTGTATTGGTTTCTGGTGTACAACAATGATTCAATATTTTTATAGATTATACTCTAAGGTATTATAAAATATTGCCATGGTTTCCTATGCTATACAATATATTGTTGTTGCTGATCTATATTATACATAGTAGTCTGTATGTCTTAATCACATGCTCCTGTCTACCCTCCCTAGTTTCACTCTCTACTGGTAACCACTAGTTTGTTTTGATATCTATGAGTCTATTTTTGTTTTGTGATAAACATTTGTTTTTTTTTTTTTAGATTCCATATATAGGTGATAACATATTTTTCTGTGTCTGACTTATTTCACTAAGCTTAGTATTCATCCACATAGTTGCAAATGTCAGGAGTTAATTCTTTTTTATGGATGAGTAATATTCCATTGTGTGCATGCTACAAATTCTTTACCCATTCATCTGTTGATGGACATTTAGGTTGCTTCTGTATCTTAGCTATTGTAAATGATGGTTCTGTGAATATTGAGGGGCTTGTATCTTTTTGAATTAGTGTTTTCATTTTCTTTGTATATATACCCAGGAGTGGAATTGCTGGATCATAAGGGAGTTCTATTCTCAGTTTTTTGAGGAAACTTCTTACTAATTTCCATAGTGGCTGAGCCAATGTAAATTTCTACCAGTGTACAAAGGTTCCCTTTTCTCCACATCCTTCTCAACATTTGTTATTTGTGATGAGAGCTGTTATTAAAGGTATGAGGTGATATTTTATTATGGTTTTGATTTACCATTTCTGATGACTAGCTATGTCAAACATCTTTTAATGTGCCTGTTGACCATTTGTTTGTCTTTGATAAAAGTCTGTTCAGATCTTCTGCCCATGTTTTAACTGGATTTTTTTATATTGAGTTGTATGAGTTATTTATATATTTTCAATATTAACCTCTGTCAGTGATTATGTGCAAATATTTTCTTCCATTCAGTAAATTTTATTTTCATTTTGTCAATGGTTTCCCTTACTGTGTAAAAGCTTTCAAGTTTAATTAGGTTCCATTTGTTAATTTTTGTTTTTATTTCTTTTGTCTTAGGAGACAGATTCAAAATATACTGCTATGATTTAAATCAAACAGTGTTCTGGCTGTGTCTTAGAGTTTTAAGTTTCAGGTTTTACATTTAAGTCTTTAATCCATTTTGAATTTGTTTTTGTATATGGTATGATGAAATGTTCAAATTTCATTCTTCAGTGTGTAGCTGTTCAGCTTTCACAGCACCACCTGTTGAAGAGACTGTCTTTTCTCCACTGTATATTCTTGCCCCATTTTGCTGTAGACTAATTGACCATAGGTGCATAGGTTTTTTTCCTGGGTTCTATATTCTGTTTGTTTGAGCTGTGTGTCTGTTTTTGTGCCAGTACCATGCTGTTTCCATTACTATGACTTTGTGGTATAGTCCAAAGTCAGAGAGTATGATATTTTCACTTTTATTCTTTTTTCTCAAGATACTTTGGCAATTCAGGGTCTTTTGTGGTTCTATATCTTAGGATTATTTATCCTAGTTTTATGAAAAGTGGCCTGGGTATTTTGATAGGGATTACATTAAATCTGTAAATTGCTTTGGGTAGTATGGGCATTTTAGCAATTTTAATTCTTGCATCCCAGAGCCATAGCTAACATCATACTCAACAGTGGAAAGCGGAAATCTTTTCCTCTAAAATCAGGAATAAGACAAGGATGCCCTGTCTCACTACTTCCATTTAAATTAGTATTGAAAGTTCTAGCTACAGTAGTCAGACAAGGAAAAGACACAAAAGGCATCCAAATTAGAAGGAAAGTGTTAAAACTGTCACTATTTGCAGATGACATAATGCGATATATATATAAAACTCCAAAGTCTCCACCAGAAAACTATTGGAACTAGCAAATGAATTTAGGAATTTTGCAGGATATAAGATTAATATACAGAAATCTATTGCTTATCTCTACACTGATAATCATCAGGAAGATAAAGCAGGAAAACAATCCTGTTTTAAATTGCATCAAAAAGAATGAAATACCTAGGAATAAATTTAACCAAGGAGGTAAAAGACATACACTCTGAAAACTATAAAACATTGATGAAAGAATTTGGAAATAATACAAAGAAATGGAAATACTTTATCATTATTTTTTTAAACAGTTGTTTTGTGTGAGTGTTATAAGTTTTTTTTTTTTTTTTTTACTTATGGTACTAATAAAAAGTTTTCTTTTAAAACAAAATTGAGACAAATATAAGTGGATATAAAGAGTAAGTCTTTTAAAAAAAAATGTAGCCCACAAGGTAGCAAAAATTATCAGACAAAGGAAAAGTGGCCTGGGTATTTTGATAGGGATTACATTAAATCTATAGATTGCTTTGGGTAGTTTGGGTAGTTTGGAAAACTCTGAACCAGGATGATGACAATTGGGATTCTGAACAAGGAATTTACCAAAGAGGTGCTGCAGACTCAGATAAATAAGCTTAATAACCACATAGGTTCAGTTGAATTCAGTTAAGTGAACATATATTGTATCAATAGCCTGCTCGACACAGTGGCAGGAGGCAGAGATGCAAATGAAAAACTCAAAGACCTTATCCTAAAACAGTTCATAACCTACTGTGTGAGAGACACATAGCAGAAAACTTTGACCCACTATGGTAAATTCTATTAATATATTTAGTTAACATGCCTTAGGTGCCTAAAGAAAATGCACTAATCTTAAGCTGGAGAGTAGGCATTGGGGAAGGTTAACCAGCAAGTTCCCTGAAGGAGGCTCTGGAAGAATGAATAGAGGTTCCCTGTAAGAAGAATGAGCAAAGGCATGAAGAATGTGAAGTATTCTTGGGAAAGTTGATTCTTATTGAAGCCTGATGTTTGAAACAGGAGATGAGACTGGGGATTGGGGGCAGCCAGAGTATAGATAGCTCTGTTTGCTACACTAGACAGCTTAGAATTTTCCCTGTTATGGACAATAGGGGGTCCCTGATGGTTCTCAAGCTGGGAAAAGACATATATATGTATTTATTTATAATATATGTGTTACAATTTTATAAACAAATATATTAAAAAACACATTATATATATATAAAATACATTATATATAACATGTTTTTCTTTTCTACAAAAATTCCTGCAAGGTGGTTTTGCCACTTTTGTTTTGCAAGCCGCCAATGACAGGGTCCTCATTATCCTACAACTGAGCCTGCTATAGTCCTGATTGTAACCAGACAAAAAAGATAGACTTGAGGCACACAAAAATGGAAAGCAAGACTGTGCAGTAATCCAGGCGAGTGACATGAAGGGACTGAAATGAGTAGGGAGGGTCCAGAAGTGAAGATAGAGGAGAGCTCTTGGTTTCATACTAAATGCTGTAAAAATGTGAACTGTGGTTGTGCTTGCTTTAGAGCCCACACTTACTGCATAAACAACTCCCAAACCATACAAATACCCTTTCTCCGCCCCCCCCCCCCCTTATAATTGGACAAAGCAATGCTGACACCCAGTGGCTGGTCCAGATTCCCCAAGAGAGGATCTTGAGGGACAGAGATAGATGTCAGCTAGCCCGCCCTGGCCCTGAGAGCAACTCAGGATCCTTAGCTGAAAGGGCAAGTCTAAATTCAGCTAGAAATGGCTGGCCATGTGATGTGTTTGGTACCACACAAAGGATAGTTCCCTGTAAGTTTAATGCAGACAAAAGAGCTAAATTAAACCTGCAGATGAGAACAGCATTGCATCAAAGCCAGCCCCTTCTAAGGCAGAGGCAAAAGCAATTACCCTCAGAGTTCCCCCGAGAACTCCCATCCAAAGCACCAATAAGAAAATGGGATATTTAAAGGTCAGTTCCTCAGTCAGATCAGCACTCTGTATGGCTCTATTCCAGACTCCTTGCTTTGGATGGAACCTACCCAGACCCTGTTCTGACAGAGTCAGGATGTGTTAGAGCAATGAGAAAGTTGACAGATCAGGTGGTAAAACAGATCTAGGGAGGGAAGATGGGTTTCCCAGGCTCTCAGAACAAACTAAAGGCAGACTGTATGGGTTTCACAGCAAACATTTATTATAGTTCTGGTGGCTGGAATGTCCAGGGTCATGGTGCTGCCAGAGTTGATGTCTGGTGAAGGCTTACTTCCTGGTTCATAAGTAGCCTTCTTCTCATTGTGTCCTTACATAGTGAAAGGGGTGAGAAAGCCCTTGGGAGTTTCTTTTACAAAGATCCCAGTCCCTTTCATGAGGGCTTCACCCTCATGACTTAGCCATCCCCAAGGCTCCACTTCCTAGGACCAGCACATTGGCCTTAGGACTTACGTGAATTTTCTGCAGGGGACATTGTCCACAACAATGGCTAAAACTTCAGTTGCCTTCAGTATGTTGTCAATGCCTGTTATCTACTTGGTATCACACTTTGAAGGTCCCAGAGGAATGTTCAAAACCAAACTCCCAACTCCAAGTCCCCCCTGTGACCCTAAATCTATTCTCAATGTCTGTGAGCCCATTGCTGTTTCATAGATAAATTCATTAGTGTCACATTTTAGATTTCACGTATAAGTGATAGCATATAGTATTTGTCTTTCTCTGACTTCTTTCACTTAGTATGGTAATTTCAAATTGCATCCATGTTGCTGCAAATGGCATTATTTCATTCTTTATTTCTGGCTAAGTAGAAATATCTTCTTTTTAATATCAAAACATACTGTATATGAAGTGGATAATGCACATTAAATGATGCATTTCTATGGCTCTTAGTTGTTGGCTCTTTTTAGCTAATGTAAATGGTTTTATTAGACATGACACATGAAGACTAAATTGGATTTCATTCCTTATCTTTTTTGAAGGACATAATTTTAAAAAATTGTATTGGAGTACAGTTGATTTACAATGTTGTATTACTTCCTGCTGTACAGCAAAGTGAATACATTATATATATCCACTTGTTTTTTATTCTTTTCCTATATATATCATCTATAGCCCTTGAGGAGGAACTGAAGGTCCTTGACTTTATTTAATGGTTAAAGTGTTTTTATTTTGTCTTGCTTGACTGTTTCCTTTTCTTTCTGCATTTTCTCACTTCTCTGATTAAATTTACTTTTGGAAATTGGGGAAGGCCTAGGAGGCTGAAGTTTTACTACAGATGAGAGACAAACAGAGAACATAGTATGTGGGGTGGGGGTGGAGCAGGGGGTGTCTGTTCTGGGAAGGCCCCACTGGATCCTGCTCGGTTACAAAAAAGAACTTTGTCTGTTTGGTTATTACTGTACCTCCAGTCCTGGAGAAGGAAATGGCAACCCACTCCAGTATTCTTGCCTGGAAAATCCCATGAACAGGGAAGCTTGGCAGGCTACAGTCCATGGGTGTTGCAAAAAGTTGGACATGACCTAGCGGCTAAACCACAAGTGGTAAAGATCCCACCTGCCAATGCAGGAGACGTGAGATTCAGGCTCAGTCCCTGGGTGGGGAAGAACCCCTGGAGGAAGGAATGGCAACCCACTCCAGTACTCTTGCCTGGAGAGTCCCAGTGGATGGAGAAGCCTGGTGGGCTTCTGTCCATGGGGTTGCAAAGAGTCAGACACCACTTGGCATGCACACACAACCCCAATCTTAGGCCAGTGCCCAGTACAAAGCAGGTGTTGGTCCGTGCTTTGATGAATGAGTGAACATTCACATCTGTGTTCATATGATGGATCTGCAGTTCTTTGGGGTGGTGGTACCTAGCAGAGGATGAATAGGGTTAGCAACTGCCTGGGTATTACCTAAAACTCAGCTATCTGTTCCTGATCCTTTCTGTGGTTTATTACCATAGAAGCAAATGTTACTGATCTGACAAAAGACTCAAAAAGGCAGGCTGGTCTAATGGAGGAAAAAAATGTATTTTAAATCTGGCTTCTCAAAGTAGGACACTTGGAAGATGCAGTGTCAGGCTAACCTGGTCTGCTACTTTTATTTTCTGCTACTTTCCATTATGGCCAACACCTGCAGGGAAGATGGTTAGTTACTGGTTCGTGCAGTTAGCTGGTGAACTTGACGGTTTAGCTGGTCCTTGACTGAGTCCACTTATTTACTTAAAATTAACTGTTCTATTCAAGGCCTTGTGGTGGGGACAGATGGACGGTCCCCTGCTTCCACTGGTGTTCATGCCTGGACTTCACAGTTGCATTCTTCAGGGAATGGTCAGAATGTGCTTACCCCCTCTTTCCCTCCCTCCTACTCTCTCTCCCTCTTTGGCTTCATACATAAAGCTTATTTACTCCATTACAAGCCAACATTAGTGTTCCCAGCCAGCTCGAGGACACCTCTGAGATTATCTGGAGACCCAGACACCTTCTGCTCTGTAACTCTGACCTCTTTTAGGGCCTCAGAGACTTCCATAAAAGGGGAAAGGATGGGGAGGATTATGCGTGGGAAGTTTTTAGGAGTCAAGTGCATGATCTCTTTAAAATGTAAGTTGTCCAGGATCTTACCCTGCCTACCACCTTCAATGTCTTCCCACTTGCCATAGAATAAATCCCAAACTCCTCACCATGGCCTGCAAGGCCTTACATCTTTGATCTCATCTTCCCTTTGTTTTCTCTCTCCTCACTCACTCTGCTCCAGGACACACAGCCATTTTTTCTTGGTCCTTGACATCCCAAGCTTTGACCTGTCTCAAGTTCTCTGGGTTTGTTATCCTCTCTGCCTGGATGCCCCAACTCAGTCAGCATGGCTGGCTGCTCCCCTTGCCTCAGTAGAATTCAGTTCAGAGAGACCCTCTCCACCTGCCCTAGTTAATGTCTCTCACCCCTTCTTCAAGGATACTCTATTTTGTTACATTGTATAATTGTCTCCATAGTTCTTATCAGCATCTGAAATTATATGTGTTTACCCGTGAGAGTAACACATCTATCTCTTTTGTATATGATTGTCCATTCCTGTGGTTCAGAAGAGTATCTGGCACCTGGTTGGTGCTTAGCTGTGAGTACCTCAGTTCAGTCGCTCAGTCATGTCTGACTCTTTGTGACCCCATGGACTGCAGTACGCCAAGCTTCTCTGTCCATCACCAACTCCTGGAGCTTTCTCAAACTCATGTCCATCAAGTTGGTGATGCCATCCAACCATCTCATCTTCTGTCATCCCCTTCTCCCCTGCCTTCAATCTTTCCCAGCATCAGGGTCTTTTCCAATGAGTCAGTTATTCTCATTAGGTGGGCAAAGTATTGGAGGTTCAGCTTCAGCTTCAGCATCAGTACTTGCTGCTAAGTCACTTCAGTTGTGTCTGACTCTGTGCAACCCCATAGACGGCAGCCCACCAGGCTCCCCCGCCCTGGGGTTCTCCAGGCAAGAACACTGGAGTGGGTTGCCATTTCCTTCTCCAATGCATGAAAGTGAAAAGTGAAAGTGAAGTCAGTATCAGTATCAGCATCAGTACTTACCATGAGGCAATTACTCCTGGAACCATTGCACTAACTAATTTAATTCTAAAAGTCACTAGTATTGCAATCCCTATTTCATAGAAGAAACTGAAGCCCAGAGAGGTTAAGTAACTTGTTTAGGGTCATAAGAGTAATAAGTTGAAAAGCTGGAATTCTGATTCTATGACCTTGACCACTATATTGTATTGTATTACCCTCATTCAGAATCCTAGTTTTGGAATAGAATTTGGTGTCTTTGGATCACCTCACCAGCATTAAATGCATGGATAATGCTCTGTAACATACCTTCTGAGGTTTCCTAACTTTTCTTGAGCATTTTGGGGACAAGAACCCACTTCCTCTTGAGAGAACCCACTTCCTCTTGAGTGAACCCACTTCATTATGGAAATTAACCCAAATGTTAATTTCCCCCTCATTACCTGCCTCCCTATCACTTCTCCAGCAATCAAATTCCACCTGCTCAGCACTCTGTGTGCTGTAAGGAAGACCATCAGCAGTGACCAGGTCTTCCTCCTGACACTTCTCTCCTCCCATGTGATAGTGCCAGGGTCACCATGGGCATAGTTTATCTTCCTTACCTTGCAAGGAAGTACAAATGTCTGCCCAGGCTTTATACAGGTGAACTCCTTCTTTGTTCCTCTCCCTCTTTGGGGAAGCTGTGGTCCAGCCACGAGTTAGTGGAATTTCTAAACCCATCACATCTGATTTCTCTGAATCTCATCTCACATCCAGGATAGCACAAAGGCAGTTCCTCCCTGGGACCATGGGAGCTGTTATCTGCTGCTCCTTGGATGATGCTATTAGCATTACTCATAGCTCCTGTTCCTCCTTCACAGCCTGAAATCACAAGCATGGGAGAGGCTGATAAAGAAACTGGCTTATATATGCCTTTCCTTTCACTGCTGATATGCTTGTCCCTTGTGGGTTCTTGCAGAATAATGGAATCACAAAGAGAAGAGAAAAGTTATCATTGGGTTAGAAGTATGGAGCTCCAGTGTGCAGGACTGTCTGGGGGTCACTGATTCAGGGGCTGGAGGTGAGCAGCATTTACAGACAGAATAAAACTTTTGCTCAGAAAAGGCCACGTCATAGAGGTAAGACTCACTGACCTGTGTACAAATACATTTTATTTATTTGTTGTGTAACTCAAGCAAGTTACCTTACCTCTTTAAAAATAGAGAAAGTAATACTTAGCTGATACAGCTGGCATGAGGCTAGATGATACTTTTCTGTTTTGTGTGGTATGGGTTCTCCATACACATGAATTCAGACCAGTTGGACTCAATGAAGATTTCTTTTCTTTGTTAAAAAATCTATGTTTGTGGGATTGAAATCTATCCCAGACATTTGGCTAAACCCACCTGTGAAATAGGATGGTGCTTTATAAAGGTAGAGACATTTTTAGTAATGACAATTGAATATGCCTAGGGCTTTACACTTTCACTTTTCACTTTCATGCATTGGAGAAGGAAATGGCAACCCACTCCAGTGTTCTTGCCTGGAGAATCCCAGGGACGGGGGAGCCTGGTGGGCTTCCGTGTATGGGGTCGCGCAGAGTTGGACACGACTGAAGCGACTTAGCATAGCAATAGCAAGGGCTTTACAATTTTGCAAAATGTTACCCCATATGCTAATTCCCTTAATTCCCTTGACAACCTTATGAGGTAAGGATGCCAATTTTACATTTCACAGATGAGGCACTAGGACACAGAGAGGTTATTAACTTGTCCCAAATCACAGTGATTGAGTGAGTAGTCACTATTTGAGCCCAGAAGACCTGGACAGGGACCAAGCCTTGAACTCAGGTCTTCTGATTTTAAACTCCTGCGTTGAACAGAGAGTTCTTTGCTGGGCTTGTAGAAATTAACCTTGTGTTATTCATCTCTGTGTCTTCCACCTTAGTGCCTGGCACTCAGAAAGGCACCAAATAGGCATTTATAGAATTTTTAAAGTTTTGAGCAACCGTGGATAATAAATGGATTTTGCAGGAATGGAGTTTAATTGTCCAGTGTAGTAAATAAGACAACTTATAAATGAACTGCTACTTACCCACCCCAGAACTTGCAGAGATTATTCCTCACCCTGTTTCTTAACTTATGTGTGTCTTGGACTGGAGTACTTGAGACTCCTACCATGAGAACAATTGTGGGGAAAAAGTGGCTAGTCCAAAGAATCTGTGTTTTTATAATTGAACAAAGAAAAATGCTGTGAGGACCAGACATTGCTTAGGAAAGTAGCATGTGGTAGTAACAAGGGTGTAGATGTGGGGGTCAGTTTCTGGTTCAAGTCATGGGTCTTTGTGGAATTTATACTTTTATGCATCTATCCATGATGGTAGGCAACAACAGACTTCTAATTACCCCTTCATTTATTATCTTTCCTTTCTCTTTTTATCTTTCGAGCCCACTTTGCATACTTATCTAATCCTTGCCACCACAGCTCCTGACTCCTTGCCTTGTCTCCCATTCATGGCTTCCTTCTTGGGCCTGACCCTTAGCACTACTCTGGTTCTGACTTCGAGCTTCCCTTGTCAATTAGAATGAATTCTGTTTGTTTTCTCCCCCCAAATGCCCTGAGAAACATATGCTCTCATGAGAGTAATTCCCTTCAATTAGCCTTATTTCTTTAAATTGGAGTTGACCCAATGGAATCTTTTATTTCTAATGTGTAATGATTCTATTCATTCATTGCTGTATTTATTCATTCCATCTTAGTCTGGTTGGGCTGCTGTAACAAACTTCCACAGACTGGGGCTCATAAACAACAGACATTTACTTCTCACACTTCTGGAGTGTGGATGTCTGAGATCAGAGTGCTAAGAGGGTCACGTCCTTGTGAGGACCCTCTTCTGGGTGATGGACTACTGTCTTCTCACTGTAAACTCACGTGATAAGAGTGGGCAAGGGAGATTTCTTGGGCCTCTTTTACAAGGCCACTGATACCACCCTAAAGGCCGCACACTCCTAATACCATCACCTTCAGTGTTAGGATTTCAACAGATAAATTTTGAGAGGACACGAAGGTTCAATCTATGAGACTTTCATTTAATCAACCAATATACACTAAGTATCACCTACTTGCCAGGCACACCAGTGCTGGAAGACCATGTGACTTGGACCCAGTCCTTGCCCGCTGAAGCCCGGCACATGGAAGGGGATGTGATGTAGCATGGTGGTTAAGATCGTGTAGGCAGATCTGGATTCTAAATATGGCCCTGCCACTTACTGGATGTAATATCTTTGTTATCTTGGTCAAGGTATTTAACCTCTCTGAGCCTGTTTTTCCATTTATAAAATGGAGATATCACCTTATAGAATTACTGTGCTATTAAGTGAAATAATCTCTGTCATAAGCCTGGTGCAGTACCTAACTCATATTAACCACTAAGCCAGCTTTGGCTGATTGTTTTTATTAGTGAAGGACAAATAAGTAAGATAATTAGAGTATGGTGTGATTAATGCTATGATAGGGAAAGTATTGGTGGTGGTTGTTCAGTCGCCAAGTCCTGTCCAACTCTTTGTGACCCTATGGACTGCAGCATGTCAGGCTTCCCTGTCCTTTACCATCTCCTGGAATTTTCTCAAACTCAGTGTCCATTAAGTCGATGATGCCATCCAACCATCTCATCTTCTGTTGCCCTCTTCTTCTTCTGCCCTCAATCTTTCCCAGCATCAGGGTCTTTTCCAGTAAGTCGGCTCTTCGTATCAGGTGGCCAAAGCATTGGAACTTCAACTTCAGTGTCAGTCCTTCCAATGAATATTCAGGATTGGTTTATTTATTTAGGTTTCAGAAGGCTTCCTGGAGGAGGTGACACCCCATTAATATCTTAAGAGAGAACATGAGCAGTTCTGTTAAGCAAATGTGGAGCGTTCCAGGAAGAAGAAACAGCATGTGCAAAAGCCTGGAAGAGAGAAATAGCAGCCCACTTTGTGTAGTTTAGTCTGCAGAGAAAAATTGTGAAAATGGGTGGGGAGAGATGAGGACGGTGCTCTGCTTACTTCTTTTTTCTTGACTGCCTTCTTCCTCCTGCCCCACCCCAAGCGACGGCCTCATCTCTTTACCCTACTTTTCCTCTTTGCACAGCTGTGATTTGCTAGGGGCAAAAGATGCCCGAGAGAAAGTTGCTTCCCCTTGGTGACTTACTTACAGAATCGCTGATGCAGGTACCCCATGGAAAACCTGAACCATATTCTATTTCGAGACATTCAGCCTTACACAGCACATCCAGCTGCTGCAGCTTGCCTCATTACCCATGAAGGGGACATTTGCATGGAAAGAAATGGTTCTGTTCACCTTGTTCTGCGGGCAGATCTGTCCTGTAGAGGGTGGATTGGGAGAGTGAGCAAGAGGTCACCGAGAGGTGCTTCCAATGAGCCCCTGGTAGAAGTATAGAAAGTGAGACTGGGAGACTCTTTGTGGCTCATTTCTACTGATACTTTCCCATGACAGAGAAAACTGTGAAAATTCTAATCCTAGATTCCAGGAATGACCAGGTGTAGGGGGTGGGTGGAACTAGTAAGAAGAGAATGATAGTGATGTTGACAATGGAATAGTTTTGCAAAACTATTAAAATTTTCCCATCTGATCTACCATCAATGTCAAACATGTGGCATGGCTCCCTCTACCTCTCATTCCTGCACCTGCGGCAGACATTACTAGCTGAAGGCAGCACTTTTCTTTTAAGCCCTGGTAAGATCTCAGAATACTTCTAAACATGGTGCTTTAGAGATCCACTGCTGAGTGTATGGAGTTGGCACATGCAATGAGACACACTAACTACCTTCATTGCTTCTCCTTTGATATGCAGGGCAAATCAAACCCATCCAATAAAGCATTTATCCAGGATAAATCTGCACATTAAGGGCAGAGTTTAGGTTACAAACTCTTTACACGATTTGCTATCTTTAAAGGCATCACAAAGGCCAGTTAACAATTCTTCTTTCCATAAAGATGTTGTTATCCTGCTACACCCTGGCTCAGCATCCTTCAGTAGCTCCCCATTGCCTGTAGAATAAGATGTGAACAGCTTAGCAAAACATTCCAAGTTTTCCATCTCTTGAGCTCACCTTCAGTTGAAGGATTCCTGTCCCTCTGTTCATACTTCTGCATCAACTCAATTGCCTTTATCCTCCTCCAAAGCTTAGGTCAAGCATTTCAAGTTCTCTAAAACCATCCAGTTTCAATACTATTGATCTTCTTTCCCTGAAAAACTCTAACATTTATAGTTCAAGCCACATGACTTATTGGAGTTCTAGAGATTTTAATTCCCTGGTGGCTCAGATGGTAAAGAATCTGCCCTCAGTGCAGAAGACCTGGGTTCGATCCCTGAGTCGGGAAGATCCCTTGGAGAAGGAAATGGCAACCCACTCCCGTCTTCTTGCTGGAGAATTGCATGGACACAGGAACCTGGCAGCTATAGTCCATGGGGTTGCAAAGGAGTGAGACACAACTGAGGGATTCACACTTTCAGTTTCAGAGATTTCAGTGGTGGAAAAATGACATCTGGACAATATTGCTCTAGATTCCAACTGTTGTGCATCAGTAGAAAAGGGCAAGCTGCACCTAAAGGCTGACTGTTAATGAACACTGACCCTTTCCACCTGCAATCACAGCACAGCTTCAGTCCCAGTGTTGGACCAAACTGATGATGGTGTCATTGGGTTGAGGTGGAGTGAAGATGGGTGGTAAGTAAGCAAGGAACCCCTGTACTCTAGAGGGCTTCGTTTAATATGCATTTCCCCCTTTCCCCCCCTTTTCTTTTTTGTTTAGCATATCTGTAGGGCAGGATCTCATTAATTAATTTGTTAATAAATTATTTGTCAAGTACCTTCTATTTTTCAGGCATTTGTTTTTTGGACTTGGGAACACAAAAACAAGACAAACTCCTTCCTCTAATGAAGCATGTATTCAGACAGGGGAGATGGAAAAGACACAGATCAGATCAGATCAGATCAGTCGCTCAGTTGTGTCCGACTCTGCGACCCCATGAATCGCAGCACGCCAGGCCTCCCTGTCCAACACCAACTCCCAGAGTTGAAAAGACACAAGTAACAAATAAATAATGCCTTTCTTGTCTAGCATATCCTGGGGGAGCATGATATGTACTCAATAAACACTAGTTACTTTGGCTTATTTAATATATATTTTAATTGGTGTCTTCTTGGTGTGTGCTCATTTATTCAAGGATATTAGTTGAATGTTGAAATAGTCAAGTATCTGTATAATTACAATCAACAGAGGTGGTCCAGAAGCGTGGAATGTAGGATTACGTGGCCTAGAGTCAGCCCTATACTCTAAGCTCAGCTACGCTTAGAGTACTGTTCTCCACCACGCTGAGGGTCTGCAGAGTGTCTGACAGAGGGTTGGTATGAGGTCTTGGCGTCATGTTACCTGAAAGACCTTTTCAGGAAGTGCAACTGGGTTTTGGAGAATAGCCTAGGATTTTGGTTGAAATGTGGGCAGTAATGGTTGATTATTTGTTGTAAATAATTGAAGAGCTAATATGTGTCACAATAAATACATTTTTTGCGTGCATCCCAGAGGATAAAACCAAGACCAGTGAAAAATATCAGGAGTCAAGTCCTTAATTCAGTTTAAGATGTTCCCAAATGGGATACACATACAACTCCTGTCTTGTGTAGAAGGAAGCTCCCTGACCCTGGAGAAGTTCACACATAAGTCACAGAGTTTATGGTGGGCATTCAGACATTAAGAAGATGTTTTTACCAGGCAGTCTCTAACAGCTGTGTTAGCTTTATATATAGTAATGATTTGTCCTAGATAGTGGTAGTTTAGTCGCTAAGTCGTGTCTGACTCTTGCAACCCCATGGAATGTAGCCCGCCAGGGGCCTCTGTCCATGGAATTTTCCAGGCAAGAATACTGGAGTGGATTGTCATTTCCTTCTCCAGAGGATCTTCTAGACCCAGGAATCAAACCCAGGTCTCCTGCATTGCAGGCAGATTCTTTATGGGGATTACTATTCTGTGTTATGGGCTGGAGAATATTTTCTTGTAAATTATCTGATTTGATCTCACAAAGAAAAGATTTATACCATCCCCATTTTATAGATGGGCAAACAGACCTCAGGAGGCCCATCATTCTTGGCCAAGCTGAGACTAGGGTACATGGCTTATGACCTCACGAGTAGTTCTCTTCCTCCAGAGTTTAACCATGCTTGTTGATTCATCTTATAAACCAGGACGGACAAGGGAGTGGTTTAGAGCTACTCTGTGCCCTGTATATTCGTGATTTTCTTCTTTTGAGAGAGCTCCTGTTGCATCATCTCTGATTTTCTGTTTCAGTACCTATATGTTTCTTGCTGCTTTTGACTTTTCCTTTCCGCATTTGAAACCTATGTGTATATGCATGTGTGTGTGTGTGTTGCGTGTTCCTCTCTACCAGGCATGTGAGCTGGTTGATCTAAAAGGTAGTTCCTAAGGGACTAAAGGTTATGGCATTATTTACATGATGCTGGAGAATTTAATTTGTACATTTCTTTCCAAGCTGTACCCTCTTTATCTATCTAATTTTAGTCTATCTTGAACCTCACCTTTTCCTGGAAGCTTTCTGTAACGTCAGATCATAGAGTTTTCTCCATTCATTTTGTCTCATATAATTTCTATTTTAAAATCACTTAACATTTGTAACTTACCTGTTCTTGCTTGGACTATGAAATCTTCAGTTGTACTTTTCCCCCTTCCTTTGTACACCCCAAGTATCTTGCCACATCACTGGGCACCAGAGCACCTGATGACTTCAAATTCACCTCCATGGTCATCAGTCTTCTCATTGATGATATGTTAAAACATATTTTCCATTTGCCCTAAAAGAAAGCAGAAGCAGCATATAGCTTTGACTCTGAGACCCAGTGATCTTTCATTAGAAACTTGGCTCTGCCACTGGCTAGAAATATGACCTCAGGGAAGTTTCTTCACTCCTCCAAGCCTTATCTGAAAAGTGGGAATCATGATAGTACCTTCCTTAAAGGGACATCATGAAGATCAAATCAAGAAATGGGTGCAATTCTTGCACATGGTACCTGGTACATTGTTAACATACAATGAATATTAGTGTTGTTATTCTTACAAGTGTTACTAAGTGTTGCTATTCCTACCACAGAATTTGTCAGATAAAATGACCTGGATTTGTTTAAATGATTCACTGTTCAGAATCCAGGGATATATACTAGTAAATCCAAAGCCCTATTTTAGGTATGTAAGTGTACATTTGTATGCTTATACTTATTTATTTATACCTAGACTTGTCCTAAAAAAGAATATAAGGCAGCTTATTAACGTGCATAGAATATAGCAAAGTAGAGTAAAATTTAAATAAGAAAAATGATGCAAACGGAAAAGCAGGGAAGAGAAAAGCAAAGCTTAGAAATGAGGATAGCATATAAAATATATGTTATGAAATATTTTACCCATGATGGAGGTGGGCTATAAATCTGGTTTTGAGTTTCTGAGTGGCAAAGAGTAAAATAAGACCAGTTACTTAGTTTACAGTTTACAGAAGTTAGAAACAGGCTTCTAATGAAAAATGAAAAGTGTTATAATCTTTCCTAGGGGGATTGGAGAAGATTCTCCCATAGCTCAGAGAGGAAGCTGGGCAGAGTAGCATGCGGCCTCCTTGTGGTGATTTTAAAATACATCCACAAGTTTTTTGAGATTCCTCTCTTCCAAAGTGGGTAGCTGCTAAGTCGCTTCAGTCGTGTCCAACTCTGTGTGACCCCATAGACGGCAGCCCACCAGCTCCCCGGTCCCTGGGATTCTCCAGGCAAGAACACTGGAGTGGGTTGCCATTTCCTTCTCCAATGCAAGAAAGTGAAAAGTGAAAGTGAGGTCGCTCAGTCGTGTCCGACTCTTAGTGACCCCATGGACTGCAGCCTACCAGGCTCCTCCGTCCACGGGATTTTCCAGGCAAGAGTACTGGAGTGGAGTGCCATTGGCTTCTCCGAAAGTGGGTAGGGTTGGTTCTAATTCTTCCCTTATTGACTGGGAGACTTCTGACATTAGGAGATAAAAGGCACTGTGGCTTTCCCCATCTCTTTCTCCCCCCTCTAGGATCCCTCCCTCTAGGGAAAGCCAGCTGCCACGTTGTGAGGATGCTCAAGCAGCCCTGTGGTGGGGTCCTGCCACAGCCTTGTGAGTGAGTTGTCTTGGAAGAAGATCCTTCAGCTTCAGTTAGGTTTCATGTGTCTACAGCTCTGCCTGATAACTACAATCCTATGAGACACCTGAGTCAGAGCCACTCAGCTAAGCTGCTTCCAGGTTTTCTACCCTCAGAAGCTGGTGAGAGAATATGTGTGTGTTGTTTTATGCTACAAAATTTGGGGGTATTTTGTTACACAGCGACAGGTAACTATTCATAATATAATCCTGAACACCTCCTCACAGTGATCACAGTGAGGAATTTCAAGTGGCTACTTCTTGTGGTGACTCTCAGTTTATGGTGAGTGCTAGTTGCGTGCAGGTAGATCAGGACTCAGGCAGACATGGAAAAGACTTAGAGATATGTGAGTAGGAATGGCCATGTCTAAATGAGTTTCCTGGAGACTTTTCTTGAGGGTAGTGCCCTTGATGCTCTGAGGGAAGCAGGATTAGGCAGAAGGAGTTCAGCTGAGTTCAGTTGCAACAAAAGCTTCAGTCAATTCTGTGGGGAGGTTGGATCTGGGACAGTCTTTCAGAATTGTCTGGAATTGAGATAAGGGGTCTGGGCCTGTGTACCCCTGCAGTGATCAGTCATCAGGGGAGGAAATATAACCTTGAGTGAGACACTTTGATTTAGTTGAAGGGAATTGCTGGACCATCAGCAGGCAGCATTTTTTCACTGATGGAATGAGTGCCTCGAGCCTAGAAGGGGATGAGGGTGGCACCCTGCAGCATCCGTTCTACCAGCTATCGCTGACTTGGGCAGTTGTTGTAGTCATCATTATCATCATCATCATTATTACCATCATCATTATCATCATTTATTGGCTCCCAGATCTGAAAAGTCAATGGATAGGGCTAATTTCAAGCACAGCTGGATTCAGAATCTCAAATGATATTTTCCCTAGTATGTCTTATTCTCCAGCCTCTGTTTTCCTTTCTGTTGGCTTCTTCCACGCTCTGGAGTGTGGCAGAGAAAGTTGTCATAGCTCTGGGCTTACATTCTGCCCTCCTAGCATCTCAGTGGAAAGGCTCTCTTTCTCAAAATTTCTAGCAAAAGTTCTGGGCTGCCATTGGCCTCCTGGAGTCACTGGCATATCCTTGAACCTATCCCAGTGGCCAGGTGACTATAGGCTTTGACCGACCAAGACTGGATCATATATCTATCCCAGAGCCTGAGTGGGGTCATTCCCACACAAACCACATGAACTTAATCCCAAGAAGGAGTAGCTTCTCCAAGGGAAAATGTGTTGGAGTTTTATTATCCAAGGCTGACAAATAGAAGTCTTCCATAGGTAGGTGGGATGTCAGTAGGAAATAAAAGGACAGAAGGTCCATCTTAGGCAAGGGACTAACCTGAGCAATGACAAGGGAGTGTTAAAGCCTATAGCTTGTTCAGTGACTACCACATGGCGTGCGTGTGTGCTCAGTCACTTCAGTCGTGTCTGACTCTTTGCCACCTATGGACTGTAGCCCTCCATTCTCCTCTGTCCATGGGATTCTCCAGGCAAGAATACTGCAGTGGGTTGCCATGCCCTCCTCCAGGGAATCTTCCTGACCCAGGAATAGAACCCACGTCTCTTACATCTCTGCATTGCAGGTTCTTTAACACTAGTGCCACCTGGGAAGCTGGCAAAAAGCATATTTTTATGCAAAACACATTTGATATATAAAAACCTCTCTGTCTCCCCTGATGCAGATATAGACCCATACCCCTTTACTCAGGGGAAGAAGAACACATTGGGAGTGATAAATTATTCAGGTCATATTTCCATATGCACACAGAGTCTAACCACAAGAGACACTGTGCTCCCCTGGGAAGCCTCTCTGAAAGATGATGGGACAGGACAAGGAAGAGGGAAAGGAAGGAAGAGAGGAGGAGAATGAGTTCTGGCAGGTTTTGCTTGCAGCTGGAGCGAGGCTGAATGAGCCATCGATTTTCCCTGAGGCTGTTCCGTCATGACCAAAGTGGCCTGGATTGGCTACAGCAGCCTGGGCCGGCAGCTCTGAGGCCGGCGATGACAGAGTGTGGACCTGATAGGAATTTGTGTCACTCTCTGATGGGTGGCAGCTTTGGTGATTACCACAGAAGCTTGGAGTGAGGAATTGTTTAGTGTAATCAAAAGGTCTTGGTGCTTGGGAGAGAGCTGGGCAAGAAACTGGGGTATCTTTGCTGGGCCACTGGCATATTTTAGTGATGTGAGTCAGGTACCCATGAAAAGACAGCAGTGCAATCTCAGAAGGACCACTCCCATCTCTGTGTCTGGATACAAGGATGGATAGAAGGTGTGTTTTAATAGATATGAGGGTAGAATAACTCTCAGGGGCAGTAAACAGAAGCTCCAAGGGGAGAACGTGGGCATACAATACAGAAGCTTGAGTTCAATAAAGTCATCAACCTGTCAGATTATGTCTGACCTTGCTAAGAGAGATCAAAGAGAGTTTAACCAGGACATTGACTTTACAGAATGAAAGAATTTATCTTTACAGAGATAATCTGGTTATGCCATATCATCTGAAGAATGAGAAAAAAAGTTAAGCCTCAATGGGTTATACTTTTTATAATTATATAAAAAGATATTATCAAAGCTATGGTTAGCATTCAGTCTTTTTTTAATCAAAGTATAGTTGATTTACAACGCTGTTAATTTCTGCTGTACAGCAAAGTGATTCAGTTATATATATATGTTTTTATATGCCTTCCATGATGATTTACCTCAGGATATTGAATACAGTTCTCTGTGGTATACAGTATGACTTTGAGGCTTACCCGTTATATATATATACAATGGTTTGTATCTGCTAATCTCAGATTCCCAATCCATTCCTCCCTCACTGCCCCACCTTCCCTCACTTAGCAACCACGGGCGTGTTCTCTGTGTCTGGGTTTACATTCATTTTTAAAACTTTGTCTTCCTTAATCTGAAAGTAACTTTCCCTCTTAGGGTTTCTCTAGTGGCTAAGATGATAAAGAATCTGCCTGCAATGCGGGAGACCCGGGTTCAATCCCTGGATCTGGAAGATCTCTTGGAGAAGGGACTGGCTACCCCCTCCAGTATTTTGGCCTGGAGAATCCCATGGACAGAGGAACCTGGTGGGCTGCAGTCCATGGGGTCGCAAAGAGTCGGACAAGACTGAATGACTAACACTTTCACTTTCCCTATTTGGGGATCAGATAGTACAGATAAACCAAGTTAATTCATACTTCTTGGACAAATAAACATACTTGACAAACAACTGAAAGTGATAGAAATTAAAAGAGAATAGTTACCTGGGCAAATATATGGGCTATGAGGAGGTTTTCTGAGAGGTAGAAGGTAGGGCATGTCTGTACCAGGAAGATGCAGCTGATTTGCCCAAGTGATGAGGAGCCAAATGATGTGATCCAAGAAGGGTCACCAGACAGCAGTTTCCCCAAATATTTTTCTGAAGCAGAAGTCTGAAAAAATTCTCTAATCATTTGAGAAATATGTTTATCTCACTCTAGAAGATCCACAGGGAACATTAGCTTATTAAAGGCTCTGAGAAGTCCTGTAGGAAACAAAACTGCTTAACTATTTAATCAAATATTTCTTAAATACCTTTGAATCTCTTTTCATTTTTTATTTTTTGTTCCCAACACCTGTTAATATCCTATAGAAGGTGCTTTGAAAAATTCTATGGCAGATCAAGTATATGACTTTGAGAATTTCTTTCTTAACCTCAGTCTTTATAAAATTAGATAATTAGGTTAAATTTATTTTATTGAAGTATATTTGATTTACAACATTATGTTCATTTCTACTATACAACAAGGTGATTCAGCTTTATGTTTATACATTCTTTTTCATATTCTTTACCATTATGGTTTATCATAGGATACTGAACATGGTTCCTTGTGGTATACAGTAAGGCCTTGTTGTTTACCCATCTTATATATAATAGTTTGCATCTACGAAATTAGGTTAAATACTAGTTCCCTCTGAGCTCCTATGATTCTAATTATTGCACATTAGTGGCAGGATCGGAGAAGGCAATGGCACCCCACTCCAGTACTCTCCTGGAAAATCCCATGGATGGAGGAGCCTGGTGGGCTGCAGTCCATGGGGTCGCTAAGAGTCGGACACGACTGAGCGACTTCACTTTCACTTTTCACTTTCATGCATTGGAGAAGGAAATGGCAACCCACTCCAGTGTTCTTGCCTGGAGAATCCCAGGGACGGGGGAGCCTGGTGGGCTGCCGTCTGTGGGGTTGCACAGA
Organism: Bos taurus; assembly: GCF_002263795.3. Taxonomy (NCBI): domain Eukaryota; kingdom Metazoa; phylum Chordata; class Mammalia; order Artiodactyla; family Bovidae; genus Bos; species Bos taurus. The sequence continues at coordinate 63,513,883 of NC_037334.1, forward strand.
GTCGGACACGACTGAAGCGACTTAAGCAGCAGCAGCAGCAGCAGTGGCAGGATTAAAACTACAAGAAAGGAAGCAGGTGAGCTTCTGTAAGCAGCCATCATTTCTTGCCTGGACCACTGCCATAGCTTCCACCCTGCTCTGCCACTTCCAATCTTGTCTCTCCCTAAACTCTCCCCTACACTGCAGCCAGAGATACCTTCTAAAATGCAAATAAGATCATGTGTCACATCTCTACTCTCAAACCTTTGAGGTTCCCTCCAGGCTCTGAGGCAGACCCCTGAGACTTTGCAATATACCAGAAAGCTTTTGCTTAATATATCACTAGCCACCAATACATGGTGAAATGAAACATTTTTTAGGTTAAAAAAAAAAAAAAAGACAACTTATTGTTTAATAGAAATGGTGGACATCAAAAAGAAAAAATGCATCAGACAGCCTGAATATCCAAAGAGGAGTCTACAGACTATGTGGGAACTTGGTAGAAATGCTGGGACTTAGGCTCAGCCCAGTTCCTCTGAATCAGAATTTGCCTTTTGATTTGTGTCAATAGGAGAGCTTGAGAGACACTGTATTAGAGATAATCCAAGTCATTGTGCAGGTCCTTTGGAGTTGGGATCAAGGCACAGGCTTTAGATTCAGGCCTGGTTTTGAATCTAAACTGTGTTGTGACCTTAAGCAGGTTCCTTAGCATCTGAGCCTCAGTTTTTTCATCTGCACAATGGGAGATTAAAACAAACTAGTACCTTGCTCATAAATAAATTGAGAGGCTTAAATGACATATTAGAGACAGCCTTTGTCACTGTATTGGCATACAGTCCTTAATATAAGTTAGATTAATATATTGGGAAACTAATAAGCTCATGGAGGTCCTCCAGCATTTGGTATCATGGTCTAAAGGTTAGAACAAGGTAGGGATGAGACAAGGTAGGAAAAAGGGGTAAGGCTTATGAACTCATTCTCTACGGAGTTACTGAGTACCTATGATGGGCCAGCCCTCTGGAAGGAACCAGGGTTACTGTGGCGGGCAGGGCACTGTCCTTGCCCTCATGAAGCACACAGCCTGTTAGGTCACAGACATCATCGGCAGGGGGCATGAGTGCCACTGAAAATAGACTTGGCCACGCTCTGTCCTTGTTTGGCACAGATCTCGCTGCAGCAGGGCTCTGATTCCAGCTGATCCTTCTCGCTGGCTCTTAATTCTCCCAAGGATTTCTCCTTGGGGAATTAAAAAGAGTCCCATTTCCCCCCCTCTACCTCAAGGTATTATTTTGTCCATTTGGAAAGGGAAAAATACCCATCAGCTGTTTTAGGTGGAAAATATCTTTTCTTATTCCTATGTGAAATCATATATTTTTTTCCAGGACTTTCTGGGTCACTGAAACCTCAGCATGCGTCTGTTTATCTAGGACTCTTGGGTTACCCCTTCATTTGCCGAGCAAGCTCTCCTGTGTATACAGGGCTTGGCAGCCTCCAGGATGGTTTTTCTAATCAAGATATCTCTCTTTCCTAGCTTGGCAGAGCTGGAAGTCCTGCCTGGGGAAGGCTTGATGAGAAGCAGGGAATGAGGCAAATGCAAGCATGATCTCACTGTCAAATCTCCCCTATCCCCGGCTCTTCTGTAAATTTCCCATGAGTTTGTGAAAGTTCTATGAGTTTTGATACACTAAAACATAATATCAGCATGAGGAAGATAAAAACAAATTGCTGGCTGGCTTCTATAATTTTGATAAACTTTCCTATTCATATAGGAAATCTTTGTTGGAATTTTCTAGCGAGTATTTTCAGGAGAATAGAGACTTGACAGTTGGAAACGCTGTCTTGGGTGCCCTGTGTCCCTGATCATGGTAGAAAGAGCTTTGTGAGAGAGCCTAGAGGAAATACAACCATTTGTCTGAGAGAAGGGCTACTCCAGGTTAGAGGAATGGAATTCCATTTTGTTTTTTTAAATTAATTAATTTATTTTAATTGAAGGCTAATTACTTTACAACACTGTGGTGGTTTTTGCCATACATTGACATGATTTAGCCATGCGTGTACATGTGTCCCACCATCCTGAACTCCCCTCCCACCTCCCTCCCCAGGATTTCCATTTTAAATGAAGCCATCTCCCTCTCTAAGGATATCCCCAATTTTATTTGATTTTTTCTTGGCTTTATTTATTTATTTCATTTTTTAACATTGAAATATAAATGATTTATAATATTGTATCAGTTTCAGGTAGATGGTAAGGTGATTCAGTTATATATACATTACTATATAATATATATATATTATTCATCTATATATATATTATTTAGTTATATATTCACACGTATATATATTTTTTCAGATTTCTCTACCAGACTTCCCTGGTGGCTCAGATGGTAAAGAATCAGCCTGCAATGCAGGAGGCCCTGGTTCAATCCCTGGGTCAGGAAGATCTTCTGGAGAAGGGAATGGCTATCCACTCCAGTATTCCTACTTGGAGAATCTCATGGACACAGGAGCCTGGTGGCTCCCAGTGCATGGGGTTGCAAAGAGTCTGACACAACTAAGCGACTAACACAGACAGAGATAGGTTATTACAAAATAGTGAGTACAGTTACCTGTGCTGTAAGTAGGTTCTTGTTGGTTATCTATTTTATATATGCTTATTTTGGGCTTCCCAGGTAGCTCAGTAGTAAAGAATTAGCTTGGCAATGCAAGAGACATGGGTTTGATCTTGAGTAAGGAAGATCCCCTGGAGGAGGAAATGGCAACCCATTCCAGTGGTCTTGCCTGGAAAATCCCATCGACAGGAGTCTGGCAGGCTACACTCCATGGGGTCACAAAGAGTTAGAGCGACTGAGCACAGATGGATATCGGGTATGCTTATGTTAATCCCAAACTCCTAATTTAATCCTCCTTCCACATTTCCTCTTTGGTAACCATTTTTTTTTTTTTAATATAAGTTCATTCATATCAGTTTTTTTTTTTTAAGATTCCAGATATAAGTGATATCATATGATATTTGTCTTTCTCTTTATGACTTACTTCACTTACTGTGGTGATCATCTCTAGGTCCATCCATATTGCTACAAATGGTATGATGTCATTTTTTTTATGGCTCAGTAAAATTCCATTATATAAATATACCACATTTTCTTTATCCATTGATCTGTGAATAGACATTTGTGTTACTTCCATGTCTTGGCTGTTGTAATTAGTGCTGCATGGAACATTAGAGTGAACTGTGAACTTCCAGATGTTCAAGCTGGTTTTAGAAAAGGCAGAGGAACCAGAGATCAAATTGCCAACATCCTCTGGATCATGGAAAAAGCAAGTGAGTTCCAGAAAAACATCTATTTCTGCTTTATTGACTATGCCAAAGCCTTTGACTGTGTGGATCACAATAAACTGTGGAAAATTCTGAAAGAGATGAGAATACCAGACCACCTGACCTGCCTCTTGAGAAACCTGTATGCAGGTCAGGAAGCAACAGTTCAAACTGGACATGGGACAACAGACTAGTTCCAAATAGGAAAAGGAGTACGTCAAGGCTGTATATTGTCACCCTGCTTATTTAACTTCTATGCAGAGTTCATCATCAGAAATGCTGGGCTGGAAGAAGCACAAGCTGGAATCAAGATTGCTGGGAGAAATACCAATAACCTCAGATATGCAGATGACACCACGCTTATGGCAGAAAGTGAAGAGTTACTAAAAAGCCTCTTGATGAAAGTGAAAGAGGAGACTGAAAAAGTTGGCTTAAAGCCAACTCTGCATTCAAATGGGTATATCTTTCATTTTCTCCTTTGCTTTTCACTCCCCTTTTTTTCACAGCTATTTGTAAGGCCTCCTCAGACAGCCATTTTGCTTTTTTGCATTTCTTTTTCTTGGGGATGCTCTTGATTCCAGTCTCCTGTACAATGTCACAAACCTCCATCCATAGTTCATCAGGTACTCTGTCTATCAGATATAGTCCCTTAAATCTATTTCTCACTTCCACTGTATAGTCATAAGGGATTTTATTAGGTCATACCTGAATGGTCTAGTGGTTTTGTCCATTTTATTCAATTTCAGTCTGAATTTGGCAATAAGGAGTTCATGATCCAATCCACAGTCAGCTCCTGGTCTTGTTTTTGCTGTTTTGTTTCTTCCCTTTTAATTTGTTAAAAATGTCCTTGGGTCTCTGATTTGTGTTTTGTTTATAAATGCTAAAGATATACAGTTCTCATTTGTATGAATTTAGCTGCAAGATTTGAGAACAAATGCTTAATCTTTTAAGCCTTGGCTTCTCTATCCATAAAATGATCAGTTTGAATGAGATTATTTCTAAAGTTTCTTATAACCAAAAGTCTGATTCCCAAGGATGCTACTTTACTAGATGACTACTTATACCAGGTTCAGATCAGATCATATCAGTTGCTCAGTCATGTCTGACTCTTTTTGACCCCATGAATCGCAGCACGCCAGGCCTCCCTGTCCATCACCAACTCCGGGAGTTCATATACCAGGTTGGCAGTTAGTAATTAGCTGGTAGCTAAAATAGAGCATAAAGTTGAAATTATCTTGGTTGAGATCTGAAAAATGCCTGTTACCTTCAAAAACAATGTGAGCCGTGTTACACTTTTGTCTTAGATGCATGTGTGTGTGTAATGGTAGACACTACTGAAAAGTCTCGCATGGAGTGGAGGATGATTGTGCAACAATATAGGTAGGAGGGCAGAATACTTAGCCATCATTCCTCTGGGTACTTCTGATGCCCCTGGGCAGATATCACTAATCAGTCTTATCATTCATTTCCACACAGGGCTCCAGAGAGCCAGTAACAAATTTGTGATGGAACCTATTTGTCTTCCTTAGCACAAAAGACACCCACAACACTGGTACTATCAGCAATGTTCTCTAATCTTTGAGATCCTGGAGATTTTTCTTATTTGAATATAATTCATTTAACACATTTTTTTAAGCTCCTGCTAGATTCCAAGCACAGTTCTTGCTAATGGTGATAAGCAATAAATGTTTGTGTGTGTTCAGTCATGTATACAGCTCCTTGAGACCCCATGGATTGTAACCCTCCAGGCTCCTCTGTCCATGGGATTTTCCAGGCAAGAATACTGGAATGGGTTGCCATTTCCTACTCCAAGGGATCTTTCTGACCCAGGGATCGAATCTGCGTTGGCAGGTGGACTCTTTACTACTACGCCACCTGGGAAGCCCATGAATAAAGCAGACAAAATTCCCTGCTCTCATGGAACTTTCATCCTAGTGGGAACAGGAGGACAGACAATAAACAAATAAAGATGTAAATATACAGTGTGTTAGGTATTGGTAAGTGCTCCAAAGAAGCCAAAACAGAAAAAGGGTAAATGGAGTGGATGTGTATGAGCTTGGAATTGGACTGCCATTTAAAATAAGATTTTCATGAAAGACTTTATTGAAGTGACGTTTGAGGCAAGACCTAGGAAAGGCGAGAGAGATCAGGTGAGTGTGGGGGAGCTGTCATCTAAGGCCATGTCATGGTGTGCAGAGGAGCCAAACTCATTTTCACATGAAAATATTCACTGATGAATTGCCCCTTTGTAAAATTAGCCCGACTGAAACATTCTTCTCTGCTTAACAATTGTTTCCCCACCCAGCACATCAATATTTTTGGCAAGTCTGCTGATAAGTGATAGGTATTAACAGACATCGAATAATACAAGCTAAAGTAGTTAATCAGTTGTAAAGTAAAATGACCAGTGATAGTAAAGGTAATGAATCTGCTGAAAGTTATGTTGGAAAAGTACTTGGATTATAACCAAACAAGGATCTGAGTTTTTAGAATTAACAATTGAAAAAGAGAGAATCACTGAGGATTAAACATAATAGACTTTTTCAAAGAAAATGTTTAATCGAAGGACTATGAGAAACTCATGGGAATTTTTTAAAATTCTTAAACATTTCTGAAAACATAAACCAGTTAATGATTATCTGTGAACATCAAACCTAAAAAAAGGTTGCATCTTGCTTTGCGCTTTTTTTTTAAGTGTGCCCTCAGCCCTCCATACTTGATTTATTCTTTGTTGCTTCTGAGAATTAGCATGGAGTTACAATTCACTAAATATAAGTTAGAAATAACTTCTTTTTAAAGATTTTGATTTTATTTTTAAACTAAGGTCCCAATGGTATCTCTTCCACTGTTTAGTAGAATGTTTTAGAACTTGTTTTAAATGGATTTGCTTTAAACTGGCTGATTTACATTATCAGTAAAATTCCCCTGAAGGAGGTGAGGTGAGTTTGGAGAGGTGCAGAAACCCACTCAAGGTCACATGACTAGAAGGTGGCAGAGACTAGGAAATGCTTTTTCTGTGTTTCCCAAAGGAGATCAGAGTCAGGTTGAAGCAAAACTCTAGCAGATTCATGGCTTGAATCCACATGGGAAATCACAGCTTGCAGACAGTTAATCAGAAAACCAGCACAGTGACTCTGTTTGAAAGGTAGCTTTTTGTTCTTTTAATAAGAGGACGTTATTCTGATTTAAGACACATTCCTCATAGCTCATGGCAGTCTTCAAGGAAGCAATGCTCTCTTATGAGACCTGCAGAAGAGGGTAAAATGTGCTTATTTACCTGCTGAATGTTGCAGTGATGCTCTGAATGCCTTCTCCCCTCAGTGTAGAGCACAAGAACTCTAATTTGGATTAGGATGCAGAGTATATACTGTGTTAAATAATGGACCAGCAATTTTAGGAGTCATCTTTTTCCCTTTACTCTTGGGACTCTTAAAGAAGAAATAGATGCTCTCTGGAGTTTCTAGTCTTTTGCTTTAGAAATGTCTTACATTTCCTCATTTGACCCATACCTTGAGATCTGTGTTGTTTTGAGGAGTACTCGGGGATTTTTGAATTTGCATTTGGCTTAAATACACAATAAGGAGATAATTTACTTGCGATTCACTTCTAAATGTTGACTGATAGATAGGATTTAGTTTCCCTGAATACCTGAACACTTCTGAAACTAACTTCAGGAATCATCTCTTTTCCTTTTTTTGTTTTATACTGAGGTTGTACAGAAAGGAAAAGCAATGTGCCTGGGTCACCCAGCAAGGCAGTGACAGGTCTCACATTGGAATCAATATTTTCTGAATTATGGTTGGGTGCTGTAGTTCACCTCAGTATGTCAATCGTCTATGAATTTATGCATGAGTAGCCAGAATATCCTATATTTAAGATATCTGCTAGACTTATCTTTCAGAGAAGGCAATGGCACCCCACTCCAGTACTCTTGTCTGGAGAATCCCAGGGACGGGGGAGCCTGGTAGGCTGCCGTGTATGGGGTTGCACAGAGTCAGACATGACTGAAGCAACTTAGCAGCAGTAGCAGCAGAATTATCTTTTTCTTTACTGTGTCCCAGTACAAAGAAGAACATACCATATTCTGCAGTTGTACCCATAAAATTGAGCAGTGTAGTTATGGTATGTCACTGAGAGCTATACTGAAATATCTGCCCTCCCACTTCCCAACAAAGTTGGGTGACTTTGAATAAATGTTTAAAGTTCTTTTTGTCTCCATTTCCTCATTTTCTAAATAAAGAGGATAATTCTTCCTTCTCAGGTGTATTTTGAGGATTTGAGACAATTAATATAAGACATTTAAGTGTTTGAAATCACATGTAGGCTTCCTGGGTGGCTCGGTGGTAAAAAATTCACCTGCCAATGCAGGAGATGCAGGTTCCATCCCTGGGTCAGGAAGATCCCCTGCAGAAGGAAATGGCAACCCACTCCAGTATTCTTGCCTGGGAAATCCCATGGACAGAGGAACCTGGTAGGCTACAGTCCATTGAGTCTCGAAGAGTCGGACACAACTTAGCGACTAAACAACAACAAATAATCAAGCATAGATGGAGCCCGATAATAGTAGCTGTCATGTGGTCATCATCACCATGAGCTACTGCAGTCTCAGCATCCTCACCATCAGTGTCATTAGCATCTTCATCAGCATTTTTGTTAGTGCTACTGGCAAGATGCAATCAAACCTCTGAATTGTCCATTGAGCACGTCCAGTCCAACCTTGGTCTGATGACTTAATATTCTCCAGCACCCATGACTTAATATTCTCTTGCATCCATGCCACGTGGCTGGCTAATCTTGGCTTGAATACCTCCAATGCCAGGGAACTCATTTCTTCCCAGGATAGCCTGTTCTATTTTCTAGAAAGGATTTTAAATACAACTAAACTAGGCTTTACAAGTCTCTAATATTTAAAATAAATGGCCAGTCCTGGCTTCATTACTCACATCTGAAATGATTTATATACCAATTATGTAAGGGATTTGCTTTCACTGTTTTCTCATAAATATTATAGATCAATTAAGTCCTTGTTTTTCCCTTGTCTAAGCATGAAGATTTCAGAACAAAACTTGGAAACTGGCTGACAGGAGGAGGCAGCAACACGCCCCATCAGTCTTCATTTTCCAGCTTGGGCTTTGTCACCGATTGTAACGCTGGGATCAGGAGTCCCCACTGTTCTTCAAGGCTATTCCTCCTCTCAGCCAGTCACTCCTCTTATTTCATTTGGCTGACTGTGGTATTGTGATACCCAACATGGGCCAGATACTGCTTTTGATCCTAAGGATGTGAAGATAAAGGATGTGAAGATAGATAGACAAGTTATATGATCTCAGAGAATTTACAATCTTATTGGAAAAGACCCTGATGCTGGAAAATTGAGGGCAGGAGGAGAAGGGGGTGGCAGAGGATGAGATGTTTGGATGGCATCATCAACTCAATGGACATGAGTTTGAGCAAACTCTGAGAGATAGTGAAGGACAGGGAAGCCTGATGTGCTGTAATGCATGGCGTCCCAGAGTCAGACATGACTTAGCAACTGAACAACCACGATAGGGGAATCACGGCAAATAAGTGAAGAAAGATGATAATTTCAGTGAGCATAAGTGCTAAAGAAAATTAAAACCAGGCAATATGACAGAATGTTGGATGGCGTGTGGGGAGACATTTTAAACTGAGCAGTCAGGGAAGGAAGTGACAGTTTAGTGGAGGTCTTCCTGATAAAGAGGAGACAGCCATCTGAGGATCTAGAAATGCATTGGTCCAGGCAGAGGGAGCATCCTGCAGGAATGAGCTTGGTCAGCTTGATGAGCAGAGTGCTTGACTAGAGGGAGCTTTCAGGGCACGAGGCTGATCAGATAAGCAGGCCCAAAGGCAATTCTGTTCTGATGGCCTTGGGAATCCATCAGAGGGCTTTGAGTAGTGGAGTGAGATTGTATGGTTCATGTGTTTAAAAGGTCACTTAGACTGTAGATAGATTGTACAGGAGCAGAGTGGAAGTGGGTGGTCAGTGAGACTGTTGGTGGTTGTCCAGGTTAGAGACAATGGTGGCTTGGACTGGGTTCTTAGCAATGGAGATGGAGAGAAGTGGACAGACCCAGGGAACACTCTGGAGGTGGAGCTGAGGGGACTTGCAGGAAACGAGGCCAAGTAAGAAGTCAATGAGGCCTCTACGTGTGAGGTTTGAGCAACTGGATGCCTAGTAATACCATTTACTGAGCTGGGGAAGACTTGGGATAAAAACATTTGGAGGTGAAAATTAAGAGTTCTGTTAGGGGCATACGAATTGCATTGAGATGGATATTGAATATCTCAGAGAAAAGAGGGTACTGTAGCTTAGCATACAAGTCAGAGGTGGAAGTACCAACTCTGGGAGTTGTCAGCCTAGGATGGTATTAAAAGATGCAGGACTGGAGAGAGTATTCTCAGTGTGCCGTGGCAAAAATCCACTCAAAATTGTTAGCTGACAGCAGCCACTGGATTAGGAAGTGTGTGCCATTCAGATTTTTCTTACTTTTCTTCCTCTGATTGAGGAAACATACCTAAAGGGCCATGAAGATACAAGACGTTGGTTGGAATCAGTTAGAGAGATGATGTCTTCCTTCACCTCAGTGGATATACAATCTATCCACTTGATTGATAGTTGAAAGAGAGATGTACAAGTCATTAATTACAGAACATAGAAGGTTAACCTGGAGAGAAAGTGCAGGTGTCAGCAAGTCCTAGACTAAAGCACAGGGAGGAGCAGTTTGGTGGGCATATTAGGGAGGACTTCACAGGGAAGATGCTCTCTGTAGGGAAACCTGTATGATGAAAGACATTTTAGAGGTTTAAAAAGGGAGGCAGTAAAAGCATTCCAGGCAGAGGGAGACCTTACAAAGAATGGATTGGGATGAGGCAGAGAGAGACACACAGTAGGGACCACATAGTAGGAACTCAAAGCAGATTTTTGGAATGAAGGAACCATACTCTACTGATCCTGTATCTGGGCTGGCCATTTCTCCTGTGCCCAAAGCCAGCCCTTATAATGGATTTGTCCCTGTGTTCTGAGATGTAGATCTTGCATAGCTCAGGGAAAGAAGCAGGAGCCTCTCACCTTGTGCTGAGACTCGAAGGGCAGGGAAGAAACAAACTCCTCCCATGAGGCCAATAATGATGACACTCAAGATTGTGGATGGCGAGCTTGTTCCAAAGGTACCGTTGGGCATGCAGGCTGCCTTGCAGTAAATCACGCTGCACCAGGCCTCGCAGCACATTACTGGCTGGCTTGGTGTGTTCTCTGGGGGAACAAGGACAACAGATCCAGGAAGTGAAAAGCAGGTCTGCAGAGAACACCAGAGCCAGACAGGCACCCTGTGCCCCTCATTCTGGAGTTGGAGAAACTGAAGGTCTGAGAGAGCCATCACCTACCTAGCTGCCACGACAAATTAGTGCCTCTGCCCTTTTGCTCCCTTTCTTTGAGGTTGGAAGTGTTTAGCTGCTCCGCGTGTACCTGTTTCTGGCTCCAGGGGAGTTGCTGTCATCTGCTGTCACGGTGCCCTGTTCCCCAGCACGGCCCTCCTCTTGCCTTGTGCTCAGAAGGCTGGGTTGAATGCTGGATAGAAGCTTACTATGTGCCCCTCCCTGAAGAATCATGGCATCTGTATGATTCAGATAATCAGTCCAGAGAACGGTGACACTTTGGGTGTGGACATTGTTGGGCTGTCCTTGAAGTCTCCATCATTGGGCGGGTCTTCATCAAGCCAGTTTTGACTGGAGGCAATTATAGCTGTCTTTGGAACTTGAAAGACTGTTTTATGCTTCCCCAGAAGCCAAAGCATCATTTTCCTCCCTCCAAGCTGTCTGAATTGCCTCCCAAATGACTTGGGGACAGACGGTTGGCTTATGCTCCTGTTCTGGGCCTCCCTGGATCCTTCTTGTGTGGTGTCTGGGGTGGTTGTTCGTTTTGGAAATTGAAAAGGAAGATGCTGTTAGACCACAGGGAAGCTGGGGGTAGGAGGCCTCAGGAGAAATGAAAGGGGTGTGGGGTGAGGACCACAGAGAAAACAGTGGTGGGAAGCTGGATAATTCAAGTTGAGGCACTTAGGCTGATGTATGACTCTTGTAAATCCATAAGCAGCTTATAGATGCCTGGCAGACTAGTTTCTTCAGTGTAAATGCCTTTTTTTTTTTTTTTTTTCCTTTTAATGAGCCTGGAATAGCAATCCTGCAGTATATGACAGCAGGCCCTTTGTTTACAGGCAAGTAAGGTACTGAAGATGAGAAAAAAGGAGGAAAGCATTGTTATTTCTGGGCAATCCTAGCTCCCTGATAGCTAGGATCCAACCAGTCCCACTTACTGACCTCATCTCACCACCACATTACATGGCACATAGTAGGTGCTCAGAAAGAATTTGTTGAATGAACAGATGATTTGTTAGAAGAGAATTCGTCTCTAAAAACACCCTACTTTCAGCTTTTTTCCCCCAGAATTTTCTAGCATCAGAAACTTCAGCATATTATTATGTTCACAAGAAAGAACTCAGTAATCGTTTATATTCACACAGTATTTAACAAGGTATTTCACGTTCACTGCCCTGACTGTGCTCCCCACTGGACTGATGGCTTCTTAAGATCAGGTGTCTTGTCCATCTCCTCTTGTGATTGTAACCCTGATCCTGTTGGCCCGAGGCTCGTGATTGACATTCATTCAGAACCCAATCAGCTGCCAGTACTACACCAGGCACTGGGTTACTGGTGGTGAGCCAGAGGGACAATAGGTATACATGGCAACCTACCAAACACAGTGTGACCAGTGCTGGGACGGAAGAGAGTACTTCTGAGATAGAGAGTGACTGCTCTAACTTAGCTTGTGATGGGGTCAGAGGCCTCTAGGATCTCTGAAGTCTCACTTACCTGAAATTTTTATCCCATACCATCTTCCCACTTTCTGAGGTTGTCCCCACTACCGGAAGTGACAAGGTACACCTGAGAGATGTTAAGACATTCAATGAACGTCCCAGACTGGCTCCCTGGGTGATTGATTCTTTCCCTCCCTCCATCCTTTCTTTCTTTCATTCCTTTGATTCATTCATTTATTCAATCAACTAACATCTATTCAGCACCTACAACTTTCCACTCGCTGTGCTGGTGCTGCAAATATACCAATGAGCAAAACTGGCATAGTCCCCACCTTTGAGAAGCTTATGGTCTCCTAGGTGGAGGCTCATTAATCAAATAATCCCAGAATGTCTAATTATGAACACCAGAAAGTGCTGTGAAAGCAGATTCCATGCTTCAGTGAGTGTGTTTAACATGGAGGCTTGAGCTGGTATAGTGGTTCCAGAAGGGTCTCCCCATGGAGGTGATGTAGACAAGGACATGAAGGAAAGCTGTACATCACAAGGCACCATCAGAGGAGGGTGGACAGCCCTGAAGTGACTTATAGATAGGTCCTAACATCACAGTTGGGGAATCAGTGACCTTCATGTTAATTCTGCAAAGTGGGCAAGGGTGACTCTATTGTAGAGATGTATTTTTACAGATGAGAAAGAACTTGAGGCTTGAGAAAGGTGAGTGAGTCACTCAGACCCTTTGAAGCAGGACAGAACTGGGGCTTGTGCCTCAATTCGTAGCCTGGAAGTCTCTCTAGAACTTTCCATGCCCTCCCGTGCCATAGTCTTCTGGCTAAAGTATCTGATGACTGCCCGGCTGGCTAATTGTCACCAGGCCAGCTTCAGGCACATATACTAAGTCACGGTTGGGAATGTCACTTCCAGGTCCCATTACTTTTTTCTCCCAGTGAAGAAAGATGAATAGTGATAGTCATGTAAGCCTCAAAGCTGGGGATCTAGCCCTGCCTGTTCATTTTTCAAGTCTGCATCTAGTTGCTAATATACTGTATCATGTCCAAGGTCAAACTAACAATGGCATTTGGACACTCTGGGCTTCTTAACAGAACACTTGTTTTTACCTCTTCTTCTGCCTAAAACACTTGGGTAAAAAAATGGATGCCTGCTTAATATGCCTGATCCATTCCCATAAAGTTATAATAACTATCTTGGGCAGGAGAAAGCCCAGATTAAACACAAGTGTCTTATCTAGTTCCTTCTCTCCCTTTCTCTCATTCTCCCTTTCAGCTTTGTAAAAAGCATCGTTATCTCCTGAAAGCTAATACATCACTGGGGATAACCTGTATTTTCATAATAATACCCCCTGATTGTGTGGAATTTTAGCTTTCCCCTAAAAATCCCTTATATGGGTTTTTATGAGGATGTTTGTTCAGACTGGGAAATGCAGTAGGTGTGAGGGCTTTGAAGTCAGGCCCCCCTACTGGCAACTCAGCAGCTCTGTGATTGCAGGTAAGGTACTTAGCCACTCTGAGCGTCATCCCTCTCTTCTGTGAAGCTGAAATGAATGTTGGGAAAGAATGGGATGGGTCCAAGGAAGAAACGTGTGCAAAGCACAGAGTTGAGGCAGCCTGGAACATGATTGGTTCTCATTCAACTTCAGTTGTCATATCACGGTTGTCCTCTTTCATAGATGAAGACCTGTGGGGACCAGAGACCAAAGGGGACCTGCCTGGGGGACCACACAGCTAGTTAGATCCGGAGTCTGACCAAAGCCCATCCCTGCCAACCAGGTGCCCTGCATCCTGTATGTCCACTCAAACCCTTATTCTTCAGGCAAAAAACAAGTCTCAAATATCAATGGGAAAACAGCATTCATCCCATTGACTACTTGTGACCTGAATCCCTGGGCTCTCAGGAGGTTTCTGCCTCCCCCAGCCCCTCTCTTTTGCACCGGAAGTCCTCCATCTTGCCGCAGCATGCAGGGGTATCACTAGGGAGAACATGCTAGTCACGTTTCCACTTACTTCTTTCCTCTGGGGTAGCCCGTTTTCATGAAAATAGAGCAGGGAGGAGGAGGAGTATTGGTATGATCTTTATCATCGTTTATTGGAGCAAACTTGAATTGGTTTCTTTTGGAGGAAAACTTCCTCTGAAGACTGACAAGGCAGTAGAAGATAGTAGAGCCACTCAGGCAGCCCAAGGGAGCATGAGATAATAAGAATCCCTTACGCTCCTGCTGGCTTTAAAGCTCTCAGAGCATTTCATGCATACCACCTAATTTGGTCCTCTTGGTAGTCCTATAAGACAGGAAGAATAGGGAGTCCTATCCTTAGGTGGGTAAACTGAGCCATGGGGTATCAGGTATGTCATATAACAGCAAAGCTATTTCTGCAGTCATTTTTTCAGTAAGCCTTAGGCATGGAGAGATAATCCAGACATTGACCTGACGTGAAGGAACACCCATTAGCTGGGGAAATCAGCACAGGAACATGAATAAGAAATTGTATTATTTGGTTAGCACAGTGACATCCATAAGTCAGAGGACATTAAAGGAAAGAGAAGAAAACCCAGTTTAGCCTAAGGAGGAGTGGTAATCAGGGAAGGCTTCCAGGAGGAGGCGATGCCTGAGATTTAAGGCTGAAGAGGTGTAATCTAGGTGAAGGGGTTGGGAAGATAGCACAAGCAAAAGCATGGCCTGGAGAAATGGCCTGATAATTAAAAAAAATGAGGAATGGAAAATCAAAGAAATCATCGAACTTGGATCTTAAAATGCCCTGAATGCCTTCCTAGGGACCTTGAGTTGGTCACTGGGAGTGGGGGTGGGGGTGGAGGCATTGGAGGGTTTTGGTAAGGGGATACATGCCTAGTTTCACCCAGATTAGAACTCAGATGTTTGATCTTCTGGTGCAACACTCTGGTATCCCAGTTTTACAGCCAGGGCCACATGTTCAGGCCTCATCACAAGCCTAAGCCTCCCTCAGCCTCCTAGAACCCACTAGCCCCTCATCAGAGAACCCACAATTGGCCAACGCAGGTGGCAAAGTCTCTCAGGCTCTGTATCCTTCCTCTGACATTGTGCCTTTCTTCTGCTTATCGGGCTGTTGTCTTCTCAGGACCAAACCTCATATGCTCTAGCCCCTTGCAGAGCCCTTCTGCATATCCAATTGTCTCCATCCATCCGGCTTTAAGTGCCAGCCTTCACCCACACCTCTCGCACCCTCCCCCTGCCCCATCCACCTCCTGCCTTGGGAATGGCCCTTGCTGGGTGAAGTTTTGCTTTCATACCACCGTTTTCTATAGCATCAGGGCCCCAGGACCTGGAACAAGGATTCTTGCATCTCAACACCCTTGATTCCGTACTTATCTACTCTGTCGTTCATATATATACATATGCTCTCTCTGAAACTGCTACTTTTGAGATATCTTGTCTGGTCTGTTGTAAAGAATGTGAACTGCTCTGTTAGGTCCTAACAATTGCTAACCATGTGGCCTTATGAATTCTCTACAGGCCTCTTTCTTCATCTATAAATTAGGGATCACATTAATATCTACATCCAAGGGATGCTGTGAGATTTAAATGAGATAATGCATGTAAAGGACTTAATGTGGTAAACACTTGATAAATCTTTTTTTTTCCCCATTATCGTCATGCTGGGGCTTCCCAGGTGGCACTAGTGGTAAAGAACCCACCTGCTGATACAGGAGACATAAGAGACATAGGTTCAATCCCTGGGTTGGGAAACTTGCCTGGAGGAGGACATGGAAACCCACTCCAGTATTCTTGCCTGGAGAATTCCATGGACAGAGGAGCCTGGCAGGCTACAGTCCGTGGGGTCACAAAGAGTCGGACACGACTGAAGCAACTTAGCATGCATGTAGTGACTTTAGAGGCATCCGGTTCAGACAGTGGAGAAAATGGAGCAGCATCATTAGACTCTCTCTTTGTAGGAAGTGCAAACACTCACCATATAATTCATCCAAAGTGGCTTTTAGAGAGGCAGGAAGAAAGGTGAAAAAGCTTCAGTGATGGGGTTGGGAGGTTAGTTGTCAGATTGTCTGGGTTCTAGTTCACCTCTGCCACTAACTCCTCTGCGGACGGGGTCTATAAAGCTCACTCTTTCTGTAGCTCTCATCTCTCTCACCCATAAACAGAGTGGGCTTCTGGTGGCTCAGATGGTAAAGAATCTGCCTGCAATGCAGGAGACTGACCTGGGTTCACTTCCTGGGTCAGGAAGATCCTGTAGAGAAGGAAATGGCAACCCACTCCAGCATTCTTGCCTGGATAATTCCATGGACAGAGGAGCCTGGTGGGCTATACAGTCCATGGGGTCACAGAGTTGGACACAACTGAGTGACTAACACTTTCACTTTTAAACAGCTGAATACTGCCAGCTCTCCTAGTTTGTGATTCTACCACTGGAGTCTACATTAAGTCCATTCTCAGCCTCTGCCAAGTCTGGAGATACTCAGGGCTGGGACGTCTGACCACGTGGGATGTCTGGTCTGGGCCAGAGGCTGGACTTGGAACTGCAGTGTCCACCTGCCACTGCCTGGGTAAGGGAGAGGATGGTGCTATTGCCCATCCAACAGACACCAGCCCTCCCATCCCCAAGCTGCAACTCGAGGCTGGTGCTGGGAGTCTAGTTCTGTGGTCCATTTTTGGTAGTTCTGGATACATTTTAAAGTTCCAGACCAATCTAGGACGCCACAAATTTAGCTGGAGTCAACCGCCTTGTTCTTTGCCTTAGCCCCTCTGAGGGCTTCTGTGCCTGATCAGCCAGCAACTGGTGGGGTCAGAAGATGGGCCAAGATAGGGTTCAGAAAGCTGATGGAAAAGAAGCAAGCAGAGGCTGAGAGGTGGGTTCTGAATAAATACTGGATGGATGGATGGATGGATGGATGGCGTGAGACTGCATAGGTGGATGAATGGGTGGTGGAATAAGTGAGGGAGAGGCACTGAGGGGGATTGGCACCAATGCCTGTCAGTGAGAGGATGCTGAATAAGTATTTGCCAAGTTGATGTTGAAGAAATTTGAGAGAGAAAAAAATGAGATGGAAGAATATAAAGAGAAAATAGAGCAGGGTGGAAAATGACTGAGAAAGAAATACAAAGAAAGAAAACAGTAGACAAGGAAAAAGTGACAATAGGAAGGAAGGATAAGAGGGAGAGAGGGAGGGAACCATGAGAGGTGGATGTGACAGACAACAGACTGAGACACAGGTGAAAGGGGGGAGTGTCCTGCCTATAGTTCTTCCATATCCTTTGCTAGAGCTGCCTGAAGTTCCAACACTGGAATTAGAAACTTTGTGTACATGTGGTGTGTGTGTGTGTGTGTGTGTGCGCATGTGATGTGTGTTAAGGCACTGACCTCTACTAAAATCCAGAATTTCCTGAACTAGTACAAAACCGGAAATTATTATCAGGTCATTCCTTCTTAAAGCCAACCTGACAGCAGTGTTTGGATTCAGTTGCCTTGAAAAGATAAGTAAGTAAGCCCAGGCCAGGTCCGTGGGCTGCATTTCCAGGGCAGTGATGGGAAAGGTAAACAGCAGAGAACCAGGTCCTGCAACAGGGAGTTCAGTTCATTCACTCAGTTGTATTCGACTCTTTGCGACCCCATGGACTGCAGCACGCCAGGCTTCCCTGCCCATCACCAACTCCAGGAGCCTACTCAAACTCATGTCCACCGAGTCAGTGATGCCATCCAACCATCTCATCCTCTGTCATCCCATTCTTCTCCCGCCTTCAATCTTTCCCAGCATCAGGGTCTTTTCCAATGAGTCAGTTCTTTACATCAGGTGGACAAAGTATTGGAGTTTTAGCTTCAGCATCAGTCCTTCCAATGAATATTCAGGACTGATTTCTTTGAGGATTGACTGGTTGAATCTCCTTGCAGTCCAAGGGACTCTCAAGAGTCTTCCCCAACACCACAGTTCAAAAGCATCAATTCTTCAGCGCTCAGCCTTCTTTATAGTTCAACTCTCACATCCATACATGACTACTGGAAAAACCATAATTTTGACTAGATGGACTTTTGTTGGCAAAGTAATGTCTCTGCTTTTTAATATGCTGTCTAAGTTGGTCATAGCTTTTCTTCCAGAAGAAAGCATCTTTTAATTTCATGGCTGCAGTCACCATCTGCAGTGATTTTGGAGCCCCCCAAAATAAAGTCTCTCACTGTTTCTGTTATTTCCCCATTTACTTTCCATGAAGTGATGGGACCAGATGCCATGATCTTAGTTTTCTGAATGTTGAGTTTTAAGTCCAAAAATTCTCTTATATGTGAGGTCCTTTGACTTCTATCTCATTTGACTTCTGACCATTCCTAAGGGGCATCCCAAGTTGGAGCAAGAAGTCCCTAGAGACTGTTTGGTCCAGGGGTCCCCATCACAGGGTACATATACCAGTGATAGTAGCAAGGGAATTTTTTAATGGAATGCAGGTGAACATTTTTGTTTATTTGAATAATTACATATATGCTGAGATTGTTATCCTCAACTGATGTAAGTGATGCTGGTTTTTAACAGTGATAAGGTTTTCTTATTAAAATTTAAGCAAACAGAGTTGAGGTAAAGCCAGATTATTAAATAAGTTATGATGAAGCAAGCTGTCATGCCATGTTGAAGAGGCACCAAGATGGCATAGCCATAGTTGGGGAAATGCATTTCTCATTCAAACTCCTCCTTTCACATATAGGGCCACTGGGACCCAGAGAAGGGAAGTATCTGGCTTAGAACCAGGGGTGGAGTTGGACCAGAACCCCAGCCTCCCATCTCCTCAGTGAGCTTTCTATTTGCCTGTAGTGCCCCACAATCCTCCTCTGATCATCCTTCTTAAAGCCTCAAGCAATCCATCTGTTAATTACGGGTCTGCTTGACAAATTCTAAACCCCCTATTGCTTCCATTCATGGATGAAAATAATTTGTTTCACAATTACTTGTCATGGTAGCTGTCTTGAAACCGTATGAGCATTAGACACAGTGTGATTGTTGTAGGTTGTCCTTGATTTATAGAATAAGTAAATATTGAGAAAAATGGTGTACAATTCAAATTTGTACAAATCAAATTCCATTGATTTACTTTATCTTGGAGGTGTTTGATTTTAATTTTTGAATTCTTTTCAGTTGGTAATTGCTTCAAGACATTTATTGATTGTAAAGAAAAGCACACTAGACTAAAAGGTTGGAAAACTGGGTACCAGGTCCAACCCTGCAATCTCATAAAATGTGATCTTGAGAAATCTTGAACCTCTTTGCATGTCAGCTTCCCCAAATGAAATTTAAAAAATGGCAGGGTTTGAGGGGAGGATCTCTGTAAGCCTTTCTTCTATCTCTAATCTCAGAGGCTTCCCTGATTGTATGTTCTTGATCCCAATTGACTTCCTCTCCTCTCTAGCCTTTTCAAAGTTGAGAACACATAAAAGTTAGACCACCAACAGGAACAATTTCAAATCATGTCCATGCTAGGATTAGAAAATGGGGGTAAAGAGACAGAAGGAAGGCAAGGGCTGGCATGAGGTGAAGATGCAGTGAACAGCTTTGTAATTGTCTGTCTAACTTCCCTTTGCAAAGAGTTACCCCTTGTCATCATCAAAATCGCTGCAGAAAGATTATATTATACTATGACCTCACCTTTAAGACATAAACTAATTGATTCAGGGGCTTGTAGGCACCTGCCCCAATTTGGGCTAATCAGAGTATCTCATGGAGAAGTTTATAGTCTTGAGAAAGAGAATCTAGACTCTTTGAGTGTCTTTACTGATGTAAATCTTGGGGGCTGCTAGTGGTAATTTTTGTCTTCAGCCATGAATGCCATGATACCTGAACGAAGGAGCAGAATAGAACTGAAGCAGGCACACGAGGAAAAAAAAAAGAGAAAAGGAAAAGAATATGACTTCTGATAGCACTGAGACTTCAATTCCTTATTTCTGATGCTTAGCTGCATTTCATCCTTACCCTTATTGAGATACCCCACTATCCTTATAAATTATTCCCCAACACACTCTTTCTTATTGCCAAGGCTGGTGTAAGTTGGGCTCTGTCACTTGCCAGGAAGGAGATTTCTAATAACTGACAGGGACCCCATTCCAGACCCACCAAAGCAGAATCTCTGGTGCTGGGTTCCAGACAGATATATATATTTTAAATTTATTTATTTTTTAATGGAAGATAATTGCTTTACAGAATTTTGTTGTTGTCAAACCTCAACATGAATCAGCCATAGGTATACATATATCCCCTCGCTCTTGAACCTCCCTCCCATCTCCCTCCCCATCCTACCCATTTAGGTTGATACAGAGCCCCTGTTTGAGTTTCCTGAGCCATATAGCAAATTCCCATTGGCTATCTATTTTACATATGGTAATGTAAGTTTCCATGTTACTCTTTCCATACATCTCACCCTCTCCTCCCCTCTTCCCATGTCCATAAGTCTATTCTCTATGTTTGCTTCTCCACTGCTGCCCTGTAAATCAATTCTTCAGGACCATTTTTCTAGATTCCGTATATATGTGTTAGAATACAATTTCTCTTTCTGACTTACTTCATTCTGTATAATAGGCTCTAGGTTCACCCACCTCATTAGAACTGACTCAAATGTGTTCCTTTTTATGGCTGAGTAATATTCCATTGTGTATATGTACCACAATTTCTTTATCCATTCATCAGGACAAACACAGCCTCTTCAATAAATGGTGCTGAGAAACTGGACAGCTATATGTAAAAGAATGAAATTAGAACACTTCCTAACACCACACACAAAGATAAACTTAAAATGGATTAAAGAGCTAAATGTAAGATCAGAAACTAAAAAACTCTTGGAGGAAAACATAGAAAGACACTTCATGACATAAATCAAAGCAAGATCCTCTATGACCCACCTCCTAGAGTAATGGAAATAAAAATAAACAAGTGGGACCTGATTAAACTTAAAAGCTTTTGCACAGCAAAGGAAACTATAAGCAAGGTGAAAAGACAACCCTCAGAATGGGAGAAAATAGTAGCAAATGAAACAACTGACAGAGGATTAATTTCCAGAATATACAAGCAGCTCACACAACTCAATACCAGAACAACAAACTACCCAATCAAAAAGAGGGAAAAGGCCTAAACAGACATTTCTCCAAAAAAGACATACAGATGGCTAACAAACACATGAGAAGATGCTCAACATCGCTCACTATTAGAGAAATGCAAATCAAAACTACAATGAGATATCACCTCACACCAGTCAGAATGGCCATCATCAAAAAGTCTACAAACAATAAATGCTGGAGAGGGTGTGGAGAAAAGGGAACGTTTTTGCACTGTTGGTGGGAATGTAAATAGATACAGACTGATATTTGACGTAAAAACTCCAAAGATGATGCTCATGTGCAGCCAGGCTCAAGAACCTGCTGAGAAGTACCATGGAGAGAAACTTCTAGAGTAGCACACTTGAGGTGTCTCAATCTGATTCAACTCTAACCACTTACGTGCTCTCAAGCTCAATTTGTAACAGGTCCTCACCTGTTAGACAGAGATCCTCCTCCTCATCTTCCACTCTTCCCAGAGCTGTTGTGCGGAGTGAAAGGGGCACACCTGTGGCAGGTTGCGTTCCCCAGGAAGCTGACTCCAGGGGAGACGCGCGGGCCGGAAGTTCACTCGAGTTGCTCTCAGGAGCCGCTCTTGTGAGAGGAGAGGCAGGGCAGCAGGTTGGGTGAGAGGACAGAGGCCCAGCGGGTAGCTCTGCGTGGAGAAGACCCTTCAGCACTGTCCTCAGTTGGCCTGAGGCAGCCCTCCTGTCTGTCAGTCACTGCAGGCGGGCACACAGCTGCCCAGACCTCCATTCTCGGAGGGGCGTCTGAGCGGCACTTCACAGGTTAGTCAATTCCTTCACACTCTTTGTTCCATAAATAAAGGGAACTCCTTACCCTCCTGAGACCTTGCCTGCCTCGAGCGTGTCCTGTTAGAATAAAGCCCCTCCACCTCTGTAAACTTTGAAACCTCTAGGCAACCCCTGCTTCAACCTGAATTCAGTCAATCCCCACATTTTATTATCCTCTTTGTTTTTGCTACTATTGTCTTAGTTCAGTTTGCTTATCTTCTCGTTTGAATTATTTCAACAGCTTCCTTATAGCTCTCCCTGCTTCCCGAATTCTTTTGCTGAAATTTATCCTGCTCGCAACTGCCAGAGGGATGCCTCTCAAAGGCAGAGCCGAGCCTCTGATTACTGTGCTGAAAACCTTTCAGCGGTTCCTTACTGCCCTCAGGGTATAAACCAAGTTGAAGTTGTGGGATGGCCTATGGTGCTGTCTGTCTGGTTCTTTCCCTCCCTCCTTCCCTCCCAGTGAGCTGCTCACAGCTTCTGTCACACAGTGAGTGCCCTGCTCTGTGCCTTCTTGTCTTTTTCTTGCGCTATTCACTCCTCTTAGAATGACCTAGCACTGAAATGTGAAACAGATCGACAGTCCAGGTTCATGCATAAGACAGGGCACTCAGGGCCGGTGCACTGGGATGACTCTGAGGGATGGGATGCGGAGGGAGGTGGGAGAGGGGTTCAGAATGGGGAACACATGTACACCCATGGCTGATTCATGCAATGTATGGCAGAAACCACTACAATATTGTAAAGTAATTAGCCTCCAATTATCCAACCAGTCCATTCTAAAGATCAGTACTGGATATTCATTGGAAGGACTGATACTAAAGCTGAAACTCCAATACTTTGGCCACCTCATGCCAAGAGTTGACTCATTGGAAAAGACCCTGATGCTGGGAGGGATTGGGGGCAGGAGGAGAAGGGGACGACAGAGGATGAGATGGCTGGATGGCATCATCGACTCGATGGATGTGAGTTTGAGTGAACTCCGGGAGTTGGTGATGGACAGGGAGGCCTGGTGTGCTGTGATTCATGGGGTCGCAAAGAGTCGGACATGACTGAGCAACTGAACTGAACTGAAAATAAATAAATTAAAAAAAAAATTAATAAACACATACACCCCACAGAAAGAATGACCTTGCCCTTCCCATCTGGTTAATTCATATACATCCTTTAAGATGTCACTTCCCCCAAAAACAATCCTGGACTCTCTCGGGGGCTCCCAATGCTTTTGTCCAACAGAACTCATCATTTTATGTTATTTTGCTTGCTTTTTATTATTAAAAATTATGGTTCTAATATCTAACATTTATTGACTGCTGACTTGGTATACCATGCTAAATGCTTTGTATAGATTATCTCATTTAACCCTCAAATAACCTTATGACATTAGTACTATTCTTGTATCTATGGAAGAGTGAATTGAGCCTGCAAGTTATTCGTTCAATGTCATGTAGCTAGTGTAGTTAGGATTTGAAGCCTAGGCTGTCTGATTACACTATTTTGTTTTAGTAATCATTTAACCTCAGAACTCAGAATGGTGTCTACCATATCACCTTTTGAACTAAACCTGGCACAGTGACTAGATCATGGTTTGTTTTCCATAATGGGTTTCCCCACTGTATCAAATGTGTAGAAATAGGTTGATCTGTCTTTCATTTCAGTAAAGGTAATATAATGCCTACTTATTTTTCCACATGGTAAAGATAGGTTCTTGCTTGGTTTAAATTTCAGATCCTGTGTAGTAGATACAACTTCTACCTGAGTTAGTAGGGGTCCAAGGAATAAAGAAAGAGTAGATGTGTATTGTGTCTCTTGCAATCCCTTTTAACCTCCCCACTACCCCAACAAGGTAGGTTTCACTTTCTCAGTTTTACATCTTTGGAAAGAGAGGCCTTGGAATGTAGAGTGACCTCATCATTGTCATACGGCTAATATGTGGAGGAGCCAGGGTTCAGATTCAAGCCCGTCCAGCTCCACACTCTTCACTTATTCCTGAATCCCCCTGCAGTCCTGCCCACCTCTGTTCCTGGAAAGGCTGGCTTGTCCCCAGAGATCAGAACAGCTTCTAATGATCATTAATGTTCTTCAGTTCAGTTCAGCTCAGTCATGTCCGACTCTTTGCGACCCCATGAATTGCAGCACACCAGGCCTACCTGTCCATCACCTGCTGCTGCTGCTAAGTCGCATCAGTCGTGTCCGACTCTGTGCGACCCTATAGACGGCAGCCCAACAGGCTCCCCCGTCCCTGGGATTCTCCAGGGAAGAATCCTGGAGTGGGTTGCCATTTCCTTCTCCAATGCATGAAAGTGAAAAGTGAAAGTGAAGTTGCTCAGTTGTGTCCGACTCTTAGCGACCCCATGGACTGTAGCCCACCAGGCTCCTCCGTCCATGGGATTTTCCAGGCAAGAGTACTGGAGTGGGGTGCCATTGCCTTCTCCGTCCACCACCTAGGCATCTTCAATTGCTGGTGCAGTTGCTCCCCTGGGGGAGGGAGCTGCTCGATCTCCAGGTCCTGTGCTCTTCTATTAGGTAATGAGCAGGTAGCTCCCTGGGGAACCTAATGGAAACGACGGGGCAGAGCCCTGAGCGGAAAGGGAGCTGCTGTTTTCTGAAACCACCATCTTTCAAGGGTCTTGTCCAGGTATGTTATTCAAGAGAAAGCTAAGAGTTTGCCTAAACCCATAGAGACAGAAAGTTAATGAGTGGTTACCAGCAGCTGAGGGGTGTCCTGGGGAGTAATTGCTTAATGGTTACCATGGTATCTCCTTTGAGGGTGATGAAAATGCTCTCAAACTAGGTGGTGGTGATGGTTGTGCAACTTTGTGAGTGTACAAAATGCACCAGAATTGTGCCTTTTAAAAGGGTTGTGCTGTGGGCTTAGTTGCTCAGTCATGTCTGACTCTTTATGACCCCATGGACTGTAACCTGCCAGGCTCCTCTGTCCATGGGGATTCTCCAGGCAAGAATACTGGAGTGGGTTGAAAGGATTACAATGGTAAAGTTTGTGTCATCTGCATTTTACCACAATTTTTTAAAAAGTTTCCATAAAAAAGTGGGCCAGGTTTGTGGACCATTTGCAAACAGGTATGGTTGTCATGCCCATCTATGTGTCTAAACTGATTTCTCACAGCTGCTTTGGTAGTAAAATACAGTAATGAACAGCCGGCAGCTATAAACATTCCCACAGTCTGCGTGTAGGTGTGATTTGCTTTTACTCTTGACTCCTGCCCAGAACTTCTTCCCTGAATCCAAGGAGATAGTGTGGTGTGGCAGAATAAGCCTGGGCTTTGGAGTCACGTAGGCCCGTATCTGAATCCCAGGTTGCTATTTACTTACTGTGCTTGAGAGAACTTGACTTATCTCTGAGCCTTGGGAATCTGTAAAACAGGAATGATAATAGCACTTTCCAAATAGAACTTGGTGAAGATTAGAATTGCTGTCCAAGGAGTCTGACATCTAGAAGGTGATCAGCAAATGCTGCTTCTCCCCTTCTTGTTCTACTCCTCCTCCTCTTCCTCTTTCTC
The DNA here is from genome assembly GCF_002263795.3 of Bos taurus. NCBI lineage: Eukaryota > Metazoa > Chordata > Mammalia > Artiodactyla > Bovidae > Bos > Bos taurus. The sequence goes on from NC_037334.1 coordinate 63,539,389, forward strand.
CTTTTTTTCCCCTCCTAATTCCTCTCTTGTTCCTCATTATTATTGTTAAACAAAAAAGAAATGCTAAGGCTAGCAGAAGAGGGCGGACAAAGGAAAGGATTTAGAGAAGCAGAATGTTCTGTAAATGATAAAGCTAACTGTAATGGCAACGATATTAAATGGGTATTGACAGGACTGTGATGCCTTCTGATCCTCCCACTCTCTTTCCCTTGTTCCTCACTTTTATTCTAGTAACATTCAGAAAAGACTTATTATTCCCAATTGACAGATGGGGACACTGAGACTCAGGCAGGCCAAATTGGTGACTCCAAGTCACACTGGAAATGGCAGAGCCAGAACTGGAACGAGAGCCAAGTACACGCCCATGTCTGGCTTGCTGCTTTCTGCAACCACAGCTGTAGTCAGAGCTGCTGAATGTGTTTGTAACATCATTCATAAAAAAGAGATACTGAACTTTGTCATGCAAGGAGTTTGTCTTCTTGAGGTTGCTAAGAGATTCTGTTCGACTATCCTACACTCTGCTGATACTCTTCACTAGGTGGCATAATCTGAGTAGAGATCATTAGTATTGTCATTAGGAGTCCTGAGTTCTAGTCCTGACTTGGCCCTTAAAGCCTCCAGGAAGATAGCTTAAGTCATAGTAATATAGTTCACTTTTTAAAATTAGTTTATTCTTTCATTTATTCATAGGTTCTTTAATGAACAGGTTTTCTGCTAGGTGCCAGGGATAAATGGAACAATAAACAAGCCAGATGTGTTTTTTTTTTTTTTTTTCCCTTCCTTTATGAAGTTTATATTTTACTGAAGGAGAAAAATAATTTAATAAGCAAAGCAGTACATAAATGAAATAATTACAATTTGTATCAAATGTTCAAAAGGAAATAAAAAAAGAGCCAAGATGGGACATAACAGACAGAGAGGGTGATCAGAAGGAAGACAGAGAACAGACTTTGAAATTGAGAGCTGACACCCAGTGAGAGGAGCAGGGGTGTCAAGGGAGCTGAGTTTCCAGAAGAAAATGTCATGGATAGAGTGCTAAGGCTGGAGAGGATTCAGAGGGGTTAGGAACTGTCTTGCTGTACCTCACTGTGCACAATATTCGCTGAACTCAGTGAGGCAAGGTGTGAGCTGAGAGGCTGAAAGAAAACTCAAGGAGCCATAGGAACTGAAGACATTAGAGGGTGTGGGGCAAGAGAGCCTGACCACTGCCATCTTGGCTAATTTGCTCTTTCCCTACAGGAACCTAAAGAAAACAGGGTGGCCACAGATTAATGAGGAAGCAAAGAGTGGCCTGAGCTGAGACTGAGGAGAGACAGAGCCCAGGCTGTTCAGAGAGTGCCTGCTATAATAAGGACTTTGAATTTTAAGAGCTATAGGAATCCTTTGAAAGCTGTGTGATCTGTTTTGCATTTTAAGAAGGTAAATTAAGTTGCTTATATGAAGAATGGGCCAGAGAGGGAAGCCAGGGGCCCAATTAAGACACTGTAACCATGAAACAAGCAAGAGTTGAGTGGCTTTGAATTGGAGTGATGACAAGACAGCAAGATACAGAGAGATTGATAATCTGTTTTGGAGATAGAATCTAAAGGACTTGATGATAGGTTGGCTGTGGAGAGGCATGGTCACAATAATTTTGTGTACGGCCCCTGGAAGCTGGGGGTGAATGGGGTGGGAGTAGAGGAATAACTAGTTCCATTTTGAACATGTCGGACCATAAAGAAAAGGGCAGAGAGACGATGAAGAACAGGGAAACCAACGTTTGAGGACCTTGCATAAGGTCTGGAACAGCCATTAAGGCACTGAGCGGCTGTAAGTACCTTTTGTTCTGATCCCAGTTTCTCCATCCATATTATGTATGGAGTAGATGATAGCTTGTGCTTGTCCCCACCTAAACATTCTATGATTCTAATAATATGCTTACTTGTCACTCATGGATCTATCTAAAATAGTGAAAACCTGTTTATTTTATTTTATTTTTTTGGGAGGGGAACACATGTACACACATGGCTGATTCATGTCAATGTATGGCAAAACCCACTACAATATTGTAAAGTAATTAGCCTCCAATTAAAATAAATAAATAAAAAAAATAAACCTGTTTGTATTGGAAATCTCTTCTACCCCTCACAGGGTGTCCCTTGTGGCTCAACTGGTAAAGAATCCGTCTGCAATGAGGGAAACCAGGGTTCTCTCCCTGGGTTGGGAAGATCCCTTGGAGAAGATAAAGGCTACCCACTCCAGTATTCTGGCCTGGAGAATTCCACGGACAGTGTAGTCCATGGGGTTGCAAAGAGTCGGACATGACTGAGCAACTTTAACTCACTATTCCTCATATGTTAGTGAATTCCTGCTATAAATACCACTTCCTTTCCTTTGTCTTAAGGGATTTTTTTGAGGTCTTCACATGGGAGCCCTTCATTTGACTTTGTCAGAGTTGGGTGAACCTCCACAGAGTTATAAGCCAGAACTTTAATTCTGTTACATTCACCCATTTGTTACTTCTGTGTTTCTGTCACTTTCTTTATTTTTGATTGCTTAGACGTTAGCTGCCTAATTCACAAACTTTGCACATTAGAATAACCTGAGGATCCTTTAAAATTACTGATGCCTGGGCCTTACCGCCAGCTATTGATTTAGTTGAGATGTGAGCTGGGCGTTGAGGCTTCTAAAAGCTCCTCAGGTAACTGTAATGTGCCACAAAGATTGAGAATCACTGTGTTCCTGATAACTAAGATGGGTGCATGTGTATGTGTTCAGTCGCTAAGTCACGTCCCACTCTTTGCGACCCCATGGACTATAGCCTGCTGGGCTCCTCTGTGCGTGAGATTCCCCAGGCAAGAATACTGGAGTGGTTTGCCATTTCCTTCTCTGGGGGATCTTCCTGACCAGGGATTGAACCTGTGTCTACCGCATTGGCAGATGGATTCTTTACCACTGAGCCACCAGGGAAGCCCAATAATTAATATACTGCTTGATAATTAAGGTATGAGTTAGTAAATGGCAAGCTAGAAGGGAAAAACCCAAAACAGTGCCTCCTTTCTTAGGACTTTAGAAGTTCCCCAGAACCCCAGGGGTTCAAAGGATAAGGACTGGAAGTGGAACAGTAGGATAAGTTATTATTATAGGGAAGAGGATCAGCTCTATGCCTTGTCCGCTGAGAATCAACTACATAGCAAGTGTATTTTTCTGTTGTTTCTTCTCCTATTCCCCTCAACAGATTCAAGACTCTCGTCTAACCTGTCTTGAATCAAAATTGTGCTGTATTAGTCAACACATACAGAACATATGCTGTCACTCCCGTCACCAACCAGACATTGGCAATCAATGAACTAAATCCTGAACATGTCCTCCCAAACTCTCACTACTCAATGATTGTGGTAGTCACTGCATCAGTGGGTCAGAGTTGGCAGAAAAATATCTATCTATCATCTTGACTCTAAGGAATACATAGACATGCATTTTTTTGGAGGAGAGAGAAAGGATGTGTTTTCATAGTAAGTAATACATGGCCCTGTCCTTCTGATGTTTACTTTGAGAAAGCACCTTCATGTTCTGGTCTTAAGTTTTCTTATCTGAAATAGGAAGTTTGGATCCTTTAGTCTCCTAGTTGCAAAAGCACGAGAGGCCTGTCATTGCAGTGGTGTTTTCTCGGGCTAAGATCAATGAAAGACAAATCAGATTCATTTCAAAGTCACATGTGGAAGATTCATTATTTGAGAAAAAGGGAACCTTGAGGTCATTCATCCTCATCTAATAGGGATGAAGCAGATCTAGAAACCTCATCTCAAAAGGAGAGACATAACTTCTGGCTGTTTTGAGCTAGGTTTTATATTTATTCCCCCTTATTTAACCCAGTTCCTTTATGGAGCATAAATAAATTCTAAGGAGTAGAAGCATTGGAGAAGATTGAAAGATGACTGCATTTTCTCTCCCTCTCCAAATTTGAAGTTTAAAAATCATATTTGCTTTTCCCTTCTTATTTATCAAGGACTACGGGCTTCCCTTGTAGCTCAGACAGTAAAGAATCCACCTGCCAGAGACCCAGGTTTGATTCCTGGGTCAGGAAGATCCCCTGGAGAAGGGAATGGCAACCCACTCCAATATTCTTACCTGGAGAATCCCATGGACAGAGGAGCCTGGTGGGCTACAGTCCATTGGGTAGCAAAGAGTTGGACATGGCTGAGCAGCTAACATTTTCACTTTTTTTTCACGCAGTTGCAAAGCTTAGTAAAAGTAACCAGAGGTATGAACTGTGTTTATAAAGGGTGAAGTCTCATCACTCCTATGCCTCCTTGAGGTTCCTTCTTGGTTTCCCAACTTTTCTCTGTGTAGGGAATGCTGCTACTTGGGAAAGACCAAAGCAAAAAGTCTTATGCAAGCCCTCAGACTACTAGCCCACATTGGAGCCTAGAAAGAATGCCTGCTCCTTACTCTGTTAGTACGCAGTGCCATGAAAAGAGTCAGGCTTTGTAGCCAAACAGATGTGGGTTCAAATCCTCACTTTTCTTCTTACTTGCTCTGTGGCATGGAAAACCTCACCTAGTCTCTCTGAGGCCTGGTTTCCATTGGTAGATAAGGAGTTAATAATTCCTGTCTTTCAGAAGTTCAAAAGTAGAGGACCTGGCTCAGAGTAGATCCCGGACTTGGAAAAACCACCCAGGAAAATCTGGGCCACGTAGCCATGACCTCACTATTTCAGGCTTAAGAGGACAAACCCTAATCCTTTCCCTTTTTCCTGAATTGGCAAACAAAACCCAACCGGCCAGGCCTCCTTGGTGGGAGGTGAATTTCTCCAGCCTGATGCGTGTGGACTGCCTTTTGTCCATCTCAGGAGAACTACCCTCCTTTCCCACTGTGTGACTTTGGCATGTTGCCAATCACAGGACCCTCTGCTTCCCTACCACAGAGAGGACAGGTGGCCTAAGACCAATGCTATTCTCCTTCCTCAGAACTTGGATCTCAGTGGAAGCATGTAAGAAAGGCAAGAACCTGGGGCAGAGGCTTTCTAAAGCTGCAGGAGAAAAAAGACCACAAACTGCTTCCATAGAAAACCCCAGACCCTCCTTCTTCCCTGGCTTCACAAAGCCCTTTGTTTATTTATTTATGCTGTGCTGGGTCTTTGTTGCTGCATGGGGGCTACTCTCTAGTTGCGGTGCACGGGCTTTTCATTGTGGTGGCTTCTCTGATTGTGGAGCATGGGTTCTAGGGTGCATGGCTTTTAGTAGTTCCCATGCATGGGCTTAGTTCCCCCATGGTGTGTGGAATCTTCCCCAACCAGGAATCGAACCCATGTGCCCTGCATTGACAGGCAGATTCTTGACCACTGGGCCCCCTGGGAAGTCCAAGCTCTGACATTTATGATATTCATTTATCCTTTTTCAATTCTGAGCATCATTCAGTGCTGATCTATTTAGCTTCCCTTTTCTGTGCTTGAGTTAGAGCAGTGGGTATCCCTGGCTAAGAATATATGACAAAGTTGTCCCTACATGGATGGGGGTCTCCCCTTCTAATATGTCTACACTTACTAATTTTGGGTCATTGTGGGCCTCGGGGCATCCAGCACAATGTCTTCATTTAATATCAAAGACACCTGAGGTTGGGAGGTAACGTGTGACTTGGTCATTTTCCCAGTCATTTGGGGGAAGACCTCAGCTTCAAATTCGGATCCCCTGACACTGAGCCTTGTATTTATTCTGCCTCTTGCTGTCCTGAACTTAGGCTGTAAACATTAAGTTCAGCCCCTGCAAGGCCACAATAATAGTTTTCATCCTCAAAAAAGCTAATGAGCTTTCTGTTGTGTCATAGACCATGCCTGCACCCCTGACCAGGTCTCTGGTGTTGCAGGCTATTGGTTCAGAAGAGGGGATGGGGAGCTGGTGTGGGAGACTGAGGTTGGATCCAAACAGCCCAGACTACTACACAAGCAGCAGACTTCAAGACCCATCAAAAGATTGTCTTTGCATGAGAGAGGTACTCACCTTAATCTTCTTTGTCACAGACATTCTGACCCTACTCAATAATTTATCTTCTCTATCCTAGAAAGATGGAAGGGTTCCATTTCTGAAACAGAAAAAGCAGAGACAGAAGTTCATTAAACACTAAAAGAGAGGAGACTATTTGCTTTTTCCCTTATAGATGGCAGAGAATGCTGAAACTGAACAGTGTAAGGACAGCTCTAGTCCCTCTTTGTAAGTCTCAGGAAAGCGTGAGGAAAAAAGCAGCCAGAGTGGGCCTCTTATAAAGTGAGATGAAGTTCTTAGCGTGGCTCCTTGAACCAAGAGAAAAGAAGAAAAACGCTGGCTTTAGTATACTGAGCACTTCCTGTGGCCTGGGCCCTGGATAGGTGTTATTTAAGCCTGCAGTCACCTTGGAAAGAAGTATTCCCATTACATGGCTTCCCTGGTGGCTCTGTTGGTAAAGAATCCACATGCAATATGCAGGAGACCCAGGTTTGATCCGTGGGTTGGAAAGATCCCTTGGAGAAAGAAATAGCAACCCACTCCAGTATTGGTGCCTGGAGAACCCCATGTACATAGAAGCCTGGCAGACTACAGCCCATGGGGTCGCAAAGAGTAGACATGACTCAGCAACTAAGCCACCACCACCATTCCCATTACACAGGTGAGGAAACTGAGGGTCAGAAAAGGGAGATCATTTGCTAGTAAGCAGTGAATCCATGGTTTAAGCCAGGATGATGTAAACCTCAGATCTTTACTTAGTATGCTTTACAGCTTCCCACCCATAAAAGGACTCAGTCCCTAACACAGTTTTGAAGTCTGTGACAAACCAAACATTCCTGCTCTAGGCATCTACAGATTGGGATAGCACTTCGACTTTGCAAATTTAATCATTCCTTTTTTTCCTCCGCCCCTGAACCAACCTTTACCGAGTGCTTAGAAAGGGCTACTTAAATCCATAGCCCAAGAAAAATGTATCTTTGTGATTAATATGTGTTAAAATGAGGAGTGACATGGTAATAAAATGGGAAAGGTTTGGGGGCCTTTGGGGAAATCCATCTGACCGCGGGCTGTGGTTCCAATAATGAGGCTGCTATTTTGTGGTCATGGAGGTAATGTTTTCTGATGCAGGTCGAATGATTAACAAGGAGAATATTTCTGCCTGGAGGAAGGAGGGGTGGAGAGGAAGTGCCGGCAGGAAAATGGCTCAGGACGGGAAACCACAGGCCTTTCCTTCATCATTTTCAGGAGCTGTGAGAATTTTAATTAAGCTCAGAGGCCGGGAGAGGCTGGTTCTCTGCTTGGTCTTTCGCTCTCAGGCTCATTCCTTCTGTGGTGCAAGCTGGGGGTTGAGGTGGGGATGGGGGAGAAGAAAGGGGACTGGAAGGACTCCAGTAGAGAGGAAAGAAAAAACCAGAAGGATGCATTTTCCTAATCTATTTTCTCCACTGTCTAGAAATTTCAGTCAGGTAATTCCTCTTCTGTTTGCCTGGAGAACTGGCTTGCTTGGAGAGTAGAGTGTTAGATGATGGGGGTACTGCAGGGCCATGCAAGGGGGTGACTATGATTATATGTGGCCAGAGGATCCAGGAGTACACAAATCCTGCCTTGGTCCACCTATTCTTCTTATGAGCTTCCTCAAAGAGATGTATGCAAAAATAACTCTGTTATTAGCTCAAAGTAAGGATGGCCTGGATCAGGTGTTAACTTTCTCTTCTTGAGACCAGAGGCAGTCCAAGGGGCAAGTAAAGTCTGAATGACATAGTTTTCTCCCAAATTTAGATCCCTCCCAGTATGGCGCTATGGAAATGTACATCTGCTGATAGCAGAGAGAGAGAGAGAAAGAGAGAGAGAGAGAAGGAAAGATGGCATTCTCATCCATTGTCCCCTTAAGCTGTTTCAGGCTGCTGCTGCTGCTGCTGCTAAGTCACTTCAGTCGTGTCCAACTCTGTGTGACCCCACAGATGGCAGCCCACTAGGCTCCGCCGTCCCTGGGATTCTCCAGGCAAGAACACTGGAGTGGGTTGTCATTTCCTTCTCCAATGCGTGAAAGTGAAAGTGAAGTTGCTCAGTAAGTGTCCGACTCTTCGTGACTCCATGGACTACAGCCTACCAGGCTCCTCCGTCCATGGGATTTTCCAGGCAAGAGTACTGGAGTGGGTTGCCATTGCCTTCTCCATTTCAGGCTAGATGAGGCTAAGGCCTGGCTACAATGCAAGGGAAGGGAAAACATCCTGAGATGTGGGGATGGTTGGACAGAGATCCCACAGGAAGTGTTATTAAGCCTGTGTATGTCTCTCTGAGAACACCACCTTTAGAATAAAAAGCCTAATTCATCTTCTAGACTCTGACCAACCACATAATCATGTCACGTATGTCTGGAGATGGGGTGATGGGGAGGAGGTGGTGGTGAGGTTCATACCTTTCACCTCATTTCATCTTTGGGAGGGAGATAGCAGCTGTGGAGACTCCCGAAAGATCAAATGGAAAAAAGCTATTGAATCTCCCTGTGTTCCTAGTCTTCTACCCCAGTTTTGTCTTTTTGGATGAATGCTGTGGTATCCCTGATAACTCTATCTTTGGTGTCAGAATGATTTTCCCGAATCACCACTCTTATTCACATCACTAAATGCTCAAAAATATTCCATGGATATCACTGTCCTGAACAGCCATGGGCAACCTGGCCCTCCTTCTGTTTTTGTAAATAAAGTTTTATTAGAACTGTTATGATCATCTATTTTCATGTTATCTACAGCTGCTTTCACACTGCAGTGTTAGAGTTGGGTGCTTGTGACAGAGAGCTTATGGCTTCTGTCATAAAACCTAAAATATTTACCATTTAGCCCTTTACTAAAGAGTTTCCTGCATCCTGGTCTAGAGAAGGATGTTCAGATGTCTATACCTGGCAGTTGAGGTCTTTGCTCATATTTGTTGTTGTTCAGTCGCTCAGTCGTGTCCTACTCTTTGTGCTCCCCTGGACTGCAGCAGGCCACGCTTCCCTGTCCTTCACTGTCTCCCAGAGCTTACTCAAACTCAGGTCCATTAAGTCGGTGATGCCATCTAACCATCTTGTCCTCTGTCATTCCATTCTCCTCCCACCATCAGTCTTTTCCAGCTTCACGGTATTTTCTAATGAGTCACCTATTCACATCAAGAGGGCAAAGTATTGGAGCTTCAGCATCCTTCCAATGAACACCCAGGACTGATTTCCTTTAGGATGGACTGGTTGGATCTCCTTGCAGTTCAGGGGACTCTCAAGAGTCTTTTCCAACACCACAGTTTGAAAGCATCAGCTCTTCAGCACTCAGTCTTCTTTATGGTCCAACTCTCATATTTGTACATGACTACTAGAAAAACCATAGCTAGAAAAACCCAAACTATCTGGACCTTTGACAGCAAGGTGATGTCTCTGCTTTTTAATATGCTGTCTAGGTTTGTCATAACTTTTCTTCCAAGAAGGAAACATCTTTAAATTTCATGACTGCGCACACAGTGATTTTGGAGCCCAATAAAATAAAGTCTCTCAATGTTTCATTGTTTCCCCTTCTATTTGCCATGAAATGATGGAAACAGATGCCATGATCTTCATTTTTTGAATGGTAATTTTAAGCCAGCTTTTTCACTCTCCTCTTTCATCTTCATCAAGAGGCTCTTTAATTCCTCTTTGCTTTCTGCATAAGTGTGGTGTCATCTGCATATCTGAGGTTATTGATATTTCTCCCAGCAATCTTGATTCCAGCTTGTGTTTCAGCCAGTTTGGCATTTCACATTATGTATTCTGCATATAAGTTAAATAAGCAGCATGACAATATACAGCTTTGACATACTCCTTTCCCAATTTTGAACCAGTCTGTTGTTCCATGTCCCATGTTGCTTCCTGACCTGCATACAGGTTTCTCAAGAGGCAGGTCAAGTGGTCTGGTATTCCCATCTCTTTCAGAATTTTCCACAGTTTGGTGGGATCCACACAGTCAAAGGCTTTAGTTACGTCAATAAAGCAGAAGTAGGTGTTCTTCTGGAATTCTCTTGCTTTCTTTTGATCCAAAGGATGTTGGCAATTTGATCTCTGGTTCCTCTGCCTTTTCCAAATCCAGCTTGTACATCTGGAAGTTCTTGGTTCACATACTGTTGAAGCCTAGCTTGAAGGATTTTGAACACGACCTTGCTAGCATGTGAAATGAGTGCAAGTGTGTGGTAGTTTGAACATTCTTTGGCATTGCCTTTCTTTGGGATTGGGATGAAAATTGATCTTTTTCAGTCTTGTGGCCACTGTTGAGTTTTCCAAATTTGCTAGCATATTGAATGCAGCATTTCAACAGCATCATCTTTTAGGATTTGAAATAGCTCAGCTAGAATTCCATCACTTCCACTAGCCTTGTTCATTGTGATGCTTCCTAAGCCCACTTAACTTCACTCTCCAGGATGTTTGGCTCTAGGTGAGTGATCACACAATTGTAATTATCTGGATCATGAAGATCTTTTTTGTATAGCTCTTCTGTGTATTCTTGCCACCTCCTCTTAATCTTCTGCTTCTGTTAGGTCCATGTCATTTCTGTCCTTCATTGTTCCTGTCTTTGCATGAAAATTTCCCGTGGTATCTCTAATTTTCTTGAAGAGATCTCTAGGATTTCCCATTGTATTCTTTTGTTTTATTTCTTTGCACTGATTACTGAGGAAGGCTTTCTTATCTCATCTTGCTGTTCTTTGGAACTCTGCATTCAGGTGTGTATATCTTTCCTTTTCTCCTTTGCCTTTCACTACTCTTCTTTTCACAGCTATTTGTAATCCTCCTCAGACAACCATTTTGCCTTTTTGCATTTCTTTTTCTTGAGGATGGTGTGATCACCACCTCCAGGGCAGTGTTATGAACCTCTGTCCATAGTTCTTCAGGCACTCCATCTATCAAATCTAATCCCTTGAGTCTATTTGTCACTTCCACTGTATAATCATAAGGGATTTGATTTAGGTCATACCTGAATGGTTAGTGATTTTTCATACTTTCTTCAATTTAAGTCTGAATTTGGCAATAAGGAATGATTTGAGCCACAGTCAGCTCCCAGTTTTGTTTTTGTGACTGTATAGAGCTTCTCCATCATTAACTGCAAAGAATATAATCAGTCTGATATTAGTATTGACCACCTGGGTGATGTCCATGTGTAGAGTCGTCTCTTGTGTTGTTGGAAGAGAGTGTTTGTTATGACCAGTGTGTTCTCTTGGCAAAGCTCTGTTAGCTTTTGCCCTGCTTCATTTTGTGCTCTAATGCCAAACTTGCCTATTACTCCAGGTATCTCTTGACTTCCTACTTTTGCATTCCAATCCCCCATGATGAAAAGAACATCAGTTTGTGGTTTTTTTTTTTTTTTTTTCTGTTAGTTCTAGAAAATCTTATAGGTTCATAGAACCATTCAACTTCAGCTTCTTCAGCACTACTGGGTGAGTGCATAGCCTTGGGTTACTGTGATGTTGAATGCTTTGTCTTGGAAACAAACCAAGATCATTCTGTCGTTTTTGAGATAGCACCCAAGTTCTGTATTTCAGACTCTTGTTGACTATGAGGACTACTCCAATCCTTCTAAGGAATTCTTGCCCACAATAGTAGATATGATGGTAATCTGAATTAAATTCACCCACTCCTGTCCATTTTAGTTCACTGGTTCCTAATATGTCTGTGTTCGCTCTTGCCATCTCCTGTTTGACCACTTCCAATTTACCTTGGAAACAATGAAAGACCTATTTTTCTTAGCCTCCAAATCATTGTGGGTGGTGTCTACAGCCATGAAATTAAAAGATGCTATACCAATGTGGACCTAACTAATTCTTGTTTTATTTATCTCTATTCCCCTTCAAGTACCTTGTGATCCAGCCAAAAAGTTATCCCTTACTTCATGTTTTGTAATTGTTTTTGAGATTTTTATGGAATTATTACATGTGTATAGCAAAATACCAGTATTCTAAGTATACAGCTTGATGAATTTTTAAAATATTGACATATGGTTATCAGTTCAGTTCAGTCACTCAGTCATGTCCAACTCTTTGTGACCCCATGAATCGCAGCCTGCCAGGCCTCCCTGTCCATCACCAACTCCCAGAGTTTACCCAAACTCATGTCCACTGAGTCGGTGATGCCATCCAACCATCTTATCCTCTGTTGTCCCCTTCTCCTCATGCTCTCAGTCTTTCCCAGCATTATGCTCTTTTCAAATAAGTCAGCTCTTCGTATCAGGTAGCCAAAATATTAAAGTTTCAGCTTCAACATCAGCTCTTCCAATGAACACCCAGGACTGATCTCCTTTAGGATGGACTGGTTGGATCTCCTTGCAGTCCAAGGGACTCTCAAGAGTCTTCTCCAACACCACAGTTAAAAAGCATCAATTTTCTGTACTCAGCCTTCTTTATAGTCCAACTCTCACATCCATACATGACCACTGGAAAAACCATAGCCTTGACTAGACAGACCTTTGTTGACAAAGTAATGTCTCTGCTTTTTAATATGCTGTCTAGATTGATCATAACTTTCCTTCCAAGGAGTAAGCGTCTTTTAATTTCATGGCTGCAGTCACCATCTGCAGTGATTTTGGAGCCCAGAAAAATAAAGTCAGCCACTGTTTCCACTGTTTCCTCATCTATTTGCCATGAAGTGATGGGACTGGATGCCATGATCTTAGTTTTATGAATGTTGAACTTTAAGGCAACTTTTTCACTCTCCTTTTTCACTTTCATCAAGAGGCTCTTCAGTTCTTCTTTACTTTCTTCCATAAGGATGGTGTCTCTGCATATCTGAGGTTACTGATATTTCTTCCGGAAATCTTGATTCTAGCTTATCCTTCTACCAGCCCAGCGTTTCTCATGATGTACTCTGCATATAAGTTAAATAGGCAGGGTGACAATATACAGCCTTGATGTACTCCTTTTCCTATTTGGAACCTGTCTGTTGTTCCATGTCCAGTTCTAACTGTTGCCTCTTGACCTGCATACAGGTTTCTCAAGAGGCAGGTCAGGTGGTCTTGTATTCCCATCTCTTTCAGAATTTTCCACAGTTTATTGTGATCCACACAGTCAAAGGCTTTGGCATAATCAATAAAGCAGAAGTAGATGTTTTTCCAGAACTCTCTTGCTTTTTCAATGATCCAGCAGATGTTGGCAATTTGATCTCTGGTTCCTCTGCCTTTTCTATAACCAGCTTGAACATCTGGAAGTTCATGGTTCATGTATTACTGAAGCCTGGCCTGGAGAATTTTGAGCATTACTTTACTAATGTGAGATGAGTGCAATTGTGTGGTAGTTTGAGCATTCTTTGGCATTGCCTTTCTTTGGGATTGAAATGAAAACTGACTTTTTCCAGTCCTGTGGCCACTGCTGAGTTTTCCAAATTTGCTGGCATATTGAGTGCAGCACTTTCACAGCGTCATCTTTCAGGATTTGAAATAGCTCAACTGGAATTCCATCACCTCCACGAGCTTTGTTCATAGTGATGCTTCTTAAGGCCCACTTGACTTCACATTCCAGGATGTCTGGCTCTAGGTGAGTGTGAGTGATCACACCATCATGATTATCTGGGTCATGAAGATCTTTTTTGTACAGTTCTTCTGTGTATTCTTGCCGCCTCTTCTTAATATCTTATGTTAAGACATATGCTGATAACTGACACTAAAATAAGAAACAGAACATTAATTGTCGGTGCCCCAGAAGCCCTCCTCATTCTCTTTTCTATCCTGATTTCTAATAGTTATAGGTCAGTTTTATCTCTTTTTGATCTTTAATTTGTCTGACTTTGTTGTGGATGTTGTTCAGTCACTTAGTCGTGTCCTACTCCTTGCAACCCCAAGGACTGCAACACACCAGGCTTCACTGTCCTTTACTATCTCTCAGAGTTTGCTCAGACTCATGTTCATTGAGCCAAGGATGCCAATCCAACTATCTCGGCTCTGCCGCCCTCTTCTCCTCCTGCCCTCAATCTCTGCCATTAGGGTCTTTTCCAACGAGTCAGCTACTTTCCCTCAACTTACATTCGTGAAATTCAACCATGTCATTGCCTGTAGTGGTAGTTTGTTTATTCTCATTGCTGATTTCCATTTTGCATGTTTTACATGATTTATTAATTCTACTGTTGATAGACATTTGTGGTTTGTACTTTGCGGCTTTTATGAAGAGTGTTGCTATGAACATCATGTTACATGTTTTTTGGTTAACACATATATGCATTTCTGTTGAGTTAATGCCTAAGTATGTAATTGAGTCATAGGTTACAGGCTACCTAATCATCCCCAGGTATTTATATTAATATATAGGCCTATCAGGGCTAATTGAGTATTCCAACTGATGCTAAGGCTCCTTGTCAACACTTGGATTTTTACTGATGGTGTTTATTGTTTTTCTTTTTTGTTTGGAGAAATTCTGGTGGGTATATGGGGAAAGCTCATTGCGATTTAAATTTGTATTTCCTTAATGACTAAAAGGTAGGGCACCATTTCATAAATTTACTGGATATTTAGATTCCCTCTTCTGTGATGTGCTTAAGTCTCCCCCCCCCCCCCATCCCCGCCCCCCGTGGGATTATCTGTTCTTTTGTAGAAGTTTTTTATGTTCCAAGTGTGACCATTTTGTCAGGTTTATGTCTTGTGAACTTTGTCTCTGACTCTCTGGATTGCCTTTCTTCTTAAGAATTTTGTTTGATGAACAGAGGTTTCTAAACCTAATACATTACAATTCATCTTTTTTCCTCATGGTACTTTGTGAATCATGTTTAATAAATTTTTGCCATTTTCAAAATTACAAAGATGTTTTTATAGATTTTCTTCTATAAGCTTTATTATTTCTTTTTTCTTACTGTAGATTTTAAATCTACCTGGCAATGATTGTGTGTGTGTATATATGTGTACAGTAGGTATCAGTAAGGATCAAGATTTATTTTTCTTCATATGGATATTCAGTAGATCTATTTTTTTATTAAAATATTCTTTACCCACTAAACTGTAGTGTCACCATTGTCGTGTATTACTTTGCTATTTTCTTGCATAAAAACTGCAAAGACATCACTATTTGTATATGTATTACAAGAGTACATTATTTATGATAGTATCAAAATCCATCAAATTTCTAGAAATAAATGTAACAAAAGAATGCATAACCCTATATACTAAAAATAAGAGATAAAGGAAAAAAATTATAGTATATGTGTACATATGTGTGTGTGTGTGTGTGTGTGCACGTATGTATATTCAGCAGCATTATAATAGGTCTTGAAATATTGTAGCATATGTCTGCAGCTTTGTTTTTATTCTTTAAGGTTTCCTTGGCTGTTGTTGGCACTTGAAATTCCCATAATATTTTAGAAATAGTCGATTGGCAATATAAAATCTGATGAGATTTTGAGTTTGTAGATCAAAATGGGGAGAACTGATAGATTTGCAATATGCTAATGTGCCGAAGAATTGATGCTTTTGAACTGTGGTGTTGGAGAAGACTCTTGAGAGTCCCTTGGACTGCAAGGAGATCCAACCAGTCCGTTCTGAAGGAGATCAGCCCTGGGATTTCTTTGGAAGGAATGATGCTAAAGCTGAAGCTCCAGTACTTTGGCCACTTCATGCGAAGAGTTGACTCATTGGAAAAGACTCTGATGCTGGGAGGGATTGGGGGCAGGAAGAAAAGAGGACGACAGAGAATGAGATGGATGGATGGCATCACCAACTTGATGAACTTGAGTTCGAGTGAACTCTGGGAGTTGGTGATGGACAGGGAGGCCTGGTGTACTGTGATTCCTGGGGTCAAAAAGAGTCAGACATGACTGAGAGACTGAACTGAACTGAATGTGTCTAATTTGTCTAATCTTTACTTAGATATTCTTCAGTTTTTCTTAAAAATTTTCTGTAGTTTTTAGTGTAGAAGTTTATATATATTTTATAAAATTTATTCCTAGGAATTTGGTGGGTTTTAATGATATTAAAACTCATCTCACACACTAGTAAAGTAATGTAAAGTAAAGTAATGCTTAAAATTCTCCAAGCCAGGCTTCAGCAATACATGAACCATGAACTTCCTGATGTTCAAGCTGGTTTTAGAAAAGGCAGGGGAACCAGAGATCAAATTGCCAACATCTGCTGGATCATGGAAAAAGCAAGAGAGTTCCAGAAAAACATCTATTTCTGCTTTATTGACTATGCCAAAGCCTTTGACTGTGTGGATCACAATAAACTATGGAAAATTCTGAAAGAGATGGGAATACAAGACCACCTGATCTGCCTTTTGAGAAATCTATATGCAGGTCAGGAAGCAACAGTTAGAACTGGACATGGAACAACAGACTGGTTCCAAATAGGAAAAGGAGTATGTCAAGGCTATATATTGTCACCCTGCTTATTTAACTTACATGCAGAGTACATCATGAAAAACACTGGGCTGGAAGAAGGATAAGCTGGAATCAAGATTGCCGGGAGAAATCTCAATAACCTCAGACATGCAGATGACAGCACCCTTATGGCAGAAAGTGAAGAGGAACTAAAAAGCCTCTTGATGAAAGTGAAAGTGGAGAGTAAAAAAGTTGGCTTAAAGCTCAACATTCAGAAAACTAAGATCATGGCATCTGGTCCCATCACTTCATGGCAAATAGATGGGGAAACAGTGGAAACAGTGTCAAACTTTATTGTTTTAGGCTCCAAAATCACTGCAGATGGTGACTGCAGCCATGAAATTAAAAGACACTTACTCCTTGGAAGGAAAGTTATGACCAACCTAGACAGCATATTAAAAAGCAGAGACATTACTTTGCCAACTAAGGCTCGTCTAGTCAAGGCTATGGTTTTTCCTGTGGTCATGTATAGGTGTGAGAGTTGGACTGTGAAGAAGGCTGAGCACCGAAGAATTGATGCTTTTAAACTGTGGTGTTGGAGAAGACTCTTGAGAGTCCCTTGGACTGCAAGGAGATCCAACCAGTCCATTCTGAAGGAGATCAGCCCTGGGTGTTCTTTGGAAGGAACAATGCTAAAGCTGAAACTCCAGTACTTTGGCCACCTCATGCGAAGGGTTGACTCATTGGAAAAGACTCTGATGCTGGGAGGGATTGGGGGCAGGAGGAGAAGGGGACGACAGAGGATGAGATGGCTGGATGGCATCACTGACTCGATGGACGTGAGTCTGGGTGAACTCCGGGAGTTGGTGATGGACAGGGAGGCCTGATGTGCTGGGATTCATGGGGTCACAAAGAGTTGGACACGACTGAGCGACTGAACTGAACTGAATGATATTACAAGTGATAAATACTTTAAAAATTTTTATTTTTGTAAGTTCCTATGTTGCAAATAAATGAAAATCCAACTGATTTTTATAGATTGACATTGTATCTAGTGATAACACTTAATTGAAATAGTTCATCTGTAGATTTTGAAAAATTTTGCACATGTATTTTTGCTATTACTCTGCTTTTTCTTTCCTTATTTTATTACAATAGCTAAGACCAAAACAACATTGTATAAATGAGGTCAAAGTGTGCAGCCAGTTTCTCCTCAGTGTGGGGCATCTGTCTCTCAAACCAACATGACTTATTTCATTGATTTGGTCTCTATAAACCACCTTACTGAAAGGAATCAGTGGGTTGGTGATTGTATGCAAGGGTTCCTTGGGACTAAGCAGAATTATTTGTTGCTTCCTCTTCCCTTACTCTATTTTACAACTATTCTTCAAGTATAGATGAATGACCAAAATCTACTTATCAGATTTTCTGGGTTAAGTAAGTGTAAAACTCTTTTGTTGGTATGCACAACAAAGTTATAACCGTAACTATTACCTAGTGAATACTTTTTAAGCGTTGATAGCTTTGTTTGCATTAGTTTGTTTGATGGTACCAACAATCCTATAAAGTAGTCATCAGTGCTTCTTTTGTACAAATAAGTAGACTGCAGAATAGAAGTGACAAATTTGGCCCAAATCACCTATGTGGAAGTAGTGGAGCTGGGATTTGAACCTAGGCAGTTTGATTGCAGAGCCCTTAACCATCGTGCAACTGATTTTCTCATAACAGGTTGAAATTTGCCTCCTTAAAATTCCTTTGTAGCCATGCAGAACAAATGCCCTTTCTTTCCTATGAATCCCTTTCAGTTGGTTGAAGATAGCTTCTATCAGCCTTCTGAGTGTTCTCTAGATTCAGTGTTCCTAGTTTCTGTCATCCCTTGCATGACAGCATTAAAAAATCTCCTTTGCTTTTCCAGGTAGCAATTTTCTTCTCAAAACTCTTCAAGCCTGGTGTTCAGAGAGGGCACCCCTTGCTGCATTTGAATGATCTGAGCTGTGCAGAGAGAAGAACTTTGCCCTTCTTCATCCTGGACTCTGTACCCCTTCTAATGCATCTCGAGATGGAAACAACCTGGTATAGATTTTGAAGTTCAAAGATCCCATTCCAGTCTTGGCAAAGCCATTTAATAGCTGTGTGATGTTGGGCAAGTCACTCTATCTCCCCCCACAAGCCTCGGTTTTCTTGTCTATAAAATATGGGACCATGACTGCTACCCTGGTTACTCCCCCTCCCAGAGAATGGTGGGAAACTCATTTGAAATAATGGATGGAAATGTTGTTTGCAAATTGGGAAGCTCTCTCTCAATGTCAGTTATTTTTAGCAGACACATCATGCTGTTGACACATATTGAGTGAGTATTTGTACAGAATGGAGCAGAATTCAGCCACAAAGAAAGAGAACAAAAGGGAATGTACTGGCATCCAGCCAACAGAAGGAAATGCTAGTTGGGCTACTTAGGAAGAGAAGCAGTGGCGAGTGGGGGGTTAGCCCCAGCCAAGGGGGACAGATACAGACCTGCATGTTCAGCTGAGAATTTGGAGAGCCTGTCTTGGTCCACAAGGTCAGTGGGGACCAGGAAATCGTTATCAGCTCTGGTGACCTGAGATGCTGAATGGTGTTTTTCCTTCTAGTGAAATGGTGAGGCAGAGCTATTCTCTGCCTCCCTTGCCCCACCCCACCACCCTATCCCACAAGGCTAATTATTATAAAAATTCTCTGTCATTGCTTTGCAACGGTCCACAGCCTAACTAATTTAAAAATGCAAATGAATGCTAAATTACAGTCAGCTTTTGGAACTTGTTTTCTGCCTGTGCACCTAGTGATGGTAGGTGTCATTTCCAGAGCTGTAAATCAATCTTGGGCACCCTGGGTGATTTGATAATGACCAGTGGCATCGCTGCTGATGTCACAAGATGCTCAGGTGATGGTAGGTTTCCGCAGCATCGTGGACCATCAATCTTAGGCTGTCTCTGCCTCTGCAGTGGCATACTGCAGCACCACATTATTCCTCCTGAAAACCAAGGGGCCCTCCTCCTGCCATCTGTCAGGCCTCTGATAGGCCAAACGATGAGCCTGATTCTGGTGGTTGGGCAGTTCTGCCTTAACCATTATCCTTCCTAGCTGCGCACTTTGGGTCTGAAAGCCTGTTTGATGATTACAATGATAATGAGAAATGAAGTCCTGCCTGTGAGCTAATGTTGAGACTAGTGTGTCTCACAGTGTATTCCTAAGAACTGGGGTGCTTTGAAATGCAGCTTCCTGGGGTCCAGCTCCTATCTACAGAATTGGAATCTCTACAGATGGGCCCCAGAAATGTATTTTTTTTTCATTATTTAGATCATCTTTATTCGACTTGGTTGTAATGGGGCTTAATTACAAAGGGAATCCATATTTCAAATATAAATACATGCTGAAATGAATTTAAGAAATTTACTGTAGTGAAAATTGTTCAGATTAAGAGCTTCTTGTCATAGTTCAGTTTTAATGGTTGATTTTTAACAGTGTTTTTTTTCCTTTTTGATATTCCTTTCCATAATGCTTTATTACAGGAAACTGAATATAGTTCCATGTGCTCTACAGTAGACTCTATTGTTTATTCACCCTGTATATACTAGTTTCCATTTGCTAATCCCAGATGCTCAGTCCTTCCCTCCTCTACCTCCCCACCTTAGCAACCACAAGTCTGCTCTCCATACCTGTGAGTCTGTTTCTGTTTTGTAGGTATGTTCTTTTGTGTCATATTTTAGAGTACACATAAAAGTGATATATAGTGAGAAATGTAAATTTTTAAAATAGGCTTCCCAGATGATCCTTATGCATGTGAAATTTTGAGAACTACTGTCTTACATTGTAAAATTATGGCATACTGGGGCTGGAAAAGCTCCCCCACCCCCACTCCCTAGCCCAGTGGTCTTCACACTTGACTGTTGCACATTAGAATTCTTTGGTGATATCTTAAAACTCCCAGTGCTGGAGGGCTTACCCCATACAAATGTCACGATCTCTAGGGTTGGGGTCAGGCTACCAGTGTTGTTTCGTAAAGCTCCCCAGGCAACTCCAATATAGACCAAGGGTAAGAACCACTGCTGTGATCCAACCCATTGATTTTACAGTTGGGGACCCTGTGGCTGCCCACAGAGGTGCTATTGCAGAGAAGCAGTAGGGACCCACCCAAGCAAGCCAGTGGCCCATGCAGGATAGGAACTCAGATTTCTTGTCTCCTCATTGGTGCTGCTTCTACCATAACTTCTTGCAATTGAACCAATGACAACCCTGATTCCCTGTGTTCTATTTTATCCTATACAAAGCAAAATAACACCTAGGAGTTTGAGGTCCTTATAATCTAGAGAATTTCTGTTCTCTCAGGGTGATCCTCTGACTCCAGCCAGAGTGGTCTCTGATTCTAGCTATGGCCTAAAACATAGCCCCGGCTGCAGACTGAGTCACTGTCCACCCTAAGTGCCCTGGGGAACAAGGCAACCGTTCCTCTGTCAACTGGAGAAGGCTTACTGGGGAAACAAGCTTCTCATTCTGGCAAATTCAAGCTCTGACAAGCTTGAGTTTGGGGAGTCTAAAGAAGATCACCTGGCAGGGTCACAGGCTAGGATGCATATATGGCGGTGAAGAGTCACCCTCTGCCTGGAATCACAGGGTTGTGTATCATAACCAGACTTGTAGGGTCAGTCTGAAGCTGAGATTTGAGTCAGCATGTGGTCTGGATTAGGGCTTAACCAGTACAACACATACGGCCAACTTCAGGAGTAAGTGCAAGGCCATCCGGTTATTCATTTCTTTAACATGCTTATGCTGAGTGTGTACCTTTTCCATGTAGGCTAGAGGTGGTCCAGATAAATGGAGTAAAAGTCAGTTGACACTAGTAATTAAATATGTGAGCTGTGGACAGACAACCTGGAACTGCATTGGGACTATACAATGTGAGAATCAGTTCGTGCCATTTTTCTAAGTTTTGTTTTCTCACCCATTCCATGAAGGATAACAATAGCTCTTTCAAAGGATGGTCATGAGCATCAGAGTGTGTAAAAAATGCTTAGCTTACTGCCGGATGCATCATAGATATCTAAGTGATATTGCTGCTGCTGCTGCTGCTAAGTCACGTCAGTCATGTCCGACTCTGTGCGACCCCATAGACAGCAGCCCACCAGGCTCCGCCGTCCCTGGGATTCTCCAGGCAAGAACACTGGAGTGGGTTGCCATTTCCTTCTCCAATGCATGAAAGTGAAAAGTAAAAGTGAAGTCTCTCAGTCGTGTCCGACTCTTAGTGACCCCATGGACTGCAGCCTACCAGGCTCCTCCGTCCATGGGATTTTCCAGGCAAGAGTACTGGAGTGGGTCGTCAGTGCCTTCTCTGAGTGATATTGTTAGTTACATGCAAACCAGCTGGAAAAAAAAAATAAGAAAAAAAATATCAATCTTTCTTTCTAAGTATGGGCTTTGGACACTGAGAAACCCCCCGGCACATCTCAGGGGACAACTAAGGGATGAAGGGAGATTTCCTGTCAGCTGTGTCATTCCCCCAAGAGACTCAGCTGGCACCTCTCTTGTCCCTTTAGACAGCTTGCCTCTGGCTGGGATGGTGGCAGTGGGCCAGTCACTGAGTTTAAATAGAATTTTCTTTGCAAATTGACACAGCAATGAAATTACCAAACTGCTGTGTTTATCTTTCCAAATAAAAGACAGATTTTAAGTACATTATGCCAACGTAATTGAAAATCAGAAGCAAATGAGGAGGGTGTGCTGTAACTTCTACGCTCATGTGAGATTCCACTCTCTGGATCCCCAGTTAGGTATAGGGGGGTTTCGGGATATAAAAGAAGATGGTATGCTTGCAATACCCTTGTGCTCATAACTGTTAAGATGAGCTGGATTCTTAGAGTGATGGCAGCTCACCATTTGGGAAACCTGAAGGCCCAGGATCTCTCTAGAGATGCAAGTATAGCAACTTGAATTTCAATTAAAATTCTGCTATCCCCATGAGAGAGTCCCCTTAATCCTTCAGAAATGCTGGCTGGGTAATCAGACCCTTGCGCTTCCTGCTGCAGGTGTCTATGTGTAACCAGAGCTTTACTGCTCAAGCTCTCTGATGCAATCTCACCTGCTTGGGATCTATATGCTACCTCCTGCTGTCTGTGTGTGTCGGGAATTGCAATGTCTCCACATGGGCTTGGAGGCTGGTGGAAAATTACAGAGCTGGGAACCTTCATGGGAAATTTTGGGACTGGCTGACCACCTGGCTTCATTTTTGGGGTGTCCTTTTCCTGGTCCTGTCTTAGTGGTTGGTACCTGACAGTGACTGTGAGGGAGGTGGAGGTGGTCTAACCTCTCTTATAACCCCAACTCCTGTCATGTCAAATCAAAATAATATTTTTTAAACTTTTTATTTTGTATTAGAGTATAGCCGATTAACAATGTTGTGATAGTTTCAGGTGGACAGCAAAAGGACTCAGCCATACATATACATGTATCCATTCTCCTCCAAGCTCCCCTCCCATCCAAGCTGCCCCATAACACTGAGCAGAGTTCCCTGTGCTATACAGTAATTCCTTGTTGGTTATCCATTTTAAATCAAAATATTTTAGATGTGAACAATTACAAATATTTTCTTAACCTTGAAAAATGTGAAAGAAAGCAGATTCTTTTGTTTTACTTAAAAATATATTTATTGTGCACCATCTAGGTAAGATGAATGTAGTTTAAGATGTGTTGGGCAGATTTCTACCCTAAAACTCTCCTTTGTTGAGTCTCCTCCACTCAACCTGTTCATCCTTCTTGGCTTACACAGCAGCATCTTGTGGCTTAACCACTATTTGTGGGGATGCAGTCCTGTCTGGAGACGCTGATTGTTCTCACATCTAGGCAGAAAACAAGCAGAAAAATGAGTATCTGTGCCAGCAAGTTGGTAATAGCATGCTGTCTGAAGAGAATGAGTAATCAAGTTTTGCTTAAAGAATATTGGCAACTGAATATTATTTGCAGAATATTGATACTCAAGTGATGTTATAGTCTTTTGTGATAGAGTTGTTTACCGAACTCTCATCTTCGGTCTTTCAATGTGGAACTCTGATTTGAGTGAAGTACTAGTCTGACATTACTGATTGGCAGGCAGAAGTTGCCGACTTAGGGTGCAGTTGGACTTCTCTGTCATTTCCACCTCGAGTTGAAATTCTCCTCCCTGATGTCCTTGTTTAACAAGGACCTTGGGGTGACCTAAAGAATCAAGCATTACAGTTGTGTCTGATTCTTTGTGATGCTATAGACTGTAGCCCGCCAAACTCCTCTGTCCATGGGGATTCTCCCTGGCAAGAATACTGGAGTGGATTGCCATGCCCTCCTCCAGGGGATCTTCCTGACTCAGGGGTCATTATGATTAAACCTTGAAGTTCTAATTGTGATATACCCACTGACTTGCTATGTAACCTTGACCAGGTCATCTAACCTTTCTGGACCTCAGTTTATTAATCTGAAAAATGGAGACAATAATAGCTATCCAACATATGTATACCTATGGCTGATTCATGTTGATATTTAGCAGAAACCAACACAATTCTGTAAAGCAATTATCCTTCAATTAAAAAATAAACAAATTAAAAATAAAAAAAACCCTGTCCAACAATATCCAACAATAATGTTACAAAGCCTTGTGAGGATAGACAAATGCATATGGGAGTTCTTTGAAGAACAGGACACGCTATGTGAAAATGATACATTAATGATGTCACAATTTGTCTTTCTCTAGACATTATACCTTGCCTGAAAGTCTTAACAGAGTTACGTTTTTTAAGAGTGGAGATTCAAGGGCTAGACTGCATGGTTTAGGATCCTGGCTCTGCCTCTTGTTGGATAAAAGATCTTTGGCAAGTTATTAAACTTGCTGAGTCTCAGTTTCCTGGTCTGTGTAGTGGGGATGATAGGGGTCATATTAATTTCAGAAGGTCATGATGAGACTTACAGACATAATACACATGAAGTAATCTTCATGGGGCCTTGCACAGAGCATGCTCTCCACAAAGTTTTGTTCCTTGTAGTATTACTATTGGGCTCAGCCAGTACTTAGGTTTCCTGCAGTGGATTGTGACACCAGCCATCTGTGTTGTTGGGATATGTTCCAGACACCTCTTGGAGGGATGTTAGCCCATCTCTGAACCCTACGTGGGCAGAGAATGCCCATGTACATCTCTCAAGAGAGATCTAAGCATAGCGACCAAAGTTTGTCAGTTCGGCGACCCCAAATGTTTTCTTTTATGTGGAAGCTCATAATATTCCATCATAAATGTTTCATAATTGCCTCATGAATTATTCACCTGCAACTTAATAACCTTAAATTTTATGGGATTATGGTTTTATGAGAGAAAAACATTATCAGCCTGGGACCCAGCTGTGAAGAGAAAATGCTGACCTTAACAATTTATTTTCACTATGCTGTAGACCGTTTTTTCCGTAACTATGAAATACAGAATATTAATAAAAGAGCAAATAAAAAACTAAAAGAAGAGGGAAAAAGTCCTTACATGGCTCTTTCTAAAAAATTTAATCTCAAAGCTGTATTTGCAATATCTTTTCCTAGTGCTAAGAAGCTGATCCACCTTCATTATAGTTGGTATCATTTTCTTTGGTGATGCCAAAAAATTATTCTTTCTTTTCTTTCCTTATCTAGCCTTTGGCTTTCCTATTCTTTCATCAATTTCTCAATTATTTTTAAGTCTGTATTCATTAGTAATTTTTGAATTAATATCATGCTGTCACTCTCCTAGATTATCAGAATGTTAGTTTTGGAAGGTTGTCAGAGTTGTTTAAGCGGAGTAAGCTAATACAGTGGAAAGAGCAGTGGTTGGAAGATGGAGTCTCAGTTTAGACTATAACTTAATTGATGCATAATGTTAGCAATTCAGTTAAATTTTCTCAGGCTCAGTTTCCTTATAAATAAGATGGGAAATATTGAGAAGGTTAAGGAAGATAATATTGGGTTGGCTGAAAAGTTCCTTTGGGTTTTTTGATAAGATGTCATGAAAAACCCAAATAATTTTGGGGCAACCCAACAGATAAGCCAGCCTTTTAAAGAAGAAAGCACTCCAGGGCATGAAAGGAACTGGCCCAGCAACACAAGTAAGGAAAGGCTGAAGTGTTAAAATTACTGAATATAGTGGAAGGATGAATAGGAAGATAGAAAAAGAAATCTAGTTCATATCAAGTAGGCAAAGAATCCAACTTTATTCAAGTCTGAGTTTTCACTAGGAGCAGAAAAGAATAAAGCAAGATCATTCTATCCTCTAATATCAGCTAGAGGTACAACTGTTACTAAAACCCTTTTATTGCAAGTCACAGGGTATGTATATATACATCTTAGAATCAAAGAACTGTGGGAAGACAACAGAAGGTTTATCCAATGCCCCCCCTTTACAGATGAGAAAACTGAGGCTTAGTGAGGAGGTGAATTTGATCACGGTTCTGTGGTGAGTTAGAAGCAGATGCCAGGACCAAGAGATGAGTTCTTTAATGATTCACATTTTTCCCCAGTAGATACCTACAAAATATTGTAAAACAGTTAACCTTTAATTAAAAAAAAAAAAAAAGCCAGGTTCTTTGACTTCTTTTTTTTTTTAATTTATTTTTTAATTTAATTTTATTTTATTTTTAAACTTTACATAATTGTATTAGTTTTGCCAAATATCAAAATGAATTCATCACAGGTATACATGTGCTCCCCA